>NW_028318403.1:3430000-3744375 GCF_062004578.1 Staurois parvus | reverse complement strand
ACATGTTGAGCGTGTGTCATGTAATGTTCTTGTCAGTATTGTGTGTTTTTTACATGCGTTGTGCTCTGGCCAGAGTGGATTACTTGTCTGGCACATTATTTGGTCAGAGTTTACTCTGTGGTAAAAGCGGATGCCCGGTTGGGATCTATCTATCTATATATTTGTCTGTCTATTTTTCTATGGATCAAGGATAAAATGGCTGATTGACTGTAAAGCTGATACTCTGGGCAAAAAGGTCCTGCTGTCTATCCTCCGTAAAGGGGTATACCTTCTTCCCCATTTTACAGTCGAGACTGGGCACACCGACGGGACAGCAGTGCAGAGTTCCAACTCTTCGTTTTCGAACTCTACGAAGCGATCTACCTCTTTACACAGCGATCGACCTAGGAGAGGGATCAGCCAAGAGGGCCTCTAAGAGACGTACTTGCGAACAGTATAGAAGCTCCATAAGCCCTTCATATCAAAGAATCAGAATATGCTGAGAAGAGCTCAGAAGTGTAATGTGAAAAATAACTTTCTAATGTACAATAAAGACTATACAGAAAAAAGGTCAGGAGTACAACGTACAACATACACTATACAGAGAATGGGTAAAAGTATAAAGTACAGTGTAACATAGACTATAGAAAGAAAAGGGAGGAGTTTAATGCACAGCATAGAGAATGCAGAGAAGGGGCCAGAATTAACATATACTGTTTAGAGTACACAGTTAGTGTTTGTCGGTCTTAAGTTTTTTACTTTGATTGTGAATAAGCAATGAAAAATATGTGAGCCAAAAACATGTGGAGCGTGTGTCGTGCAATGTTCTTGTAAGTATTGTGTGTTTTTTACATGTGTTGTGCTCTGGCCAGAGTGGATTACTTGTCTGGCACATTGTTTGGTCAGAGTTTACTCTGTGGTAAAAGCAGATGCCCGGTTGGGATCTATCTATCTATCTATATATTTGTCTGTCTATTTTTCTATGGATCAAGGATAAAAGGGCTGATTGACTGTAAAGCTGATACTCCGGGCAAAAAGGTCCTGCTGTCTATCCTCCGTAAAGGGGTATACCTTCTTCCCCATTTTACAGTCGAGACTGGGCACACCGACGGGACAGCAGTGCAGAGTTCCAACTATTCGTTTTCGAACTCTAAGAAGCGATCTATCTCTTTACACAGCGATCGACCTAGGAGAGGGATCAGCCAAGAGGGCCTCTAAGAGACGTACTTGCGAACAGTATAGAAGCTCCATAAGCCCTTCATATCAAAGAATCAGAATATGCTGAGAAGAGCTCAGAAGTGTAATGTGAAACATAGCTTTTTAACGTACAATAAAGACTATACAGAAAAAAGGTCAGGAGTACAACGTACAACATAAACTATAGAGAGAATGGGTCAAAAGTATAATGTACAGTGTAACATAGACTATAGAAAGAAAAGGGAGGAGTTTAATGCATAGCATAGACAATGCAGAGAAGGGGCCAGGAGTAACATATACTGTTTAGAGTACACAGTTAGTGTTTGTCGGTCTTAAGTTTTTTACTTTGATTGTGAATAAGCAATGAAAAAAATGTGAGCCAAAAACATGTTGAGCGTGTGTCATGTAATGTTCTTGTCAGTATTGTGTGTTTTTTACATGTGTTGTGCTCTGGCCAGAGTGGATTACTTGTCTGGCACATTATTTGGTCAGAGTTTACTCTGTGGTAAAAGCGGATGCCCGGTTGGGATCTATCTATCTATATATTTGTCTGTCTATTTTTCTATGGATCAAGGATAAAAGGGCTGATTGACTGTAAAGCTGATACTCCGGGCAAAAAGGTCCTGCTGTCTTTCCTCCGTAAAGGGGTAAACCTTCTTCCCCATTTTACAGTCGAGACTGGGCACACCGACGGGACAGCAGTGCAGAGTTCCAACTATTCATTTTCGAACTCTAAGAAGCGATCTATCTCTTTACACAGCGATCGACCTAGGAGAGGGATCAGCCAAGAGGGCCTCTAAGAGACGTACTTGCGAACAGTATAGAAGCTCCATAAGCCCTTCATATCAAAGAATCAGAATATGCTGAGAAGAGCTCAGAAGTGTAATGTGAAACATAGCTTTTTAATGTACAATAAAGACTATACAGAAAAAAGGTCAGGAGTACAACGTACAAGATAAACTATAGAGAGAATGGGTCAAAAGTATAATGTACAGTGTAACATAGACTATAGAAAGAAAAGGGAGGAGTTTAATGCACAGAATAGAGAATGCAGAGAAGGGGCCAGAAATAACATATACTGTTTAGAGTACACAGTTAGTGTTTGTCGGTCTTAAGTTTTTTACTTTGATTGTGAATAAGCAATGAAAAATATGTGAGCCAAAAACATGTTGAGCGTGTGTTGTGTAATGTTCTTCTCAGTATTGTGTGTTTTTTACATGTGTTGTGCTCTGGCCAGAGTGGATTACTTGTCTGGCACATTATTTGGTCAGAGTTTACTCTGTGGTAAAAGAAGATGCCCGTTGGGGATCTATCTATCTATATATTTGCCTGTCTATTTTTCTATGGATCAAGGATAAAAGGGCTGATTGGCTATAAAGCTGATACTCCGGTCAAAAAGGTCCTGCTGTCTATCCTCCGTAAAGGGGTATACCTTCTTCCCCATTTTACAGTCGAGACTGGGCACACCGACCGGACAGCAGTGCAGAGATCCAACTATTCGTTTTTGAACTCTAAGAAGCGATCTATCTCTTTACACAGCGATCGACCTAGGAGAGGGATCAGCCAAGAGGGCCTCTAAGAGACGTACTTGCGAACAGTATAGAAGCTCCATAAGCCCTTCATATCAAAGAATCAGAATATGCTGAGAAGAGCTCAGAAGTGTAATGTGAAACATAGCTTTTTAATGTACAATAAAGACTATACAGAAAAAAGGTCAGGAGTACAACGTACAACATAAACTATAGAGAGAATGGGTCAAAAGTATAATGTACAGTGTAACATAGACTATAGAAAGAAAAGGGAGGAGTTTAATGCACAGCATAGACAATGCAGAGAAGGGGCCAGGAGTAACATATACTGTTTAGAGTACACAGTTAGTGTTTGTCGGTCTTAAGTTTTTTACTTTGATTGTGAATAAGCAATGAAAAATATGTGAGCCAAAAACATGTTGAGCGTGTGTCATGTAATGTTCTTGTCAGTATTGTGTGTTTTTTACATGTGTTGTGCTCTGGCCAGAGTGGATTACTTGTCTGGCACATTATTTGGTCAGAGTTTACTCTGTGGTAAAAGCGGATGCCCGGTTGGGATCTATCTATCTATATATTTGTCTGTCTTTTTTTCTATGGATCAAGGATAAAAGGGCTGATTGACTGTAAAGCTGATACTCTGGGCAAAAAGGTCCTGCTGTCTATCCTCCGTAAAGGGGTATACCTTCTTCCCCATTTTACAGTCGAGACTGGGCACACCGACGGGACAGCAGTGCAGAGTTCCAACTCTTCGTTTTCGAACTCTACGAAGCGATCTACCTCTTTACACAGCGATCGACCTAGGAGAGGGATCAGCCAAGAGGGCCTCTAAGAGACGTACTTGCGAACAGTATAGAAGCTCCATAAGCCCTTCATATCAAAGAATCAGAATATGCTGAGAAGAGCTCAGAAGTGTAATGTGAAACATAACTTTCTAATGTACAATAAAGACTATACAGAAAAAAGGTCAGGAGTACAACGTACAACATACACTATACAGAGAATGGGTAAAAGTATAATGTACAGTGTAACATAGACTATAGAAAGAAAAGGGAGGAGTTTAATGCACAGCATAGAGAATGCAGAGAAGGGGCCAGAATTAACATATACTGTTTAGAGTACACAGTTAGTGTTTGTCGGTCTTAAGTTTTTTACTTTGATTGTGAATAAGCAATGAAAAATATGTGAGCCAAAAACATGTTGAGCGTGTGTCTTGTAATGTTCTTGTAAGTATTGTGTGTTTTTTACATGTGTTGTGCTCTGGCCAGAGTGGATTACTTGTCTGGCACATTATTTGGTCAGAGTTTACTCTGTGGTAAAAGCAGATGCCCGGTGGGGATCTATCTATATATTTGTCTGTCTATTTTTCTATGGATCAAGGATAAAAGGGCTGATTGACTGTAAAGCTGATACTCCGGGCAAAAAGGTCCTGCTGTCTATCCTCCGTAAAGGGGTATACCTTCTTCCCCATTTTACAGTCGAGACTGGGCACACCGACGGGACAGCAGTGCAGAGTTCCAACTATTCGTTTTCGAACTCTAAGAAGCGATCTATCTCTTTACACAGCGATCGACCTAGGAGAGGGATCAGCCAAGAGGGCCTCTAAGAGACGTACTTGCGAACAGTATAGAAGCTCCATAAGCCTTTCATATCAAAGAATCAGAATATGCTGAGAAGAGCTCAGAAGTGTAATGTGAAACATAGCTTTTTAATGTACAATAAAGACTATACAGAAAAAAGGTCAGGAGTACAACGTACAACATAAACTATAGAGAGAATGGGTCAAAAGTATAATATACAGTGTAACATAGACTATAGAAAGAAAAGGGAGGAGTTTAATGCACAGCATAGACAATGCAGCGAAGGGGCCAGGAGTAACATATACTGTTTAGAGCACACAGTTAGTGTTTGTCGGTCTTAAGTTTTTTACTTTGATTGTGAATAAGCAATGAAAAATATGTGAGCCAAAAACATGTTGAGCGTGTGTCATGTAATGTTCTTGTCAGTATTGTGTGTTTTTTACATGTGTTGTGCTCTTGCCAGAGTGGATTACTTGTCTGGCACATTATTTGGTCAGAGTTTACTCTGTGGTAAAAGCGGATGCCCGGTTGGGATCTATCTATCTATATATTTGTCTGTCTATTTTTCTATGGATCAAGGATAAAAGGGCTGATTGACTGTAAAGCTGATACTCCGGGCAAAAAGGTCCTGCTGTCTATCCTCCGTAAAGGGGTAAACCTTCTTCCCCATTTTACAGTCGAGACTGGGCACACCGACGGGACAGCAGTGCAGAGTTCCAACTATTCGTTTTCGAACTCTAAGAAGCGATCTATCTCTTTACACAGCGATCGACCTAGGAGAGGGATCAGCCAAGAGGGCCTCTAAGAGACGTACTTGCGAACAGTATAGAAGCTCCATAAGCCCTTCATATCAAAGAATCAGAATATGCTGAGAAGAGCTCAGAAGTGTAATGTGAAACATAGCTTTTTAATGTACAATAAAGACTATACAGAAAAAAGGTCAGGAGTACAACGTACAACATAAACTATAGAGAGAATGGGTCAAAAGTATAATGTACAGTGTAACATAGACTATAGAAAGAAAAGGGAGGAGTTAAATGCACAGCATAGACAATGCAGAGAAGGGGCCAGGAGTAACATATACTGTTTAGAGTACACAGTTAGTGTTTGTCGGTCTTAAGTTTTTTACTTTGATTGTGAATAAGCAATCAAAAATATGTGAGCCAAAAACATGTTGAGCGTGTGTCATGTAATGTTCTTGTCAGTATTGTGTGTTTTTTACATGTGTTGTGCTCCGGCCAGAGTGGATTACTTGTCTGGCACATTATTTGGTCAGAGTTTACTTTGTGGTAAAAGCAGATGCCCGGTGGGGATCTATCTATCTATATATTTGTCTGTCTATTTTTCTATGGATCAAGGATAAAAGGGCTGATTGGCTGTAAAGCTGATACTCTGGGCAAAAAGGTCCTGCTGTCTATCCTCCGTAAAGGGGTATACCTTCTTCCCCATTTTACAGTCGAGACTGGGCACACCGACGGGACAGCAGTGCAGAGTTCCAACTCTTCGTTTTCGAACTCTAAAAAGCGATCTATCTCTTTACACAGCGATCGACCTAGGAGAGGGATCAGCCAAGAGGGCCTCTAAGAGACGTACTTGCGAACAGTATAGAAGCTCCATAAGCCCTTCATATCAAAGAATCAGAATATGCTGAGAAGAGCTCAGAAGTGTAATGTGAAACATAGCTTTTTAATGTACAATAAAGACTATACAGAAAAAAGGTCAGGAGTACAACGTACAACATAAACTATAGAGAGAATGGGTCAAAAGTATAATGTACAGTGTAACATAGACTATAGAAAGAAAAGGGAGGAGTTTAATGCACAGCATAGACAATGCAGAGAAGGGGCCAGGAGTAACATATACTGTTTAGAGTACACAGTTAGTGTTTGTCGGTCTTAAGTTTTTTACTTTGATTGTGAATAAGCAATGAAAAATATGTGAGCCAAAAACATGTTGAGCGTGTGTCATGTAATGTTCTTGTCAGTATTGTGTGCTTTTTACATGTGTTGTGCTCTGGCCAGAGTGGATTACTTGTCTGGCACATTATTTGGTCAGAGTTTACTCTGTGGTAAAAGCGGATGCCCGGTAGGGATCTATCTATCTATATATTTGTCTGTCTTTTTTTCTATGGATCAAGGATAAAAGGGCTGACTGACTGTAAAGCTGATACTCTGGGCAAAAAGGTCCTGCTGTCTATCCTCCGTAAAGGGGTATACCTTCTTCCCCATTTTACAGTCGAGACTGGGCACACCGACGGGACAGCAGTGCAGAGTTTCAACTATTCGTTTTAGAACTCTACGAAGCGATCTACCTCTTTACACAGCAATCGACCTAGGAGAGGGATCAGCCAAGAGGGCCTCTAAGAGACGTACTTGCGAACAGTATAGAAGCTCCATAAGCCCTTCATATCAAAGAATCAGAATATGCTGAGAAGAGCTCAGAAGTGTAATGTGAAACATAGCTTTTTAATGTACAATAAAGACTATACAGAAAAAAGGTCAGGAGTACAACGTACAACATAAACTATAGAGAGAATGGGTCAAAAGTATAATGTACAGTGTAACATAGACTATAGAAAGAAAAGGGAGGAGTTTAATGCACACCATAGACAATGCAGAGAAGGGGCCAGGAGTAACATATACTGTTTCGAGTACACAGTTAGTGTTTGTCGGTCTTAAGTTTTTTACTTTGATTGTGAATAAGCAATGAAAAATATGTGAGCCAAAAACATGTTGAGCGTGTGTTGTGTAATGTTCTTGTCAGTATTGTGTGTTTTTTACATGTGTTGTGCTCTGGCCAGAGTGGATTACTTGTCTGGCACATTATTTGGTCAGAGTTTACTCTGTGGTAAAAGCAGATCCCCGGTTGGGATCTATCTATCTATATATTTGTCTGTCTATTTTTCTATGGATCAAGGATAAAAGGGCTGATTGGCTGTAAAGCTTATACTCCGGGCAAAAAGGTCCTGCTGTCTATCCTCCGTAAAGGGGTATAGCTTCTTCCCCATTTTACAGTCGAGACTGGGCACACCGACGGGACAGCAGTGCAGAGTTCCAACTCTTCGTTTTCGAACTCTAAAAAGCGATCTATCTCTTTACACAGCGATCGACCTAGGAGAGGGATCAGCCAAGAGGGCCTCTAAGAGACGTACTTGCGAACAGTATAGAAGCTCCATAAGCCCTTCATATCAAAGAATCAGAATATGCTGAGAAGAGCTCAGAAGTGTAATGTGAAACATAGCTTTTTAATGTACAATAGAGACTACACAGAAAAAAGGTCAGGAGTACAACGTACAACACAAACTATAGATAGAATGGGTCAAAAGTATAATGTACAGTGTAACATAGACTATAGAAAGAAAAGGGAGGAGTTTAATGCACAGCATAGACAATGCAGAGAAGGGTCCAGGAGTAACATATACTGTTTAGAGTACACAGTTAGTGTTTGTCGGTCTTATGTTTTTTACTTTGATTGTGAATAAGCAATGAAAAATATGTGAGCCAAAAACATGTTGAGCGTGTGTCGTGTAATGTTCTTGTAAGTATAGTGTGTTTTTTACATGTGTTGTGCTCTGGCCAGAGTGGATTACTTGTCTGGCACATTATTTGGTCAGAGTTTACTCTGTGGTAAAAGCGGATGCCCGGTAGGGATCTATCTATCTATATATTTGTCTGTCTGTTTTTCTATGGATCAAGGATAAAAGGGCTGATTGACTGTAAAGCTGATACTCCGGGCAAAAAGGTCCTGCTGTCAATCCTCCGTAAAGGGGTATACCTTCTTCCCCATTTTACAGTCAAGACTGGGCACACCGACGGGACAGCAGTGCAGAGTTCCAACTCTTCGTTTTCGAACTCTACGAAGCGATCTACCTCTTTACACAGCGATCGACCTAGGAGAGGGGTCAGCCAAGAGGGCCTCTAAGAGACGTACTTGCGAACAGTATAGAAGCTCCATAAGCCCTTCATATCAAAGAATCAGAATATGCTGAGAAGAGCTCAGAAGTGTAATGTGAAACATAACTTTCTAATGTACAATAAAGACTATACAGAAAAAAGGTCAGGAGTACAACGTACAACATACACTATACAGAGAATGGGTAAAAAGTATAATGTACAGTGTAACATAGACTATAGAAAGAAAAGGGAGGAGTTTAATGCACAGAATAGAGAATGCAGAGAAGGGGCCAGAAATAACATATACTGTTTAGAGTACACAGTTAGTGTTTGTCGGTCTTAAGTTTTTTACTTTGATTGTGAATAAGCAATGAAAAATATGTGAGCCAAAAACATGTTGAGCGTGTGTCGTGTAATGTTCTTCTCAGTATTGTGTGTTTTTTACATGTGTTGTGCTCTGGCCAGAGTGGATTACTTGTCTGGCACATTATTTGGTCAGAGTTTACTCTGTGGTAAAAGCAGATGCCCGGTGGGGATCTATCTATCTATATATTTGTCTGTCTATTTTTCTATGGATCAAGGATAAAAGGGCTGATTGGCTGTAAAGCTGATACTCCGGGCAAAAAGGTCCTGCTGTCTATCCTCCGTAAAGGGGTATACCTTCTTCCCCATTTTACAGTCGAGACTGGGCACACCGACGGGACAGCAGTGCAGAGTTCCAACTATTCGCTTTCGAACTCTAAGAAGCGATCTATCTCTTTACACAGCGATCGACCTAGGAGAGGGATCAGCCAAGAGGGCCTCTAGGAGACGTACTTGCGAACAGTATAGAAGCTCCATAAGCCCTTCATATCAAAGAATCAGAATATGCTGTGAAGAGCTCAGAAGTGTAATGTGAAACATAGCTTTTTAATGTACAATAAAGACTATACAGAAAAAAGGTCAGGAGTACAACGTACAACATAAACTATAGAGAGAATGGGTCAAAAGTATAATGTACAGTGTAACATAGACTATAGAAAGAAAAGGGAGGAGTTTAATGCACAGCATAGACAATGCAGAGAAGGGGCCAGGAGTAACATATACTGTTTAGAGTACACAGTTAGTGTTTGTCGGTCTTAAGTTTTTTACTTTGATTGTGAATAAGGGGTCCTGTACAACGCATGCGCTGCATTATTAGGGCTCTGGCTGTCACTTCCTGATTCTTGCAGCTGTAGCCATGATGCTGCACTGTGGCCAATGCGTTCCATCAGGGGAACAGCTATGAGAATCCGGGAGAGTCAGTGGCCCCTTGATGATGTACCAAAACACCTGCCTGTTTCGTGAGCGCAGCAAAATCACAAGTTTTTATGTGCATCTATGAAACGTTGTGGTGCCATCTGTTGTTAATGACATCACAAACACAGCAAGCAGCCATGCGTTGTTCCATGTGGCAAACGTGTCAAAACGCACAAAGCTTAATGCTACTTTGGCATGTGTGTCATGCATAGGGCCACCTACTGAAATGAATGTGATTTTGCATGCGTTCATGGAATGTACTTTATAGCTTACAAAAAATGATAAAGGAAGTCATTCTTTTACCAGAACAAAGAGCTCTGAGCTCTCGGCTCCACCCCGCAACATTGTGCTGGGCTGGCAGATTATGACAGCTTTGTACCAAAACTGCTTTTCATGGAGGTATGCAGGGGCCGACTGACCATTTGGAAACTCGGGCACTGCCCGAGGGCCGGGGGCCCAATGAGATGCCCCTTTTACCTTTTTCATAGGTTTTTTGAGTTTGGACAAGGACACAGGGGCCCCATGATCCCTTATTGCCCGGGGGCCCCATGAGTTGTCAGTCCGCCCCTGGATGTATGGATGTCTATGGATGATGGCAACAGCCATTAGGGGTCCCTCTGGGGTGTATTGCGGCTATTACTGCTCTGTACTACATTCCCTGCTGCCAACGCCAGACATCGGACTGAAAGGGTCACTTTACCATAAAAGAGATGGCCGCAGGAGTGCTCAGCTTCACCTCCCATCCTTTGCTCCACCTCTCACTCAGGCTCTGTAACCCTTCAAACTTACTGAAAGCTCTTCAGGAATTTGCAGACCTGGACCATCAGCCCACCAGTCTGCAGCGCTGGATCCCTACTGAGCAGCAGTCAATGATTGCTAGGAACGCCAGCGTACTTAGAAACTTCTTAGCAACCAATGATGTCATGTGTATGCCTTGTCCCCTGTAGCACACCTACTCCCAGTTCCCGTCTCCTGTCTGCCCTTCTTCAGGGTCATATTGATCAGGCACTGGGCACTGTGATGGGCTCTACTGATCTATGGGGCTAGTCTGATCTATGCGGGAACTCTGATCTATGGGGGGTATTCTGATGACGCAAATGATCTGTGGGGGTACTCTGATGTATGTGGGCACTCTAATCTATGTGGATACTCTGATGGGGGTACTCTGATTGGGGCACCTGATCTGTGGGGGTACTCTGATGAGGGCAACTGATCTTTGGGGGTACTCTGATCTATGGGGGTGCTCTGAATGGGGCACCTGCAATTCTGCAGCATAGATGTTGGTATGTTTTTTTTAGTAACCCCATACATCTCAGACTTATGCTGCAGTGTGGTGGGGAGTATGGATGTTTGTTTTTTGAGAACCCCAAAATTCTCCTTTAATTGACCTCCTGCTTGATGGTGCCTAGTTAGTTCCAAGTGTGACACCAGACTACAGCATGACATTAGGTAAGGGGTGCATTCTTCCTACTGACCACCAATGTGAGGGACACTTTTGCAATTGACCCTGATTAAACTCGTAAGTTGTCCTTGGCTCCACCTGTCACTCAGGCTCTGTTGACCAATAAATTTCCTGAAGATTCTTCATTAAAAGGGAAGACCTAGACTGTCAGCCTGCAAATCAGCAGCACTGGATTCCCGCTAAGCAGCAGTGAATGGTTGCTAGGGGTTTCTTTAGCAATTGATGAAGCCACATTTGCTTCTCCCTCTGCGGCGCGCGTCTGTCCTACAGTTCCCACCCCCTGCGTGGCTGGCTACAGGGACTTTTCAGGTATAATGGGTGCCGTGATAGGAGCTGTGCTGATCTATGGGGAGGGGGACTCTGATCTATGGGGGAACTCAGAGGGAATCTAGCTCTGTATACACAAGCATTCCTATAGAAATGTACATTTACAAATAATAATGATAATAAACTCTGCTTTCTATGGACAGTTTGTAACTTTTTTTGTTAAAAGTTCTGTTTAAAGGGAATCTTCACCCTCCACACCCACTTTGTATAATTGCACTCCTACCCACTCCACTGTCACAATTGAATATTTCTTCATTTCTTATTCTACTTTTTTTGCATTTTGTATGAAAATTTTTTGTGGTAATACCTTTTTTCTTGTCCTTTCCCACCACTGCCAGGATTCTCCCACAGCATTCCAGGAAGCCTGGGGTCATGTACAATGCATGCGCTGCTGTGCATCATCGGGGCTCTGGCTGTCTCTTCCTGGTTCTTGCAGCTGTATCCCTGATGTTACACTGTGGCACGTGCATGCCATCAGGGGTATGGCTACAAGAACTCGGAAGACACAGCGGCCCCTCGATGTAAGTAAACAAGATGGAGGCATGGTGAACAGCTTGCAGCGGATTGCAGCTGGAGAGGCAGTATAATTAGAAAACCCCTCTGCAGTGTAAAGAGCAAGCTCTATGGCAATCCGCATCAAGTGTCTTGGAGCTGCAGCGGCTGGGCAGTAGCCATCGCATGCATCAATAATTGCAGCGAATCTGGTTGGGTCTCTCTGAGCTTTGGTTCAACAAGTAGTGTCAGTTCTCTATATAGGTAAACCAGATTCACTCATGGCAACCAATACAGAAATCTATGTATTACTCCCAAGTGCAAATGGGAGCCTGCAGTCCAAGTGTGTTCATGTATCCAAAGGCTATGTTCTCACTTGTGCTTTCTGGGAACACATGCACAATTGTGCACTTTGCAGCCCTTTATCAGATGCACAGCATTGCTAATAATTTTTAATGGCACCTCCATGCGTCACACTAATGCGTGTACATTCATGTGCGCCAAAACGTGTGGTACTTTATTACATTTTAATGTGGTGCGATTTTTAATAGAGACCAGGGAATTATTTTGTGCATTTCTTGTGCATAGCGCAGTCCATTGAAATGAATGGGCTGCCCAAATATGACGCGCAGACTGCGGCCGGCCAGTTATGGGAGGGCGTCATAAGACGTCCTCTCAGAACATGCCCTCCCGCACGCCCCCAGGTGTGCGCCCCGGCGATCTACAATCTCAAACTAGATTCACTCATGGCAACCGATACAGAATGGGCTGCCCAAACATGACGCGCAGAAACACACAGAAAGCACAAGTTTCTGTTTAACCACTTGCCAACCGCAGATAGGCAAATGACGGCTTCACTGTGGCTGGCCAGTTCTGGGAGGGCGTCATATGACGTCCTCCCGGAACCCGCCCTCCCTGGTGTCCCCAGGGGCGCGCCACCCGGCGATCTCCGTGAGCGCTGTGTCCTAAGGACACAGCTGATCACGTGATGTAGTAAAAGGCCACTCACGGTGGCCTTTTACCTCGTGATTAGCCGTGTCCAATGACACAGCAGATCACCGGTAAATGCAGTTGTCGGTTATTGGCTGCACTTTCCTCACACTGTCACAGCGTGAGGAAAGTACTGCCAATGATTGGCAATTGTCAGATGACGGATTGGCACCGATCATCAGTGCCCTGATGCTCAATGCCACCCACCAGTGCCCATCAGTGCCACCCACCTGTGCCTAGCAGTGCTGCCCACCTGTGCCCATCAGTGCTGTCAGTCAGTGTCACCCATCAGTGCTGCTCATCAGTGTCGCCTATCTGTGCCCATCATTGTTGCATAACAGTGCCGCCTCATCAGTGCCGCTTATCAGTGCCGCCTATCGTGCCACCTATCAGTGCTGCCTATCAGTGCAGCCTCATCAGCGCATATTAGTGAAGGAGAACAATTACCTGTTTTCAAAATGTACTTATTTATTTATTTTAGGTACTTATATAGCGCCGTCAATTTACGCAGCACTTTACATATATATTGTACATTTACATCAGTCCCTAACCCTCAAGGGGCGTACAATCTAAGGTCCCTAACTTACATTCATACAGACACATACTAGGGACAACCCGGAGGAAACCCACGCAGGCACAGGGAGAAAATGCAAACTCCAGGCAGGAGGTGCCGTGGCTGGGATTCGAACCAACGACCCTAGTACTGCCAGGCGGAAGTGCTAACCATTTAGCCAATGTGCTGCCTATCTGTGCCCATCATTGTTGCATATCAGTGCCGCCTATCAGTGCTGCTTATCAGTGCCCATCAGTGTTGCCTATCTGTGCCACCTCATCAGTGCCACCTGCCTATCAGTGCTGCCCATTAGTGCATCCTCATCAACGCTTATTAGTGAAGGAGAACAAATACCTGTTTTCAAAATTGTATAATAGAAACAAAGAAAAACTTTTTTTTTCAATATTTTTGCTCTATTTTTGTTTGTAGCACAAAGAATAAAACACCCAGTGGCGATTAAATACCACTAAAAGAAAGCACTATTTGTGTGAAAAACGTGATAAAAATTTCATATGGGTACAATGTTGCATCACCACGCAATTGTCATTCAAAGTGCCACAGCGCTGAAAGCTGAAAATTGGCCTGGGCAGGAAGGGGGTATAAGTGCCCGGTAGGCAAGGGGTTAAAATCTATGTATTATACTTATTATGGAGTGGAATCACCACTCTCTTCCAGGGTTACAGAGCCATTAGGATCTTCAGTATCCAGCATATTCAGTCGGTCCCATTCACACCTGAGCTTTTTGTAAATGCACACAAAATCCCAAGTGTGTACATGCATTTACAAAATGCGCATAACATGCATGTTACGCTTGTGGTGCCATTCACTGATAATGGCACCTCAAACTCAGTAAGCAGACATGTTTCTGCATGTGGAAAAGTGCACAACAATCGTGTCAAAACGCACAAAGTTCAATGCTGAAAAAGCTACATGAACTACTTTGGCGCGTGTGTTGTGCGTAGGGAAGCCCATTGAAATGAATGGGCTGCCCTATGCGTGTAGTACAAAAATACGCACACAAAATTCGTCTTTTTTTACATGCATCCACAAAATGCCGTTTATAGATACAGGATAAAAAAAAATTACAAAGGAAAAATATATTTTACAATTATGAGGGTGGCCACTGGGGTGTAGTATGTGTCATTATTTGTCTGTACTACAGTCCCAGCTGCCCACACCATACATGGTAGGAAGGGGGCACTTTACCAGGATAAAGAGATGTGGACTGCTCAGCTCCGCCCACTCACATGCTGGCTTAGCTGCTAATGACAATTTGGAATCTACACCCAAAATCGCCATTCATACATGTATTATCAGCCCAGAAGCCATTGGCTGTCCATCTGGGGTGTTCTGTGGCTACTACTGCTCTGAATTACATCCCCAGCTGCCCACACTGCACCTAGAAGGGAATAGGTCCCTTCACCATAACAAATATGGCTGCCGGAGTCCTCAGCTCTGCCCCATTTAGCTACTTCGCAAGTAATGACAGCTTTAAAACTGGAAACAAAATCAGCATTCGTACATAAATAATCAGTCCAAAAGCCATGAGATGTCCCTCTGGGGTGTGCGGTTGCTATTTCTGCTCTGAATTACATTCCCGGCTGCCCACACTTTGCATAGAAAGGAATGAGTTACTTTATCATAACAAAGATGGCCACTGAAGTCCTCAGTTACGGCCACTCAGATGCTGGGTTAGCAACTAATGACGGCTTTGAAACTTGAATCAAATTCCGCATTCAAACATGTATAAACATTACAAAATGCATGAACTGTCCCTCCAGAGTGTACTGTGGCGATTACTACTCTGAATGACATTCATGGCTGCCCACACTGTATATAGAGGAGAATAGGTCACTGTACCATATCAAAGATGGCCATCGTAGTACTCGTCTCCGCCTCTCCTTGGCTCCACCTCTCATATAGCCGAGTCTGTGGTCTCTTCATAACTGACGGAGGTGGAGCTTCAGCCCAGCAGTCCTCTCCTCTCTACTAGAAGGCAGTGAATGAATAGTTGCTAGGGATTCCAGAGTGCTTAGCAACCGAGGTTTGCTCCGCCCCTGCTGTGTGTGACTCCTCCCAGTTCCCGCCCCCTGATTGGTTGACTTCTGGGACTTGTCAGGTATAATGGGGGCTGTGATAGGAGCTGTGTAGAGCTATGGGGAGGGGGACTGTGATCTATGGGGAACCTCAGAGGGGATCTAGCTCTGTATACACAAGCATTGCTATAGAAATGTCTGTCATCTCATGTGCAGGTGATCATGACATCACACTGCTTTCTATGGACACTTTACTACTTTGTTGTCAGAGGTTTTATATAAAGTCACCCTTCCCCCTCCCCCCACTTTGCATCATTGCACTCCTCCCCCTCCGCTGTCACAGATGGACATTTTATTTCTTTATTGTATTTATTATTCTACATTTTTTGGCATTTTTTGTTAAATTTGTTTTTTGCTGTAATATCTTTTTTTCTTGTCCCCTCCCCTCACATTTACAGGTGATCATGACATCACACTCTGCTTTCTATGGACACTTTTCTACTTTTGTTTGTCAGTTTTCATTAAAGTGAGCCTCCCCCCCACTTTGTATCATTGCACTCCTCCCCCTCCGCTGTCACCGATGGACATATCTTTGTATTTCTTTTATGGATTATTCGCCTTTTTTGCATTTATTTATTGATTTTTGTAATACCATTTTCCTTGTCCCCTCCCACCACTGGCAGGACTCTCCGACATCCTCCTGGAATATTGATGTCATGTATCCCAGGAAGCCTCGGGGTCCTGTACAACGCATGCGCTGCTGTGCATCATCGGGGCTCTGGCTGTCACTTCCTGGTTCTTGCAGCTGTAGCCACGATGCTGCACTGTGGCCAATGCGTGCCATCAGGGGGACGGCTACGAGAACCCGGGAGAGACAGCGGCCCCTTAATGATGTACCAAAACACCTGACTGTTTCGTGAGCGCAGCAAAATCACATGTTTTTATGTGCATTTATGAAACGTTGTGGTGCCATTCATTGTTAATGACATCACAAACACAGCAAGCAGACAAGCGTTGTTCCAAGTGGCAGACGTGTCAAAACGCACAAAGCTTAATGCTACTTTGGCACGAGTGTCATGCGTAGGGCCGCCTACTGAAATGAATGTGATTTTGCATGCGTTCATGGAATGTACTTTATAGCTTACAAAAAAATTATAAAGGAAGACATTCTTTTACCAGAATAAAGAGCTCTGAGCGCTCAGCTCCACCCCGCAACATTGTGCTGGGCTGGCAGATTATGACAGCTTTGTATCAAAACTGCTATTCATGGAGGTGTATGGATGATGGCAATAGCCATCAGGGGTCCCTCTGGGGTGTATTGCGGCTATTACTGCTCTGTACTACATTCCCTGCTGCCAACACCAGATATCGGACTGAAAGGGTCACTTTACCATAAAAGAGATGGCCGCTGGAGTGCTCAGCTTCACCTCCCATCATTGGCTTCACCTCCCATCATTGGCTCCACCTCCCACTCAGGCTCTGTAATCCTTCAAACTTACTGAAAGCTCTTCAGGAAATGGCAGACCTGGACCGTCAGCCCGCCAGTCTGCAGTGCTGGATCCCCACTGAGCAGCAGTCAATGATTGCTAGGAAAGCCAGCGTACTTAGCAACCAATGATGTCATGTGTATGCCTTGTCCCCTGTAGCACACCTACTCCCAGTTCCCGTCTCCTGTCTGCCCTTCTTCAGGGACATATTGATCAGGCACTGGGCACTGTGATGGGCTCTACTGATCTATGGGGCTACTCTGATCTATGAGGGAACTCTGATCTATGGGGGGTATTCTGATGACGCAAATGATCTGTGGGGGTACTCTGATGTATGTGGGCACTCTAATCTATGGGGATACTCTGAGGGGGGTACTCTGATTGGGGCACCTGATCTGTGGGGGTACTCTGATGAGGGCAACTGATCTTTGGGGGTACTCTGATCTATGGGGGTGCTCTGAATGGGGCACCTGCAATTCTGCAGCATAGAGGTGCAGGGGGACTCTGATCTATGGGGGAACTCAGAGGGAATCTAGCTCTGTATACACAAGCATTCCTATAGAAATGTACATTGACAAGTAATAATGATAATAAACTCTGCTTTCTATGGACAGTTTGTAACTTTTTTTGTTAAATGTTCTGTTTAAAGGGAATCTTCACCCTCCCCACCCACTTTGTATAATTGCACTCCTACCCACTCCACTGTCACAATTGAATATTTCTTCATTTCTTATTCTACTTTTTTTGCATTTTGTATGAAAATTTTTTGTGGTAATACCTTTTTTCTTGTCCTTTCCCACCACTGCCAGGATTCTCCCACAGCATTCCAGGAAGCCTGGGGTCCTGTACAACGCATGCGCTGCTGTGCATCATCGGGGCTCTGGCTGTCTCTTCCTGGTTCTTGCAGCTGTATCCCTGATGTTACACTGTGGCACGTGCATGCCATCAGAGGGACGGCTACAAGAACCCGGAAGACACAGCGGCCCCTCGATGTAAGTAAACAAGATGGAGGCATGGTGAACAGCTTGCAGCGGATTGCAGCTGGAGAGGTGGTATAATTAGAAAACCCCTCTGCAGTGTAAAGAGCAAGCTCTATGGCAATCCGCATCAAGTGTCTTGGAGCTGCAGCGGCTGGGCAGTAGCCATCGCATGCATCAATAATTGCAGCGAATCTGGTTGGGTCTCCCTGAGCTTTGGTTCAACAAGTAGTGTCAGTTCTCTATATAGGTAAACCAGATTCACTAATGGCAACCGATACAGAAATCTATGCATTACTCCCAAGTGCAAATGGGAAGCCTGCAGTCCAAGTGTGTTCATGTATCCAAAGGCTATGTTCCCACTTGTGCATTGTGGGAACACATGCACAATTGCGCACTTTGCAGCCCTTTATCAGATGCACAGCATTGCTAATAATTTTTAATGGCACCTCCATGCGTCACACTAATGCGTGTACATTCATGTGCGCCAAAACATATGGTACTTTATTACATTTTAGTGTGGTGCGATTTTTAATAGAGACCAGGGAATTATTTTGTGCATTTCTTGTGCATAGCGCAGTCCATTGAAATGAATGGGCTGCCCAAATATGACGCGCAGACTGCGGCCGGCCAGTTTTGGGAGAGCGTCATAAGACGTCCTCTCAGAACGTGCCCTCCCGCACGCCCCCAGGTGTGCGCCCCGGCGATCTACAATCTCAAACTAGATTCACTCATGGCAACCGATACAGAATGGGCTGCCCAAACATGACGCGCAGAAACACACAGAAAGCACAAGTATCTGTTTAACCACTTGCCAACCGCAGATAGGCGAATGACGGCTTCACTGCGGCTGGCCAGTTCTGGGAGGGCGTCATATGACGTCCTCCCGGAACCCGCCCTCCCTGGTGTCCCCAGGGGCGCGCCACCCGGCGATCTCCGTGAGCGCTGTGTCCTAAATACACAGCTGATCACGTGATGTGGTAAAAGGCCAATCACAGTGGCCTTTCACCTCGTGATTAGCCGTGTCCAATGACACAGCAGATCACCGGTAAATGCAGTTGTCACAGCGTGAGGAAAGTACTGCCAATGATTGGTAATTGTCAGAGGACGGATTGGCACCGATCATCAGTGCCCTGATGCTCAATGCCACCCACCAGTGCCCATCAGTGCCACCCAGCTGTGCCCATCAGTGCCTAGCAGTGCTGCCCACCTGTGCCCATCAGTGCTGTCAGTCAGTGTCACCCATCAGTGCTGCTCATCAGTGTCGCCTATCTGTGCCCATCATTGTTGCATAACAGTGCCGCCTCATCAGTGCCACCTATCAGTGCTGCTTATCAGTGCCCATCAGTGCTGCCTATCAGTGCTGCCTATCAGTGCAGCCTCATCAACGCATATTAGTGAAGGAGAACAATTACCTGTTTTCAAAATTTTATAAAAGAAAAACTTTTTTTTTCAAAATGTATTTATTTTAGGTACTTATATAGCGCCCTCAATTTACGCAGCACTTTACATATATATTGTACATTCACATCAGTCCCTAACCCTTAAGCAGCGTGCAATCTAAGGTCCCTAACTTACATTCATGCATACACATACTAGGGACAACCCGGAGGAAACCCACGCAGGCACAGGGAGAACATGCAAACTCCAGGCAGCAGGTGCCGTGGCTGGGATTCGAACCAACGACCCTAGTACTACCAGGCAGAAGTGCTAACCATTTAGCCAATGTGCTGCCTATCTGTGCCCATCATTGTTGCATAACAATGCTGCCTCATCAGTGCCGCCTATCAGTGCTGCTTATCAGTGCCCATCAGTGTTGGCTATCTGTGCCACCTCATCAGTGCCACCTGCCTATCAGTGCTGCCTATCAGTGAAGCCTCATCAACGCACATTAGTGAAGGAGAACAAATACCTGTTTTCAAAATTGTATAATAGAAACAAAGAAAAACTTTTTTTTTCAATATTTTTGCTCTATGTTTGTTTATAGCACAAAAAAAAAACATCCAGTGGCGATTAAATACCTCCAAAAAAAAGCACTATTTGTGTGAAAAACTTGATAAAAATGTCATATGGGTACAATGTTGCATGACCGCGCAATTGTCATTCAAAGTGCCACAGCGCTGAAAGCTGAAAATTGGCCTGGGCAGGAAGGGGATATAAGTGCCCGGTAGGCAAAGGGTTAAAATCTATGTATTATACTTATTATGGAGTGGAATCACCACTCTCTTCCAGGGTTACAGAGCCATTAGGATCTTCAGTATCCAGCATATTCAGTCGGTCCCATTCACACCTGAGCTTTTTGTAAATGCACACAAAATCCCAAGTATGTACATGCATTTACAAAATGCGCATAACATGCATGTTACGCTTGTGGTGCCATTCACTGGTAATGGCACTTCAAACGCAGTAAGCAGACATGTTTCTGCATGTGGAAAAGTGCACAACAATCGTGTCAAAACGCACAAAGTTCAATGCTGAAAAAGCTACATGAACTACTTTGGCGCGTGTGTTGTGCGTAGGGAAGCCCATTGAAATGAATGGGCTGCCCTATGCGTGTAGTACAAAAATACGCACACAAAGTGCTCTTTTTACATCCACAAAATGCAGTTATAGATACAGGATAAAAAAAAATTACACAGGAAAAAAATCTTTTACAATTATGAGGGTGGCCACTGGGGTGTAGTATGTGTCATTATTTGTCTGTACTACAGTCCCAGCTGCCCACACCATACATGGTAGGAAGGGGGCACTTTACCAGGATAAAGAGATGTGGACTGCTCAGCTCCGCCCACTCACATGCTGGCTTAGCTGCTAATGACAGTTTGGAATCTATACCCAAAATCACCATTCATACATGTATTATCAGCCCAGAAGCCATTGGCTGTCCATCTGGGGTGTTCTGTGGCTACTACTGCTCTGAATTACATCCCCAGCTGCCCACACTGCACCTAGAAGGGAATAGGTCCCTTCACCATAACAAATATGGCCGCCGGAGTCCTCAGGTCCGCCCCATTTAGCTACTTCGCAAGTAATGACAGCTTTAAAACTGGAAACAAAATCAGCATTCGTACATAAATAATCAGTCCAAAAGCCATGAGATGTCCCTCTGGGGTGTGCGGTTGCTATTTCTGCTCTGAATTACATTCCCGGCTGCCCACACTGTGCATAGAAAGGAATGAGTTACTTTACCATAACAAAGATGGTCACCGAAGTCCTCAGTTCCGCCCACTCAGATGCTGGGTTAGCAACTAATGACGGCTTTGAAACTTGAATCAAATTCCGCATTCAAACATGTATAAACATTACAAAATGCATGAACTGTCCCTCCAGAGTGTACTGTGGCGATTACTACTCTGAATGACATTCATGGCTGCCCACACTGTATATAGAAGAGAATAGGTCACTGTACCATAACAAAGATGGCCATCGTAGTACTCGTCTCCGCCTCTCCTTGGCTCCACCTCTCATATAGCCGAGTCTGTGGTCTCTTCACAACTGACGGAGGTGGAGCTTCAGCCCAGCAGTCCTCTCCTCTCTACTAGAAAGCAGTGAATGAATAGTTGCTAGGGATTCCAGAGTGCTTAGCAACCGAGGTTTGCCCCGCCCCCTGCTGTGTGTGACTCCTCCCAGTTCCCTCCCACTGATTGGCTGACTTCTGGGACTTGTCAGGTATAATGGGGGCTGTGATAGGAGCTGTGTAGAGCTATAGGGAGGGGGACTGTGATCTATGGGGGACCTCAGAGGGGATCTAGCTCTGTATACACAAGCATTGCTATAGAAATGTCTGTCATCTCATGTGCAGGTGATCATGACATCACACTGCTTTCTATGGACACTTTACTACTTTGTTGTCAGAGGTTATATATAAAGTCACCCTTCCCCCTCCCCCCACTTTGTATCATTGCACTCCTCCCCCTCCGCTGTCACAGATGGACATTTTATTTCTTTATTGTATTTATTATTCTACATTTTTTGGCCTTTTTTGTTAAATTTGTTTTTTGCTGTAATATCTTTTTTTCTTGTCCCCTCCCGTCACATTTACAGGTGATCATGACATCACACTCTGCTTTCTATGGACACTTTTCTACTTTTGTTTGTCAGTTTTCATTAAAGTGAGCCCCCCCCCCCACTTTGTATCATTGCACTCCTCCCCCTCCGCTGTCACCGATGGACATTTCTTTTTATTTCTTTTATGGATTATTCGCCTTTTTTGCATTTATTTTTGTAATACCATTTTCCTTGTCACCTCCCACCACTGGCAGGACTCTCCGACATCCTCCTGGAATATTGATGTCATGTATCCCAGGAAGCCTCGGGGTCCTGTACAACGCATGCGCTGCTGTGCATCATCGGGGCTCTGGCTGTCACTTCCTGGTTCTTGCAGCTGTAGCCACGATGCTGCACTGTGGCCAATGCGTGCCATCAGGGGGACGGCTACGAGAACCCGGGAGAGACAGCGGCCCCTTAATGATGTACCAAAACACCTGACTGTTTCGTGAGCGCAGCAAAATCACATGTTTTTATGTGCATTTATGAAACGTTGTGGTGCCATTCATTGTTAATGACATCACAAACAGCAAGCAGACAAGCGTTGTTCCACGTGGCAGACGTGTCAAAACGCACAAAGCTTAATGCTACTTTGGCACGTGTGTCATGCGTAGGGCCGCCTACTGAAATGAATGTGATTTTGCATGCGTTCATGGAATGTACTTTATAGCTTACAAAAAAATGATAAAGGAAGACATTCTTTTACCAGAACAAAGAGCTCTGAGCGCTCAGCTCCACCCCGCAACATTGTGCTGGGCTGGCAGATTATGACAGCTTTGTACCAAAACTGCTATTCATGGAGGTGTATGGATGATGGCAACAGCCATCAGGGGTCCCTCTGGGGTGTATTGTGGCTATTACTGCTCTGTACTACATTCCCTGCTGCCAACACCAGACATCGGACTGAAAGGGTCACTTTACCATAAAAGAGATGGCCGCTGGAGTGCTCAGCTCCACCTCCCATCCTTGGCTGCACCTCCCATCCTTGGCTCCACCTCTCACTCAGGCTCTGTAATCCTTCAAACTTACTGAAAGCTCTTCAGGAAATGGCAGACCTGGACCGTCAGCCCGCCAGTCTGCAGCAGTCAATGATTGCTAGGAACGCCAGTGTACTTAGCAACTTCTTAGCAACCAATGATGTCATGCTTATGCCTTGTTCCATGTATCACACCTCCTCCCAGTGCCCTTCTTCAGGGACATATTGATCAGGCACTGGGCACTGTGATGGGCTCTACTGATCTATGGGGCTACTCTGATCTATGAGGGAACTCTGCTGTATGAGGGGGTACTCTGATGACTGCAACTGATCTGTGGGGGTACTCTGATGTATGTAGGCACTATAATCTATGGGGGTACTCTGATTGGGGCACCTGATCTGTGGGTCTACTCTGATCTATGAAGGAACTCTGATCTATGGATAAACGCTGATGACAGCAACTGATCTATGGGGGCACTCTTATCTATGGGGGGTACTCTCAGGCACCTGATCTGTGGGAGTACTCTGATATATGGGGCACTCTGACCTATGAGGGTACTCTGATGAAGGCAACTGATCTGTGGGGGTTCTCTACTATATGGGGACACTCTAATCTATGGGTGTACTCTGAGGCACCTGATCTGTGGGGGTACTCTGATCTATGGGAGTACTCTGATTTGGGCACCTGATCTATGGAGGTTCTCTGGTGAGGGCAACTGATCTGTGGGGGTACTCTGATCTATGGGATACTCTGATGAGAGCACCTGATCTATAGGGGTACTCAGACAGGAGCACCTGATCTATGGGGGTACTCAGATGGGAGCACCTGATCTATGGGGGTACTCAGATGGGGCAGCTGTTCTATGAAGGTTTAAAGGTGAATCCCAGGATAAGCAAATATTGTCTAAATGCAAGAGTCCTGTGTATTCTTCTTGAATCTCGGTGTGTTTTGTTTATTTCTTCTAGATCTGTGCAGTAATCCAGTGTGAACTTTTCCCTCTGTGCAGGAGCTTCCTGTAATAAAGACCGCTCAACTGCTGCTCTCTCTCCTTGCGCAGGGTGACTGGCCTTGTCTCTGCCCCTCTGGTGGTTTTCTGAAGGCAGCTTGCAATGGGTGGGTCCTGCCTGGTCCCGCCCACAGCTCTGCTCTCTGCACAGGCTATGTTTAGAACAGTGAAGATGTCACTGCTATGTTTACAAGATAATACCTGGTTTTGCAAAGGCATATGGTGCTCCCAAAGTGGACATCCTTTGTGGCTATTAGGAATTATATGTTTTAAAGTGTTTGTGCTCGGAGTTCAGCTGTAAACCTGAAAATAAGGATGCCTTTTTTAGCCAATATATTGTGTTTGAAAAATGTTACTAAAAGTATTTTTTAAACAGGTATCCCAGTGAAGCTCCCAGCAGAGCACATAGTAAGGGGCCAGATCGATAAATCGCCTTTACAGAATAATACTTCATCTGTAATCAACATTCCAGCATACTGCACAGAGGTAAGAATTGATGGGCTACTCATAGATTTACTTCAGTTATTTAAAAGTGACCTTCAGGAACATGGCTAAATCCACAAATGAGATCCATACAAGGGAGCCGTCTTACCTGCCAAAGGATTTGTGCTTCTGTCCGTACACTGGTGATAGTTACACAGCTCTCACACACAGCACAACACAGTCTAGCTGGGCTTTTCTCTGATGCAATTAAAGTGATTGTAAAGGTTTGATTATTTTTTTCATATAATAAACATGTTATACTTACCTGCTCTGTGCACAGCAGACCAGGATCCTCCTCTTCTGGGGTCCCCCGCCAGCACTCCTGGCTCCTTCTCCCTTCCAAGTGCCACCACTACAAGCTGCTTGCTATGGGGGCACTCGCACGGGTTTGATCCCGAGCTGAGTTGTGTGCGTCTATTGATACACACACTGCAGTTCAGCCACGCCCCTGCTCCCTTGAGTGACAGCAACAGGAGCCAATGGCTCCTGCTGCTGCTTCCATATCCAGTGAGGAGAGAGAGAGTAGCACTGCTGCTCTTAGGCACAGCGCTGGATCGAGATCAGGCAAAGGAAAGTATTTAGGGGGGTCTGGGGGGAGCTAATCACAGAAGATTTTTTTAACTTAATGCAGAGAATGCATCAAAGTAATAAACCTTCTGTCTTTACAACCACTTTAAGAACCAGAAGCTCTTTTGGACATACCTCTCTTCTGGGTCACAAGAGTGCACTTGTGTTCTCCTGTGACCCAGAATCAGCCAAAAGTGGGCTAAAGGTCCTCCGTGGGCTGATGTCACAGAGTGGCTCCAAGCTGTGGAAGGATCCCAACCATATTGTTGGGATCCGCCCAGCTGTCTATTGACAGCTGGCTTCAGCTCTCAGCACACGGCTGAAACTGCTGGCTGCTTTGAGGAGACCGAGAACTAAGCAATCAGCAGTCATGTGATCGCTCAGTTCTCTGTCTTAGAGTTGGTTGCGGACAGCTGCAGCATCACAGTGATGCTGCAGCATAGAAGTAGGTATGTTTTTTTTTTAGTACATACATCTCAGACTGAAGCTGCATTGTGGCGGGGAGTATGGATGTTTGTTTTTTGAGAACTCCCAAATTTTCCATTAATTGTTCTCCCATTTGATGGTGCCTGGTTAGTTCCATGTGTGACACCAGACTACAGCATGACATTAGGTAAGGGGTGCATTCTTCCTACTGACCACCAATGTGAGGGACACTTTTGCAATTGACCCTGATTAAACTCGTAAGTAAAGGTTCCCGAAAACCTGAAAATTATTTTTTTTTTATACTGTTAGAGGATTTACGTTAGAAAAAGCCTGGTCTAGACCTTCCTGTAATCTCCTCACCACCCCTACTAGATGCATTGTTCTCCGAGCTGTAGAGGGAACACTACATTTAGCAATTTGCCTGGGTGCCCAAACACAGGACTGGGCCTTCCTTTTCTAAGATTTCCCATCACATTCTCTCACAGTGATAACCCAGCTCCCTATCTGATCAATCTACATGCCTGAATCTTATATCTAAATTAAGATTTTAAGCAGTTTGAATCAAGATTGCAATAAAGATTGAGACATGAGTTGTACTTAACCTTTCCTCTATTTTTCCAGAAATGTTTGTCTAGAATGGGGTCACTATACCCAGCCTACTGCAAGATTTTTTCCAGCCAACGACTAGTGGCAGTGACATATCAATGTGCACAGATCTGGGATTCAGGCCAACAGAGGCTGCCTATGGTCTCTGCTTTGACTTGATGTAAGAGGGGACTCTGATGGGAACCCAGATGAAAGGGGGACCCTGATATAAGTGGATACTTTGATGTAAGGGGGACTGTGATGTAAGGGGGGATTCTGATGTAAAAGGGAACTCATTTCTTTATAAAAAAATGTTTGTTTTGGCCCACAAATATTTGTAAAATAAACAATATAGTCCTCATACTGAAAGGTTTGGAGACCCCTGCTTTAGGGGAAATCTGTGGACCCTGATGTAAAGGGGAGCTCTACGGAGGTAAGGAGGAACTCTGCAAACTCTGATGTAAGGGGGGCTCTAGTGACCAGGGAACCTCTTACACCAGAGTTCCCCTTTACACCAAGTCAGCAACATTCCCCTTTACATCAGGGTCCAGTGAGTTCCCCTTTACATCAGGGTCCGGAGAGTTCCCCTTTTCATCAGGGTCCGGAGAGTTCCACTTTACATCAGGGTCCGGAGAGTTCCCCTTTACATCAGGGTCCGCAGAGTTCCCCTTTACATCGGGGTCCGCAGAGTTCCCCTTTACATTGGGGTCCGTAGAGTTTCTCCTTGCACTATAAGGCAAATCCTGCAGACTCTGATGTACTGTAAAGGGGAACTCTGATGTAAAGGGGTCTCTGGGAAGGCTGGGAACTCTGATGTATGAGGGGATTCTAATGTAATGACAGGAAGGGGGCACGTGCAGAACATGTGAGGTTTTTTGCACCAGGGCCCTTAAGGTTGTAGTTATGCCTCTGGCTTGCAGGAATTTACTAGATTGCAGCTGCTCTGACTCAGAATCTTGGGTGTTTTGTTTGACACTGCATGGGTACAACCATACACTCTAGTGTCGATGGGTATGCTGGCAGGTCCATAATCTGGGTCTCCTAGCTGTCTGTTTTCCTCTTTCTCCTCATACAGCCCCTTGCTTCCTCGTTCCGTACACGTTTCTCGCACCGCATCCAAAACCCACTGATTTCGAGATCTGCTGTGGGTGCCAATAATTTGTTAATGGCACCCCAAACACAGATTGCAAACGCAGTGCATTTGCCTGCACCAGATCGCATGGTACCGCAGTACCATGTGATTTGGTGCTGTGCGTTTTTGAAAAGTAGTGCACGCTTTACTTTATGTGCAATCTAGTGCAATTTCAGCCTATTTAAATGAATGGGCTGAAACTCGCACCGCTCTGAATGGTGTAGGAATGTGTGCTATTCAGGTGTGAACCGGCCCTAAAATTCCCAGTCGTTTTTCTTTTTTACTTTTGTATCAGTTACAAGTCCATACACAAGGGTTTTTTTTACGTTTTAAAATTTATATAATTTTAGACTGAGACACTGTCATGACATCTGAACAGTTTATAGGCCACATTTAAGCCAGCCATAGACAAATCTAAATCCGTCCGATTCAGCAGGAACCAGCCGAATTTCAATCCATCTATGATCAGGCTGGTAGAACTGAAGTCGAGCTATCCATTGATTGACTTCAGTGCAACCAGCCTGTGTTTTTTCTTTTTTTTTTCTTTTGTTCGATCACTATAGGCATCAGCATTGATCAATGTATTCTGACAGCGGGGAAACCTTCTCCCGTCAGAATACAATAGCGCAGTGGAAGGGATTCCCCCAACACTGACTGTGTTGATAGGGAAATCAAGCAATTTCCTTTCCTTCAACCCATGGTAAAAGTATGGCGTGCCTTAGACCATGTATATTTAGTGTGCAACATGCAGCATGGTTGCATAAACCATTTCCAAAACTAGGGTTGCACCTATACTGAGTACTTGCACAAATACTTGTACTTGTGCAAATGCTCTTGATACTGAAACTGGTACCTTTGTGGTGCAATCTGAGGCCATACAAAATGAATAGCTCAAATTGCACTGCGAAGAATTGCATGCAATCTGAACAGGAATGTGGTGCAATTCCTGTCTGAATCACATGCGGTTTTGCGCATAGCTCCTGTGTGAACCCAGGCTTGACATAATGACTTTGACCCTGAATTCACACAGGGAAACCTCCCTGCATGACCTACCATGATACAATCTGTAGTGTATCAAAGTGAGTAAACAGTAGACCAGAAATACTAACATAAATAACTAAATCAATATGCACATTCCTAATAATCTGAGATAAAAAACAATTAAGATCAAAATCTATGTTCAATCCTTTGGGGGCCTGCGTCTGCATATTAAAAATCCATTTAGACTGTCTTACTAAGGGAGCGCACCTTATGGCTTCCTCTCCAGTGCTTATTATATCTTTCTATCCCCCAAAACATAGGACATGAGGGATCTTTATAGTGATGCTTTAAAAAATGTCTTGAGATGCTATGTTTGGGGAACCCTTTCTTAATGTTTTGCACATGCTCTCTAAGGCATACCCATAGGGGCCTTTTTGTCCTTCCCACATATTGTAATCCACAACCACATTGTAATGCGTATACTACCCCCTCAGTTCTACAGGAGATAAAATCGTCTGTGTTATATTCTATTCCATTCGTTCTTGCGACAAACTTTTTCCTCTTTATATTCTTTCCTCCTGTGGCCTTACAGACATAACACAACTTACAAGGGAAGAAACCCTTCTGATCTAAAAATGTCAATTTTTTGTTTCTAATGGGGGATCAAGAACATTTCTAACTAATTTATTTCTCAAGGTTGGGGCTTTTCTATATATAAATTTGGGATACTCTGGTATTATATTCGTCAAGGTAGGATCTGCTCTCAGGAGTGGCCAATGTTTCTTGAAGATATTCTCAATCTTTCTATAGTGAACATTATAATCCAGAATAATAGATACTTTATCTCCATATTCCTCTTTCTGAGTTTTATCTTTTAACAGTGAAATTCTGTCTTTATTTCCCACTTCCTGTATTACTTTCTCTATATCACTTTTAGGGTAACCTTTATCTATAAACCTCTGCCAAATAATTTTGACCTGGTCATTATAATCTTTTTGGGTAGTGCAGTTTCTCCTTAACCTAACGCATTGGCCCTTAGGTATATTTAGTAGCCACGGTGGATAGTGACAACTGTCAGTTGGGATATACCCATTTCTATCCACACCCTTAAAGAATGTTTTTGTGCTAATCCTACCCTTTTCTATTTTAATATTAAGATCCAAAAAATTGATTTGTGCATGATCAAATTCCCACGAAAAATGGATGTTCTTGTCATTTTTATTAAGGTGATCTAAAAAAATCAAAAGGTCATCTTCTTTTCCTTCCCATAGTATGATAACATAATCTATGTATCTCTTAAACAATAATAATTCTTTGGGGGGATTCTTGTATACTGCTTCTCTTTCCCAATGGGCCATAAATAAATTAGACACACTCGGGACGAAACGTGCCCCCATTGCTACCCCTCTAATTTGTGCTATAAAACGTATTGTTGTGCCAGAAATAATTATGTGTTAGACAAAACTTTAAGCATTCCAATAGAAAGTTCTTCTGTACTTGTGTCATATTTCCAAACTCTTTGATTCCCCAATCAGTGGCCCTTATGCCCTCCTTATGTCCAATGATGGTGTACAATGATGACACATCGGAACTGGCCAAAATAATGTTACTACAGTCTCCTTTTATCTTCTCAAGTAATTGGATAAGGTGCTTCGTGTCTCGTCTTCTTGACCAATGGTTGTAAGAAGAGATCAACATATTGTCCCAATCTAGCTGGTATAGATTGGATACCATTTACTATGGGACGTCCGGGGGGGTTAAGATTATCTATATGTAACTTTGGGACTGTGTATATTATCGGGATTCTACATGGGTCCGGAACTAAATACCTTGATTCTTTTTTGTTTAGTAATTCTTTATCTACTCCTCTTTTAATGAGTTTTTCTAATTCCTTTTTGTACTTAGGGTCCTTTGTCAATACTTGATAAGTGTTGCGGTCTGCCAATTGTGTCTCTAATTCCTTCAAGTAATATTCTTTGGTCATAACCACTATTCTCCCTCCCTTATCTGCTTGTCTAATTACTATATTTTCCCTCTTGCTTAGTTGTCTCATGCCTGTTAATAATCCAGTATTGCTGTGTATTCTGTCTCCAACTCTTGGTTAACCATTTTCCTAAATGCTTCAACTTGACTATTATTACTCAGCTGAGGATTGAAGAAAGATTTTTTGCGTAATGATGTATGTAAAATATTGCTACTAGGGGCACTATCAATTACCTTTTTGGCTCCTGGTAAATTTAAAAAATGTTTTTTAGTATTAACTTTTCTGATGAATTTTTGTATATCCACATAAATGTTAAACTTGTTAGCCGGTTTCGGTGGGGCAAATTTCAGACCTTTGTCTAGAACCATAATCTCTTCATTTGTTAGGGTTAAACCACTGAGGATAAAGACTCCCTCTCCCACTACTCTCTTTTTCTTTTGGACCTTAAATCCAGCTATGCATCCTCTTCTCTTAATGGGCTTCTCTTGTTCCATCCCTCTCCGCCTGGACTCCTCTCCATTTGGCTTCTCCCTAATAAATCCCTCTGGGGATAGTCATATTCATTCCTAAGCGGCTCATATCTGTTATATACGGGTAGCGTACCTCACCCTTCGAATCTTGGTCCATTTCATCCCCCTTGATATTGTCTAGGACCATAATATGGCCTATTTTCTGGCCTAGGTTGAAACGGTCTCTGTGGCGGGTAAAAATCAGGTCTGGGACAAGGATGTTTATATGGTGGATAATAGGGTTTCCAATTCCTATTACCTCCTCCCTGTGTTCTCTTGTGGATGGAGCCCCCATGTCTGGGCCTCCATCCAATATGTGGTGTTTGGAAACCCTGTCCTTCATTAGGATGTCTCGCTTGAAATTTCCCTTTGTTTAGGCCTTTATGCAATTCTTTTACTTTATCTCGAGGGTCTTCCTGGGACTCAATTCTGACTTTTGAATAGGTGTGGTATTGGCTGATGCCATACCTACAGTTGTGTTCAAAATAATAGCAGTGTGTTGAAAAAAGTGAATAAAGCTCAAAATCCTTCTAATAGCTTTTATTTCCATACACACAAATGCATTGGGAACACTACACATTCTATTCCAAATCAAAACATGAAAAAAAATATATCAAATTTGTGTTGTTCCTCTAAAACAAATTGAAGAAAAGTGAATATTAGACTGTTCAAAAAAATAGCAGTGTTTGTATTCTTCTTTACAAACTCAAACATACACTATATAAACTGGAAAATGTTTGAAGATTTTGCTTTCCTTTGAATCACTTAATTAGTATTTAGTTGTATAAGCACTGTTTCTGAGAACTGCTGTACATCTGTGTTGCATGGAGTCAACCAACTTCTGGCACCTGTGAACAGGTATTCCAGCCCAGGATGATTGGACTACATTCCACAGTTCTTCTCTATTTCTTGGTTTTGCCTCAGAAACTGCATTTTTGATGTCACCCCACAAGTTTTCTATTGAATTAAGATCCGGGGATTGGGCTGGCCACTCCATAACGTCAATCTTGTTGGTCTGGAACCAAGATGTTGCACGTTTACTGGTGTGTTTGGGGTTGTTGTCTTGTTGGAACACCCATTTCAAGGGCATTTCCTCTTCAGCATAAGGCAGCATGACCTCTTCAACTATTCTGATGTATTCAAACTGATCCATGATCCCTGGTATGTGATAAATAGGCCCAACACCGTAGTATGAGAAACATCCCCATATCATGATGCTTGCGCAACCATTCTTCACTGTCTTCACAGTGTACTGTGGCTTGAATTCAGTGTTTGGGGGTCGCCTGACAAACTGTCTCTGGCCACTAAACCCACAAAGAACAATCTTACTTTCATCAGTCCACAAAATTTCTCTTTAGGCCAGTCAATGTGCTCTTTGGCAAATTGTTACCTCTTCACATCTTTTTTTCAACAGTGGGACTTTGCGGGGGCTTCTTGCAGATAGCTTGGCTTCACATAGGCATCTTCTAATTGTAACAGTACTCACAGGTAACTTTAGACCTTCTTTGATCTTCCTGGAGCTGATTATTGGCTGAGTCCTTGCCATTTTGGCTATTCTTCTATCCATTCGAATGGTAGTTTTTTGCTTTCTTCCACGTCTTTCAGGTTTTGGTTGCCATTTTAAAGCATTTGCGATCATTTTAGCTGAGCAGCCTATCATTTTCTGCACTTCTTTATATGTTTTCCCCTCTCCAATCAACTTTTTAATCAAGGTACGCTGTTCTTCTGAACAGTGTCTGGAACGACCCGTTTTCCTCAGAATTTCAGAGAGAAATGCACTGTAACCAGCATGTACAACATTTGCTGCCTTCCTTCCTTAAATAAGGGCAATAATTGCCACCTGTTTTTCAAAGAATGAATGACCTCACTAATAGAACTCCACACTGCTATTATTTTGAACATGCCCCTTTCAATTAGTGATTCAATTACACAGAATCAGCAGCATGCATGTCAGTCAGTTGGGTCTGTTGGATTTCTATTACTCTACTACACCTGCTAGTAAATTATTTGCCATGTAGAGATATCATTTCTCCCAAAAACAGTGATTGATCAGGTTAGTGATGTCTGACTGCTATTATTTTGAACACAACTGTATATCTTCAACTGAGGACTGCCACTTAAACACTTGATTTCTTTTAAAATCATTAAAATCTCGCTGATATTTTCTTATCTTTCTATTTTTCACTTCCTGATCCACTTTTTCAAGATCCTTGTTCAGTCTCTTATTGAGATTGCCCATTTCTGGGGATTCCTTAAATGGTTCTAATTTTCCTTTGATGTCTACAATTTGTGTTTCCAGGTTTCTCATTTTCTTTTTAATAAAAATTTAATTAAATCCAAACCTTTCTCATGGAAAAAATTAAACCAATCTTCTGTGGATTCCTGGTCCACCAACCCATCACATATAGGCACTTTCCTGGAGGATCAGGTCACTGTTTGTGTGATTATCTTGGAGGTGTCATAGGTTTGGGGTCATTATTATGGAATACTGCCCTGCGGGCCAGTCTCTGAAGGGAGGGGATCATGCTTTGCTTCAGTATGTCACAGTACATGTTGGCATTCATGGTTCCCTCAATGAACTGTAGCTCTCCAGTACTGGCAGCACTCATGCAGCCCCAGATTATGATACTTGTCTTGACCATGATTGGATGAGGGAAATCAGCAAAGCTTTTCCACAGTGGTTAAACATCATTTGGATACAGCACTTAGAAGGCACCTCTCTCCCCACCGTTTTTCTTCTGATTTTCGTAGGATTGGCTTACCCTGGGATGGCTGCCATTCGTGCTACATATATATTCTAGGATGCATCACTAGAGGGGTCACCAGCAGAAAGAAAGAGGTCCTGACTCATATATATATATATATATATATATATATATATCTTTAGTTAGACCTCATTTAGAATACTGTGTCCAGTTCTGGAGGCCTCACTTACAAAAAGATATTGATAAGATAGAACGAATCCAGAGATGGGTAACAAAAATGGTGAAAGGAGGGACTTCAGGAACTTAACATGTACAGTCTGGAGAAAAGAAGGGAAAGGGGAGACATAATTGAAACCTTTAAATACATCAAGGGGGTGAATAAGGTTCAGGAGGGCAGTATTTTTTCAACATGAAACCAAAACCAAGAACACAGGGTCATGACCTTAAACTAACTGGAGAAAAGTTCAAAACCAATCTCAGAAAGTACTATTTTACTGAAAAAAGTAGTTGATGCTTGCAAAAAACTTTCAGCAGAGGTAGTGAGCCAGTCAACAGTAAATAGCTTCAAACATGCTTGGGACAAGCAAAGATCTATACTCAGACAAAAAAAGTTTACAAAGCAAAAACAAACAAAAAAAGGTACAAAAACACCCCATGGCAGACTCCATGGACCACTGGGTCTTTTTCTGCCATCACTTTTCTCTGTTTCCATATGGCATATAATAGGCTTACTATGGACTCTATTTAGATACTATGGTTGTTGGACAGGTCATATGCTTTGTTGTGCGCTGATCATATGTTTTAAATGGGTATAAGGCATACGCCCTTACAAGCTTAAAACATTTCAAATAATTTGCTGCCACACATACACACTCCACCTTTGTTCTGTTATCCCCACCTAATGGTGATATTTCACATCACTCCCTTTTTTTGTCATTGTATCAATTCACAAACTCACGATCACAATTTCTAACAATTTCGCTGAATTAACTTTCACGTGAACTTTTATGAAAATTTATTTATTTTATTAAGTCTTTAAGTTTACTGAATCAGTAATTTATCTCACGAATGGCTCAATTGATGAAGCTTTAATACAAGGAACCTTATCTTGGTTTGTTAGAATTGAACCAAGTGTTAATATATTTACAGGACACAGCAGTAGTATAGAGGCCACTGGGAAAAAACACAGCATGCAATGGGGGGAGGGGGCGGTGTAGGCATTAGATATTTTCAAACATTTTGAATGCTGCCCACTTTGTTGGGGTTTGTACCATTTAAAAACATAAGAGTTTAGACTCACCCACTGCTAGTAAGGTAAAAAAAAAAAAATCTGATTTCTCTTATGGGGAGAAGTTCTACACATCTGTTCGGTGAAGCAACAGAGTCACTTTAGTGGAAAGGTTAAAAATAAGATCAGGCAGTTTTTGCAACCACCACAACACTGTTATTAGTATATCATAGTAGCGATCTATATTTTTCCAAATCTGGGTTGCTATGATATGCAAATTGTGACTAGTCCCCATGGTCAAGTGCCTGGCTCCTGCTCCTCCAGCCCTAATTATTCATTCATCAATATGATGGGCAATTTCCAGCAGCCAAAAGTGAGATGCAAAAGCATGAGGGAGTAGAGTTGGCCTTTAACCATAGACTCTGGTCACAATCTGCCTATTAGATGGCCTAGTTACGCAGAGCAATAGGAGGCTCTGAAACTGAGAGAAACTGTCAGTATAGAAACAAAAGCGTTACCACTGATTGGAACTTCCATGCAGGTACTGGAGGAGGCTCCTTGATTGGAACTTCCATACATGTGTTGGAGGAGGCTCCTGATGAAATTACATTACAGAACCAGATGCCATCTCTGCAGTTCCAATGCTTATGTAACAGGATCTCTCAACAAATTAAGCCTTGGTTCAAACTAAATGAGACTTGAAATTGCGCTACTTCACTTGAGGTAGAGTGATTTCGAAGCCGCAGGTCAGTGCAATTTTAGGTGCGAATTGCCTGACATCTATGCAACTTTATGGACAGATGTCTATGCAAGTCATACCTGAAATCGCTGAAAATAGCGCAGAAACTATTTTCAAAATCGGTGCGACAATTTACCGATTTGAACGGTTCCATTGCCGACAATAGGGTGTGACTTGTCCTGCGATTTGGAACAGTCAAATCACATGACAAGTTGCACCAGTGTGAATCAGGGCTTAAGGTGATATTGATTTTTTTTGCCATCAAGTAAAATGCACATCCATTGCACTGACACATAATAATGACTTCTGTGTCAAATGGGGAACCGTTCTGTTAGTGGAAGGAGGTTTGTCACATGTAATTCTCTTATAGAAAATGGGAAAAGAAAAAAAATGAAATCGGCTCCTAACAGAGCAAGAAAAAGTACTGTGGGAACTTTTAAATGATTGTAAAAAGTACCTGTATTGCAAAAGAACACAGTGTGAAAGTAAAATAAGCATTGAAAGATTCCAGATTACACCAAATGATTCCAGATCATAGCTTGCTGTTGTTGTATGCCCATAAACTTTCATGTGACAGCAACTAGGCTGCGGCAGAGGTATGTCCATGTGTTCATATCCAGGCACTTATTGGGGCTCCTGACAACGGTAAGGTGACCAGTACTGCACTGAAAGCCATTCTTTTGTAACTGGTTTACTTTTAAAATTTAGGTTTTTTTGTACTACAGATTAGCTGCAGTTGGGGGAGCCTCTTGCCCGTAACCTATTTTGGAAAATAATAAACTATTTATTATCTCAGTCCAATCCATAATCAATGTCTTCATCTTCCTTGCATGTAAACATTGAAGTGCAGCCACCTTTTGTCTTGGCCTGTCTGTTGAAATCTCCTGTTACAAAAAAGCAAAATACAATAATTGAAAAAGTCCATATGCTTTATAATTCTTTTTTAATTATTATTAAAAACAAAAGAGTGAAAGTAAAAGGTACCAGAAGGAAACACAAGTGTTCACTATCAAATAGTAATATATTGATATGGGTGAAATGGTAGTTTTTACCTAGTCTACCAATAAAAAGCTGTTTTACTTACTTTTTAACTACTTACTCTTCTGGAAGCCAATGCTCTACTCTTTCCTTGATACTCCAGGTTGTGGACAGCACTCGCCATCCTCACTTACAATGTAGGACTGCTGGTCCTGAACTGTATGTGATAACATCAGTGCCACTGGTTGCCCAGGGAGGAGGACTGCTTTATACTGGTACCCAGGGGCGTCCCTAGGAAGGTGTGGAGGGTGCATGCCGCACCGGGTGACACCTTTTCCACAGGCTGACAGGGGTGGACTGACCATTTGGGCACTGCCCGAGGGCCCAGGGTCACTACAGGGCCCCATGAGAGGCTCAGTCCCTGTAAGTGCCGCTTCCGAAATAAGCAAGCATTGATGGGACAGACAGTGAGGCAGGCACTTCGGACACCTCTCCTCCTCGGAGTTTCAGCAGAGGGGCGGGTCCACATCCCTGCCATGGGTGCTGAAGTCGGAGAGCTGGAGGGACAGGCAGAGTATGCAGAAGGTCAGTGTGTAATCCCCGACCCTAGTGACAGCACTGCAGCTTCATGTAGTAGGTAGGGGGGAGAGGGGGGGGGAGAGAAAAAGGGCAGGCAGAGAGAGAGAACGACAGAGAGAGAGAAAGAGAGAGAGAGAGAAGAGAGAGAGAGACAGAGACAGAGAGAGAGGGGGTCTTGCTTTAAAACTTACCTTTTTGTGGAGAGATCAGCAAACCCCGTATAGGTTGCAAGCCGACAATCCCCACAGGATGGATCGGATCTGCGGATTGGGGAGGATAATGGATCAGACTCTGATCCATTATGCTCAATCCGCAGATCCGACCCATCCTGCGGGGATCATCGGAGGGGGTGTCACCAAGTGTTACCGCACCGGGTGACACCAACCCTAGGGAAGCCACTGCTGGTACCCTAGACAAAAATGATCTTTAGATCCTTTCAGTGCAGCGTGGGGGACCCACTGCAAAGGTAGTTTTATTATTTCCCTGTTTACTTTTAAGATGAGCTGTGACTATCCTAAATCCAGCATTTATAGAGGACAGACATTCTTTGAGCTGAATCCAAAAAGTGAGTCATATCAAGAGAGACATAGGCAAAGCGAAAATCAAAACTCCATTATACAAAAAAAGCACCAACACCTTCCCAGTGGAATTTATAAAGTAGGGAATACCAAGACAGAACAGACCAGAATTTGTTGTTGCATCTGGTGATTTTTTTCTACCAATCCTATTTTGCTAGAACTGACAGACTTCCTTCATACATGAGCCACTGTCAGGGCTCTTGATACATGGAACAGAACTTGGCAGTGAAACTGTCATCTAAGCCCCTAGGATTACAAAGTCTAACAGCCAGGTTATGGTATTCATATTAGAAGTAGCTGCCAGTATATGTTTCTTTAAAAAATATAAGGACTACAGTTTCTTTATATCTGTAAATAATTATAAATTATTCCTATACTAACCTGAAATTAGTGCACTCAATGATTCTATGCAAGAGCTGCAATCCACAATATTATCTTGTGCTCTATCATCCTCTTTCGAATGCCTGTCGTCCAGCTCCTGAATAAGAGGTCTGTCTCTTGGTTTCAAATGCCCAATATCCACCCCTCTGTGTTTTTGCTGATGGACTTCCCTCAGGGGTAGCTCATCACTGGGCTTACTGAATATATTTAGCACAGGATGCATTGGCTGGACATTTTCATAAACCTCTGGCTTCACATCATTTCTCTCCCAGTCACCTTCACTGTCATCACTGTCCCCAGATATCACTTCGATCTTTGGTCGATATGTCTTCTACAAACAGAGATAAAAATGTAAAATTAAAGAAAAAACCCACAAGACATGAACAAAGTAAAGGTGATGTGCATGCCAATGGTGTAACTGAATAAGGGCCTCCCCCCCTCCCCCTAGGGAAAAAAAAAAAATCACATTCTATTGAACGTTCAGTCACCTTTAACAAAGTGATGTGGGTGACTTATTCTCTTAAAGCCCACAGATATCCCTGGAGAATTCAATATCTACAATAAAAGCATTTTCTATAGCATACCTGACTAAACCATTTCTTTGTAAACACCAATAATCTATAATGAAAACACAATATCAGCTAGCAGAGTGACTTTGTTGAACCCCTTCCTACCCACTGTGTATAAATGGTCCCCAGCATAATGTCCCATGCTGGTGACGCATTTATTTTTTCTTTCCTTGTAAGAGCCAGCAGTCAACACCTAATGCAGCTGGTGGCTCTCAATCCTGGCACTGACAGCCTGGATCCCCACTGACAATCTGGAATCAGAGTATGTCAGCTAAGTCATAGTGGTCACATTCAGTTGGAGGGCTTCTCTTCAGTGCCTTCAGTTTAATGCTGTAATTATCATATTAGATTGTTAAAAAAAAAAAAAAAAATTTTTACAAATTTTTCAGTCTAACATAAAATAACTGGACAGGGTTGTTTTAAAACAGAAATTACTGGACAGAGTGAAACCATACTTTTTACACCAATGGTGACTGACTTAAAAATAGTAAATGGACCAGACACTTCAAGTGGGCTAAACAAAAGCAGCAAATGCTTGAATGTTCAGGTGCATTATGGACACTTAGGCAGCCCAATTTAAAATTGGTGAGCTGTAACACACCCTATTGCCTGAAAATTTTGGGCCTGCTGCATATTTTTCAAACAAACAGCAATGCATTTTGAAGAGAAAGTTTGACTGATCATTGGTGCTGGTGACCTTAATAAAAGACCCCCAACATTAGTGACAGTGGCTGCAATAATAAGCCCGAGCATTGGTGTCAGTAACCACAATAATAATATCCAAGAATTTGCTGATGACAATGGTATCATTAGTATTAACCAGCATGAATTTATGAAAGACTGACTTCGCGAGCCCATCCCGTTAACATTCTATGAGGAAGTGAGCTTTAATATGGGTAGTGGAAGTCCTGTGGATGTGGTGTATCTAGATTTCACTACAACATTTGATACAGTACCCCGTAAATGCTTAATTTACAAACTGAGGTCTGTTGGCATTGACAAGAGTGTATGTACTTAGATAGAAAACTGATTACAGGAGTGCATCCAGAGGGTAGTGATAAATATCTTCTGGATGTTCTAGAGCTGTAAGTGGGGGTACCCTAAGGCTCTGTCCTGGGACCAGTTCTGTTTAATTTTTTCATAAATTATGTAAAATTTGGTATAAATATTTCAATATCAGTGATTGCTGAAGATACAAAAGGTAAGCAGGGCATTAACATGACAAAATGTGGAAAATTTCAAGGGGTAGGAATATTTTTTCAAGGCACTGTATTTTCTTACCATGGAGATCTGTGGAGACACACACTTTTCAAAATGCTTGCCACACCTATATTTTTTGATTAGTATTATGCTAAATCTAAATACTTCCAAGTTCATAGTGCCCAGGTAATCATGACAGAAAATACACTTTTCATAGCCATGTTTTCTGCAGCTTTGTGGGTTTGATTTGCAGCCACAAGACCATCTCTGCACGTCTAAAGGAGTGTGACCAAGAATTTTGGGCTTAAGTCAATTACATCAGTTTGGAAAACTTTTGAATTCATTGACAGGTGAATCTGACCTGCAACTGACCTCCTTTTCGACATAGGTCTTTTCATAGATCTATAGGAGGGCGTTAAGTACATTAGTTGAAGCAATTGTGAGCTCACATAAGGTGACTGGCCAACACCTTAATTAACCCAGTCATGCATTGAAGTCAATGATGTTTAGATGCTTAAGCCAGATTTAGCAGCATCAAGCCAGCAATAACTAACAAATTTGCAATGCTAAATATTTGTTATAAATTCTGGTAATAAAAAAATAACTATATTTAAAATAGTTGAGGTATTTACCTTGTTATGTCCAGTGTTATTTTGTAGATCTCCAGAGAGTTCATCATCTTCCACATCTTCCAAATCAGGCAAATCCTAAATTATAAAAAGCATTAGCAGTTATTCTTACCTACTATTTTCAAAGCTATTAACAATTGATATTACCCAGCATGTTAGAGAAATTTAGCCAATCCAATCACTATAACCCTAGCTTCACACTTAAGCGTTTTCCACAGCGTTCTGGGTTTTACAGTCCATTTAACCATGATTTCCTATGAGACTCGTTCACATCTCCGTGTTTTCACCCGGTCACCCAGTGCATTTTTTGGAAAGGGTCAGGGACTTTCTTAAACGCAAAAAGTTGTGTTTTTGGTTCTATAGACTTTAACCTCCCTGGCGGTTTAACTAATCTATATTTTTGAACGTCAAAGCGGTACATTATTTTGCATGGAAATTTGTTGTTTTTTTATTGTAGGCCTGTAATTCTTAGGAATAACTCACTTAAATCTGTCCAAACAAGAGTCTAAGTAAACATCCCGGGCATGATGAAGTTTGAAACACGAAATCATAAATTATAATATAATAAATAATTATAAAAAATAATAATAATACATTTAATTCAATAATGTAATCAAACCAAAAACACTGAAATTTGAAATAGAGCACCAAGTTTGCACATCACTGAGCTCAGTTGCAGAATCGTTTTCAGTGTCTGATGACGAATTTCCCCACTAATCATCGCTCAATTCTGCAAGTGATTCTAATTCACTATCTCTGTTTTCTAGCTGGTCTAAAACCGCTTTTGAGCTAAAGGGACGCTTTTTGGATGCCATGAACGTTCTCAAGTTTCCAGGCAGAAAGAAAGGTAAAAGTGCAGGCAGGGCACAGGACAAAGCACTAGGGACAAAATTTAGGTGAAATGGTTTGATACAGTAATGTAATACTAACAGATTACAATGTATTGTGTGTATGTCATATTTTTACTTTTTTGAATCTCCCGCTGGTTCTGCCCCCTTCGTACTGACGCTCGCAGGGAATGGAACCCCGAAGACGGATGCTGGCATCGGCTGGAGGGCATCGCAGGATCACAGGACAAGGTAAGGATTGGGGGATCACAGGAAAAGCACTATACAGTAATCAGTCATGTTCAAGCAAAAATGCTGTTGTGTTTATTTTCCTTGCATGTGATTGAGTATTCTTTGCAAAGCGAAATTTCACCACATTCACTAAGCTCTGGGGATAATTCATATGCAAAGTGCAACATCACTTACAAAGTGAACAGCCCATTTGCCTTTTGTAAATCAACCTCATTGAGTTGGTTCCATGCTGCAGACATATGATTTTAAGATTGTTGAAAGTGCTGTAATGTGGAAATCTCTCACAGATTTATTGGAGACTGGACACTTTATTAAACGGAGTTAAAAGCTAAACATTTTTCTAGGCCATTTGTTGTTGTGCCAACACTCCATGTCCATTGTGTGTTTTCTTTTATGTTACCACAAGGAAGCATTTTATATTAATTTCACCGCTAGTTAATCACACAGTAACAACTGGACTGATCTACTGTAACATTTACTTCAGGAACTTAATAGGGTTTACTAAAGGCATATAGGCTGTTGTTCACTTTGCAAAGGAATGCAAAGCAAAGAATACCCAATTATGTGCAAAAAAAAAAAATCAGTATATTGTTTGCACATGACTAGATTATGGAAGTTAGCAGAGCTTCACTTCATTCACTAAACTAAGGAAAAATTCCCTTGCAGCCTGTTTGCTTTAAGTAAATCAGCCAAAGTGTCTCTGTGTTAAACTTTTTTTTATCTTGCTCACAGTTTGTAGATTTGCTTATGTGTGTGTACTTTTAACATCTGATGTATTATGCCATGTCATTTCTCAATTTGATTAGACAAGAAAAATCAGCATTGTGATAACAGTGTGTCCTTTTGAAAATCATAAATGGACAAAAATAACCTACGGAACCATCTTTTATACATCAGTCAAAACAAAAAAATAACATATAATTCATTCACACTTACATCAAGGTAAAGCTTTTCTGTAACTTTCAGAGGGACAGTTTCAATATCTTCAGCATCAACAAGACTAGTAGTCAGGGAGCCTTCCACGTTCATGTCTTTGTATGAAGCTATGAACAAAGTGGGATACAATTAAATTATCTGAAGCTTCAGGTGGAAAATACTAAAGTCCACTGTTATGCAATGTTAAACTGCATTCGTTTCCTTAGGCGCACAAATACATTTCGTGCTTGTGTACTTTAATGCCTTTTGACTATTGGGCTTGTGAGTATGTTTTTATCTAATTCACCTATAAAGTACCCAAACATAATGCATTAGGCTTTTGTGTCCTTTCTGTTCTTGTAGTACTGGAATTCCCCTATTCGAAGACGGCTGCACCGCCTACATGTCAAGTTTTGGGTTGCTTGTCCTTGGCTCATCTCCACATTTAAAGCTGGGGGCCCCTACCATTTGAGTGTCACGTTTGTCTCACAAATACACTGACCCGTGGCCTGTCTTGAAAGACTAAACATATTATCTGAGTCATGACACAGATTTGCAGTTTAAAATGAAGTCACCAAAATGTACACTATATGGCCAAATGTTTGACTTTTTGAAGATCCCTTTTTAAAACCATGGGAATTAACGAGACATACCCTTTGCAGCTATAACAAAATCCACCTCTCTTAAGCAGCTTTCCACAAAATTGTAGAGTGTATCCATAGGAATTTAAGCCTGTTCAGCAAAAAATAGCATTTGTGAGATGAGACACTGCTGTTGGATGTGATGAATTTGTTTGCAATTGGTATTCCAATTTAACCCAAAGGTGGTTGGTAGGGTTGAGTGGCTCTGTGTTGGCCACTTGGGATTTTCCATATCAGACTTGTCAGACCATGTTTTTATAATGCTGGCATGTCCACATAGTAAATTATGTGAAATAGGCTCATGGTAGGGTGAAGGTAGGCATTGAAAGGCAGCATTTTATATAATAAATTATATCCTGCAGAGTTATTTCATTTAATATGTATAGAATATATGTTTAGACTGCTATGCTTATAGGAACTAGTGCATTTGTTTGCCTCAAAAAGAAGCAATTATAAAGAGAAATTGTAAACCATATGTTATGCATCATGTTTATCAATTTCATCATAAGGTAGAGCTCTTTCACCATTAAATTACCCTGATTTGTGGTTTCATTGTTCTTTGTTAAATGTGTCTCCTGAGACAACAATTTGTCTTCATTGTGAGGAATGTCAGATGCAGAAATAGATGGGGATTCTGGTTTCCTCTGGCCTGGAACCTCATACTGTGTCTTCTTGTCTGCATCCATGAACTGTACAAGTGGACTCTTGGGAAGAAAGGTTTCCGTGTTAACTGTCTCAGGATATAACTCATCACAAGGCTCCATAGTCTCTTCAACAAACTTCTGGATCGTCTCTCGAGACTCTTCATTTCTGCAATGGTTTATCTGTCCCTCACAAGGTACAGTGATATCTTGTGGAATGGCACCTAAACAGTGAGTCAACAAGAAGTCATGACAGGTAATAAAGCCTTAGTTTAGCCAAAGAAAAAAAGCATAAAAATCAGCACAGTTAGTATAATGTGTCCCTTGTGTTGATTCTTCCTATCAGTAGAAATCTTCCTCTGTCCTACCCCACCCCCCTCAATCTTTCAGTGCATGATGGGGGTTAATACAATTAAGGGGCTCTCTGGAGCTCTCATCAAGATTGCTTGATTATGCCTGCCCTTTCCTGCCAGATATGCCATTCCTACAAAGCATACAAGTGTACTACAGCTTCTTTGAATGAGACAGAATCTCTGAATGGAGGGGCGGAGCTATCAGTCATTTGTCTGTCCTCCATTCATAGATACTGTGTCAGTCATAGAAGGGCTTGTATGGATTCTATGAATGGCGGATTTGGCAGGAAAGGGGCAGGCAGTCTTCATGAGAGTTTCTGACAGCCCCTTAGCTGTATTAATCCCTGCCACACCAGAAAATTATGGTAGCGGGGTGGATGGAGTAGGACAGAAGTAGATTTCCACTGAAAGGAGAAGAATTAACACAAGGGACACACCATACTAACTGTAAGTTATGTCCCTGGTGCTGATTTGTATGTTTTTATTTTTAGCTACATTTAGGCTTTAACGCAACTGACAGCAGACAACATTACTCTTTACCTTGCTGTTTGTCAACTAATCATTGCTGGCTTAAAATGCACTACAATTGCAAATTTCGAATATATTGGCCTAGAGCAGGGGTCTGCAACCTTTAAGACATAAAGAGCCACTTGGACCCGTTTCCGAGAGGGAAAAAAAGACTGGGAGCCGCAAAACCATTGCAACATTTAAAACAAATCCGACACTGCATATATTGCAAAAAGCGCTCTGGTCATGAAGGGGGTTTAAGGGCCCAGTAAGCAAAGGGTTAATCAGGGCCACAGTGTATCGTCCTAATCACAATCATAGCCTTAGTTCAGTGGTGGGCAACCTTTTTTTTCAACTGAGCCAAATCTCGCCAAAACCACGATTGAAATTTATTTTGAGAGCCACATTTTTAAAACTGAAAATTCATCCCCCATATAGTAATTCATCCCCCATATAGTAATTCATCCCCCATATAGTAATTCATCCCCCATATAGTAATTCTTCCCCCCTATAGTAATTCTTCCCCCCTATAGTAATTCATCCCCCCTATAGTAATTAATCCCCCATATTAAGTCCCCAAGTCCCCCCTGTGTCAATTCACTTACCTTTGCTCCGCGCGTTCCTCTCGCCGTGTTCCCGCGCCGTTCCGGTGTAGCATGAAAATCTTGTCTCCTATGAGGATGTCCCCCCTCGACGTATCTGCGCATGTGCCAGTTTCAGGCATTAGCAGCCGATCGGCGATCTCCGGCACATGCGCAGATACGTCGAGGGGGACAGATCCTCATAGGAGACAGATTTTCATGCTACACCGGTCTTCAGGGCGGACTGTGAGAGGAGCCTAGCGGGAGCCTAGCTCCGCGGGCCGGATTAAAAGGTCCGCCGGGCCGTAGTTTGCCCATTGCTGCCCTATTGCCTGTCACCTGGTGGGCAGTGTGCTCCGGAGCCGCAGCCAAGGTGAAAAAGAGCCGCATGCGGCTCTGGAGCCGCGGGTTGCCGACACCCGGCCTAGAGGATCAAATAAATTTCTACTATGTGTTGCACTGGCTGTCATTCATGCTGTATGTCTGCACACTGTCCTGTACCTTTGAAGGTAGGCAAAAGGATTAAAACTGACTATGCCAACACAGATTAACGTCTCTACTTTGTGTGGTCAATTTGGAAAGGAAGAAAGGTGACTGGCAGGATCAACCAGGTACTTCAGATAAAAGTACATGAAAATGATACAGACTATGGGGGAGATTTACTAAAACTGATCCACTCGGAATCTGGTGCAGCTGTGCATGACAGCCAATCAGCTTTTAACTTCAGCTTTTTCAATAAAGCTTTGGCAAGAAAACCTGGAAGCTGTTTGGTTTTTATTTAGAACCATGCAGTTTTAGTAAATAACCCCTATGATTTATAAAATACAAAGATGTGAACACACACAGAAAAAAAAATATTTAGGATAACATACACTTTAATAAGGGGTGCACACATGGCATGATTTTGCACAGCATTCTGGGTTTTGTAAACTGAAAACTAATCACTAGCTGCTCCTTTTCTGACTGTCTCTCCAAATTGAAATGCCTTGCAGAGCCTTATGAATGAAGCAATGAAAGATGGCATAACATCCCTCCTCCTATAATTTAGCAGTGTGTGTACTTCGAGCTTTAGATATTTCGTTTTACAGACAACACAACAATCACAGCAATTCAGAAAAAGGAGCCACATGAGATGGTAAAAAGAGTACACAAGCAAATACTATATTTGAAATCTTTATATATTTCAGATTTAGTTGTCTAAAATAAAATGTAAAAATTTGATCATTTTTAGCAATTAACTTTATACGTAATAAATTGTGTGTAAAATACTATGGGGTTGACTTACTAAAAGCAAATAGTCTTTCCACTTTGCAAGGGGATTCTCGCCTAGTTAAACAAATTAATTGAAGTTCTTCTGACTTTCATCATCTAATTCTGTGCCAGTAAAAATACTGTTTTTTTTTTTCTTGCACATGATTCGGTATTTGCAAAGAACTTTTAACCGCATTTACCAAGATTAGGAAAAATTACCTATCAAATTGAAAATTTCCTTGCAAAATGACCAGCCTATTTGTCTTTAGCAAATCAATCTCTATGTATTCCATTTAAAAATAAGTTATGTACACACTTGACAGAGTCCCATTACCTTCCTCTTCCGTCTCTTTTCTTTTCTTTTCTTCAGCCTTCCTTCTGATTTCAGATAAAGCATCAATACTGTCTTGAATCTTTTTTCTCTCTCTGGTCTCCCACTTTTCTCTTTCTTCTGTCTCAGCCTCTCTTCCCCCTCTGGCCCAAGCCTCTGCACAAGCTCTACAATACAAAATACTCAAGATTTTTTTTGTTTGTAGTAGGACAAGAAGACACTAATTTCACTATTTTACAGGATGGATGTAGCTGGGAACTCAAGGTCTTTATACCAGAGTTTTTCCAAGAAATAAAAAGGAGCAGGTGGGCATCTCAGCCCACTGCCTGTCAAACACTAAATTAATCTGAAGTGGAAATAAATACACACACGTAATTTACAAGCCCCAAATTTCATGCAAAAACACTAATGCAGGCCATAGATTTCCGATTTTCTTGCAGAATTATCGGCCGATAAAAAAATTGGCCGATATTCGTACCGTTAGTGGGGAAAAATGTCGGCCGTTTTTCTTAATTTTAAGAGATTTTGAAAATCGGCCATGCTGGAAAATCCTGGGACGATTTATTAGATCGGCCGATTTTCGCGGTAATTTATGGTCAAATCGGCCGTTCTTCTGGCCGATTTCACAATAAATTGACTATGAAGAAAAAGAAGTAATAGAAAAAATAGATTTTGCAGGAGAAGAAGAAATAGAATATCAAGAGGAATAGAAGAAAAGAGGAGAAGATGAAATAGATTTTGCAGAAGAAGACGGAGAAGAAAAAAAGTTGCAACATTGTATCTATTTGTGTGCATTTCGGATACAAATGTTTCTATTCAAGTACAAATAAATATAATGTTGTTTCTCTTCTTCTTCTTCTGCATAATCTATTTCTTCTGTCAAATATAATAGTGGGTCTCTATGGAGGGACACCGCTATTATATTAATTGACGGCCGTAGACGGGACTAAAACCCGCCAACTTTTCTTTAATTAGTGGCAACGTCGGCCGTCTTAACGACCGATTTACGATTTTTTTTTATTTAAAAACGGCCGATTTTCCCCTCGTCTATGGCCTGCATAAGTCACATCTATAGAAAGGGAAAAAGCAAAAAGCTTACCTTAGGTCCTGACTTCTGGCCACTTTGGCTAGGCCTGATTAAACTTTCCTGTGAGATCCTGGAAAATCTGAAGATCTCAAACCTTGTGAGAGTGCTCTACAGAAGAATACTAGGATGCATTCCTGCAATATTTGGGGTACCTATATTTCCCGGGAAGCTGAGTGATGCCACTCATGCTTAGCCAAAATGCAGGGTCTTCGATAATTTTTTTTTTTCCTTTTAGGGCCTGTTGACACCAGTACGGTGGTTCAATGCATGTTTCCAGCACCATGTTCAAAACGCACTGAGTGTGTGATCTGGTATGGGTGTGTGTCAATGTATTCCAAAGGACATTCCAAAAGCAGGGCGTTTGCTTGCACCGGATCGCATGGTACTGCAATATCATGCGATCCAGTTGCACTGCATTTTGCTATCCAGTGCGATTTCAGCCCGTTTAAATGAATGGGCTGAAAATCGCATTGCACTGAATTGCTTTGCATTCCTTTTTTTATTTTAGGTGTCACTTTACATAATAGGTTACGGGCCTGTAAATAGCGGGACCTTGTATTTTCATGTAGGTTCTGTTTTAAACCAAAATGTTTATGCAGGAAAATCAAAATAAATATTTGAGTATAATAGGCCATAGGTTATCACAATAAAGTAAATCCAGATTATTGTGATTTTATGATTTTCCTAGGCAAAATAATAACCACCATCCAACACAGAAATGAATAAAAAGGAATCTTATTACAGAGAAGATAATGTATGCGGTATTTCTACCTGTCTTTAGGAAACACTGGCCTATCATCCAGGTAAGTTAGCCCTCTTAGGCGGACAGTCACTATTTTTCTATAATTGGGAATCTTCTTAATGAGTTCGTTTCCAATCAGGTTTAAGACATGCTACAAAGAAATACAGACACATTATAGTTCTGACACACCATGAAAAGATGCAACTTGTTATGTGGTGTACACACTCTTTGTAGAAACAGGTATATAAACATATACACTCTTTTAGGCTTACCTGTGCTGATTTTACTTAAAGTGTAACTCCACTTTTTATGAGAAAAAGCAATCTCCTCTGGGTGGTCAATGTACACTGTGGGGATTTTAACAAATTTTGTAGCATAGTCCTACCTGTTTCTGAGTAGGACTGGCTTTTTTATTAGTAATCGGCTTATGCTCTTGCAGTGTTCTAATGAGGAAAGTGAAGGGTCTGCATCTCTTTAGAAATGATTAACCCTTTGGGAGTAAACAAAAATGAAATTTTAGTTTCAAAAGGTGCCTAAACCCTGCTTGTATCTTAGGTCAGCCTTTTGGGAAAGTCAGTAAGCCAATCGCACAAGCAGGAAATTATATTTCTAGGGGTGCACCGTACACCATTGGTGCGATTGGCTCCAGGTTGTCATATTGCACTGCACTTTACAGAAAATTACAGTGCTGCAGATTAAAAAAAAGAAAGGCAATTTTTATTTAACATTCAATTACAATATGACTTATGTAGCAAATGTATATGCTATATTATTTTTTTATTGCTATTTTTTCCTACAAAAGTGGAGTTATCCTTTAACAGCAGTGAGTTAGCATACAGGTAGGAGCCTAGTAGGAATGAGGTTGCATTTGTTTGGGCACAGGTCCAGCTAACATTTCAAAGAGGCAGGGATGCTCATGAGATCATTGGTCTAATATGGCCACATGGTCAGTGATGTTAAGAGCATCCCCACAGAGCAGCTGACGTTAAAAAAGGGCATGGATGCTCATGAGATCATTGACCTATTATGACCACCTGGTGAATGATGTCACAAGCATTCCTACCCCTTTGTTACATCAGCTGTGTGACAGGAAATCCTTTGCCCGCAGCTCATCAGACCAAGAATGAAAGCTGGCTCCTGGGTTCAGGCCCAAACAAGTGCAAGCTCATTCCTACTGCCTTAAAGTGATTCTAAAGGTTGCATTTTTTTTTAATTTTTAAATGCCAAACATGTTATACTTACTTGCTCTGTGTAATGGTTTTGCACAGAGCAGCCCCAATCCTCTTCTTTTTTGGGTCTCCCACCAGCGGTCCTAGCTCCTCCCCCCTGCAGAGTGCCCCCAATAGCAAGCCTCTTGCTATAGGGGTGCTCAGGTAGGCTCAGTCCCAAGCCACACTCCTGAGAATGGGCACTGTCCATTCACACACAGTGTGGCTCAGCCCCGCCCGAATCTCTTCTCATTGGCTCACTGGTTGAGAATGACAACAGCAGGAGCCAATGGTTCCCGCTGCTGTGTGAGCCAATGAGGAGAGAAATACCCAGGAGAGCCGCTGCTCTCATGTACATCACTGGATCAAGATGGGGCTCAGGTAAGTATAAAGGGGGCTGGGAGGGGAGCTGCACCTAGAAGGTGTTTTACCTTCTGAGTGCAGCTAAAAAACCTTGTGCCTTTAGAACCACTTTAAAGATCTGGCATTATTCCAAAACATTGCTTTCTGACTTTTTTTCTTCTTGTACAGTTGGAATAGGAACACTTTTTTATTGTGGTTTAGCAGCTGTTGGTATGATTTCTCCTTACTTCCTATCCCTTTGATTTGGACAGGAAGTAAGAGGAAATAGCTTCAACAGGTCATAAACAGTAAAAAAAAGCATTAAAAAAATGGATATCCCTTCTTTATGATTCTAAAGAACTTTTATTGCTGTGTGCCCCCTGAAGAGAGATTCCCCTATACAGAGTCTTCTATACAGGGCAGATTTATTTGCATTAATTTTCCCAGGACAGGTTTATGTTACTGCTACATTTATACGTTACCAAGTTTCAGAACATGTGATATGCCTAGCACTGCCTAAGGTAATGTGCATACTGTATGTGCCAAAAATGCTATGGTGTTGTGGCTAGGTTTGGATACAATGTATATCTACTTTTATATACATACCAGTTTTGGCATTTTCTCAAGGACATCAATTACAGCAGGATCATCTAACTTATTATGGGATAGATCTAGAACGCTGATATTAAAGCATTCTTGAAGGTGATTTACATCTTCCATGGTTTGCAAATGGTTGTGTGCAATTTGCAAGGTTGACAAAACTGGGAGACAAGCTGGAATACAAAAAAAAAAATGAGGCTATTAAATTCCTAACATACATCAAATGTTCTAATCATCAATTATAACCAATAGGCACTCCAGGTTTTTATAGATCTTCCTTCATCTTAGACAATGCCTGTATTCATTGTGCTTAAAGTAGATCTAAACTCTAACTATATGACATTTAGTCTGCTAAATCAATCTGTATCCTAAACAGCGATTATGTTTTAGTGTTTTATAACATGGTGTTTACACCTTTTGTATCCCGACATTGCTGATCTTCTGCAACCATCTTGCAGCCACTCCCTTTCTACAATCACTTGTTCCAGCACTGCCTGTATGTCTTTGCTCAGTACAGGCGCAATATGTCTGACAATGTGGTATGGCCACCTCTAGTCCGCATTGGAAGAGCACAGGGCAGAATAACAATGCAGGAGCACAATTAGAGAAAAAGATAGGTAGATCATCCCATACAAGGATCTTCATATTATAAGTTTTGCTAGTAAAAAATGGCTAAAAGAAAGACTGCTTATGCTTCTTGGAAAATCCATTATTGTTCGTTCCTGTTTTCAGGGCAGACTAGAAAGCTAAGTGTAGTTTGTTAAATATTTTCTATCAGATACTTCTATTTAAAGTATATGGAGAAACAACATTTTTTAATTGCTGGAGAAATTGACCCTTCTATTTGTCCTTTTGATCTTTGTCACTAAGAAAGAAGTGAGGACAATACTTAATTTTAGAGATGTCACCTGCAAAAAGAGGTACATTTTCCAATGGTGACACTGTCTATGCAGGAAATACTCTCAAATTGGAGATTTTCCCTAATTTCCTGTTGCAATTCCAGGACCAGAAGTGAAAGGTGATCTCCCTAATTGGACGCAGACTGCAAAAAAAACCCCAAAAAAACAACCTGACAAGGGTTTTAACTTGGCTAAAAAATAGTATTGGCTTTACATACACTTTAAGAGGTCCTATTGAACTGTGTAAAATTATTCACTGAGCCCCAGACATACAATTTCATTTCTCACTTATCAATAGTACTTGCTGTGCTTGAAGCTACTCACACAGGTTTTCTATTGTCCTGATGTAGTTGTTTGAAAGGTTAAGCGAATCAAGTTTCTGCAGGTGTTCAAGATTTTCAATTTTATTGATAATGTTCTGGTGTAAGAAAAGGCAACATAACTCTGTCTGAGCATCCAGATTCTCTATTTTTTGCAGACCATTACATTCCAGCCAAAGACATTTCAAGCCTGTATACTCCTCAAGATTCTCAATAAATGTAATTCCTTAAAAACAACAAAAAGTAAAAATAGTTTTTAAATACAAAAGTCAATAGAAATGACAAATGCACAGTAAAGAAATCAATATACAATATACATTTACTCCAGTTTGCCTTTCCAGGAGGAATAATGCATGATAATAGACAATGGTGAAATGGCAAATATTGCAGACAGAACTGCAATTTTTATTTGTAAAAGAGCTAGCCTACTTATTAAAAAAAAGAATAATAGAACTGGATCCTATAAGAAACATAACAACTTAATATCTTTAATATCTTTTTAGAGCATCTTAATAAATGGGTAATGTTTGTAGTATCTGGTAGGCATTGATGTTGAGACATCTGAATAATCTAATTGGGAAGGGGGGCATTGGCAGCTCATATGGAGCAGGAATTTTACATCTAAGTGGTAGGTAAATGGTTTAGATGTTGGTTATGTTTGAGACCAAAATATTTTATTCCCGTCATCTAGTTCCAATATTATAATTCCTCCACCAGCATGCAGGTTATCTGTGTACATTCACAAACCTTTAACAATGAGAGTAAATGGTGGGGTGCTGCAAAAGGGTATTATTTCACTTTAATTTAACCAATGTAGCACTTGCAGTGCAAGCTCAGAATGACCATACGTGACTTTTAACTTTTCAGTAAAACATTTCATAATATTCTATCTCAAAGTAGCTAAATAAGCTGAAATCCAAAAGGTTAGGGATGAAAAATGTTTTACAAGAAAAAGATGAGAGATGACAGAATGTGTTAAAACAGGAGTAAACTCTCTTTTTGAATTTGTACCTACAGGTAAGCTTACAATCAGGCTTACCTGTAGATACAATGAATAATGTGTACCGTTTGGGAAAGTTTTCACATCGGCAATAGCCGATGACATCACCCATGCATGCACAGTGATACTCTGCATTCAGGGCACAGAGTATGCCATGGAATGCAGAGCGCCATGCCGCCATCATGGCCCCAGCCTCTCAAACAGCCAGAGCCGGCGAACCCAGAAGAAAGACAGGGTGAAGATGGAAACATCGAGGAAGAAGTGACAGCACTGCACTGGAGGCCTCCGTTTACAGGGAAGTCTGTCATAATATGCTAGCATGCGGTGCATATTAGCACATTATGGGACAAACCTGCTGGGGAAAATATATATATTTTTTTTTTTTTTGTGGCAGTTTACTACTGCTTTTAAAAGCTGTTGATCACTAAGTGCTTACTAATGGCTTTAAGTCTTTAACTCCTGCATGAATATTCTCCCAAACAAAGTTTTCAAATAATACTACAATTGTTTCTTTGACCATCACCTTCAAGTTCAAGTCAAAAGTCAATTTTGCACTACTAACAATCAAGCTTATTTAATTAAACAAGGAACAATTTGTAAAATGGTGTAATGCTTAGCAACTTAGTGGGTCTGATGAAAGGGGTTCCGCACCAGAAACACGTTGGCGTGTACATCCATGTGTCAGCTCATGGAAACATTACATTGTCAAGGGTATAATGGAGGATTTACTTTACAAATAACAGATATGTTTGGTTTAATCTTTACCTGTGGGTATTTTTGAACTTTGATATAATAAAACTGAAGTGCTCACTTCACAAGGCCAGTCCGCTCACATTTGTAAGGCACTACTGGCCAGTATCTCCAGGTAGTTGCATATTTGTTTAGTTTCTCTGTGTTCTGCCCCCAGTTGGTTTGAATCCAAGGGTGCTCTGGTATGCATATTTCAAACAGCTGCAATGGTTGACTTGGCCCTGCTCCTTCCACCTTACTACTAGACAGCAAAACTGCAAATTAAAAGGATGAGCACTGAAACTACCTAGAGGTCATTCTCATAGCACTGGCACTTATAGATTATATTAAATGGAACTCCTGGTATGTTTTATTTTATACCACTAATAAGGAAAAATATTTTGTATACAAAACAACCTGGGAGATGCTCTGTACCTAGTGTACAAATTAATTGTGAAGTAGCAATAGCTACACACCTTTCTCAGGCCCACACTATTGAAACACCAATATTACTTGGATGCATGACAGTCACACTCTCTATATAGTACAACTTTCCTACACTGTGAAGATCCAAAAGGTTTCAATCATAAGCTTATATCTAGTCCTGGCAAAATTAAAATCCTGCATTCCAACACATTCTCCGTATACAGGTGTTAAGTGGTTTATATGTATCATATTAAAACACTTGAACCTTACTGTAGATTTTGACTATTTGTGTACTTTACAGAATATGTAGGATAAATTCTTACCGCCACTTCTAAATATTACAGAAGATCATCCAATTCTTGAGATCCAGCTATATGTCCTAAAAATACCTTTTTCTCACAATGGCAAATATTTTTTTTTTGGCCATATTGTTCTGTCATATAACCTTAAAGCGGAGTTCCACTCACCCTGTCAAAAAATAAAAGTCAGCAGCTACAAAAACTGTAGCTGCTGACCTTTAAAAAACAGCCACTTACCTGTCCCTCGGTCCCGTGGTGTGTGCCCAACAGCCCAATTCACCAGCCGTCCCTGTATTCCAGGAGGCCAGCATCTTCAGTGTGGGCACCCGGCTGTGATAGCTTGCGGCCGGGTACCCACTGCGCATGCGCGAGTAGAGCTGCGCTTCATGAATGGTCCTGTAGTCTTCTGGGACCTGTCACATGTCCCAAAAGACTACAGGGAGGGAGGGAGGACACCTTCCGTTTCCGATCACCTAGGTGATCGGCCCAGAAGTGGGAGCGAGTACCTGTCAAATTCGGGTACCAGCTCCGCAAAGGTGCCAATTCTTAATGGGGAGTGGGGGAGCAGTCCTTAAAAGGGAACTTTCCCTTTTGGGTGGAGCTCTGCTTTAAATTCTACTTTAAACAAGTTACCCAACACATGGTTCCCGACCATATGGCATCTTTCCAGAGCCTTGATAAAACTTCAGAAGGATGCCACAGGGTCAGAACTATCCTTACATAAATAGTATGAATGGTGTACTATTCTATGCAAAGGAAGATTCCAGATGAGCCCCTACAGAATTATCCATTAAAATGTTACACCACACTATACTGCTTTTATCAGGGATACCCTAGGAATGACAGTCTTGTTTACTGCCTTAAAGTATAACTAAAGGCAAAACTTCTTTTTTTAGTTTTGGATACAGTGGTGTCAGAACTTTAAACATTCAGAAACCATGAAAATAGAATATAAAGAACAAATTGGCTTCCAGCATGACCATGTTACATTACATAGAGATTAGTTCAGGCCTTCCAGTTTAATTCTGTGAGACCAGAATAGTTCCGACGGTGGAGATGCATTAAAATTCTTGTCAGTTTTTATTGTTGTCTGTCATCCTATTTGTCCTGTTTACCATTATCATTGAAAGTAAAAGAAAATCCCACATTTTGGATTGTTCCCAGAAAAGTAATAGAGAGGAAATCTTCCAACTGGGACAATAGTTCTGGTGACCTGGGGGTCCCCAAGAAACTCTCTTAATTTGCAGGGATTTCCTCTCACTTCCTGTTATGGGGCAGGAAATGAAGAGAAATCTCTGCAATGGAACACAGATGGCAAAAAAAAAAAAAAAACATCTGACAAAATGAAAAATGAAAAAAAAAAAAAAGTTTTTCCTATAGTTCTACTTTAAATCTCCAGGTAAGTGAACCCCCCCCCCCCCCCCCTTCTCTACAGCTCTTTACAATTATGCCTTCTGCTTCATCCATTTCACCTTTAAAATCATCTAGTCATGGAGGGGAAATCTACACACCTGAAAGTCACAATGATTCCTAACCTTCTGGTTGCAGCTCCCCCCTCAGCTCCCCTTATACTTACATGAGCTCCATCTCGTTCAGGTGATGTGCATGAGAGCAGCAGCTCTCTGGGGTCTCTCTCTCCTTGTTGGCTCACACAGCTTTGGGAGCCATTGGGTGGAGGGGCGGGGACGAGCCATGCTCTGTGTGTGAATGGACAATGTCCTATCACAGCAATGTGACTCGGAAGCGAGCCTGTCCAAGTGTCCGCACAGCAAGAGGCCTGCTGTTGGGGCACTTGGCAGGGGGGAGGAACCGGGACCGCTGGAGGGAAACCCAAAAAGGAGAGGATTGAGGCTGCTCTATACAAAACCGTTGCACAGAGCAAGTAAGTATAACATATGAATTCTTATACTGTACCGCGCTCCAATATTATCAACCTTTTGTGATTAACCTTTTTTGGTTGTGTGAATTTCTTAATATACCACCTATAATCCAATCATTACTTACTTCTATGGTGCTTAAATATACAATTAACATAAATTAATTTATAAATATGAATTAAAAAATTATATGTGATTATAACAAATATTAATAAAAAATTAATGAAAAATTGGAATGTCAATTCTATGTGAATAAAATAATAAAAAATTAATAAAACATTAAAAAAAAAAAAAAGGGAATGTCAATTATTTTCTTTAAATTTGAGATGGTGTTGTTATTCAATTTAGTTAATGTGATAAGTCTGTGTTGGCAGCTTGAACCTCTCCCTCGTCTCCTCTCCTCTCTCCTCAGCTCAGCTTTCTCAATTGTGCTTTCTTCACTGGCTGCTTTGTTTATTCCTCCATATATGGAACATGCAGAGAAGGGAAAAGAAACATAGTGTCTTATCCGGGATATAAGTGATTTATTGCTCTTTGATCTCCCACTCACATTGTGTAAATGTAAATAACGCTTTGCATACAATGTATCAAGATCATGCTTCAGACAGCCTGGCTGATGTGTTTGCTTGCAGTAAATATACTCGCTGCCAACACAGACTTCTCACATTAACTAAATTGAATAACAACACCATCTCAAATTTAAAGAAAATAATTGACATTCCCTTTTTTTTTTTTTTTAATGTTTTATTAATTTTTTATTATTTTATTCACATAGAATTGACATTCCAATTTTTCATTAATTTTTTATTAATATTTGTTATAATCACATATAATTTTTTAATTCATATTTATAAATTAATTTATGTTAATTGTATATTTAAGCACCATAGAAGTAAGTAATGATAGGATTATAGGTGGTATATTAAGAAATTCACACAACCAAAAAAGGTTAATCACAAAAGGTTGATAATATTGGAGCGCGGTACAGTATCAGAATTCATAGTTTAATTTCATACACCTAGAGAGGGTGTAATTAGTGCCTGGCGATCCAATATTTAATAAATATTCACTTAAGCACACAATTAACACTAATAATAGAGTAAGTTAACTCCTGGTGGCTCACAAATAACTATTCTATTAAAGTAAGTATAACATGTTTATTTAATTCCAACCTTTAGAATCACTTTAAATATGGTTAATAAAGAAATCATACCAGTTGGCATAGACAAACTTGGACGTTTTCGTATGCGTTTGCCAGGCACTTATTTCTAACAAGCTACCTCACTATGATAACATATCCATGTGAAAGCAACTTAGGGCCTGTGTCAACAGGCTTTTGTTTGTCTGAACTGTTTCTCTTCCCATTAAAGTCAATGAGAAGGCAAAAACAGCTTAGATTGATGGGGACAACAGGTCAGAAGGAGGTTAACTGTAGCTGTCAACAAACTGTGAATGATTACAGAAACGTCTCAAATTAATCTGAAATGCAGGCTGAATGCACCTGAAAGCAAGCTGCATTAGCCCATAGATAATAGCACTTTAGGGATCATTCACACCGCAAAGTGTGCGTTATGCACATGTAAACGCACATGCATTGACATGCATTTGCAAGCTTGTTGCATTTTAAAGCACGCTGCTATACTTCTTTTTCTATTTTTTTTTTAAACTTCACTAAGAGCTATTTGTGAAGAAAACTTCAATTAACTATTTTTACTCTTGCGTTTATGTGCAATGCATTTACACAGATTGTGTTGGATTGCGCTGAAAAAAAAGTGTCAATTCTACTTTTTTCAGCGCAGGGATGCGCACAGCAGAGAAATGCACTGGTGTGAACTGCTCCTATTGAAATGTACATTATTTTTCCTATATATATGCACTAGCATGCATTGATCAATGCATGTCAGTGCATCTGGTGTGAATGGATCCTTAGTTAAACCAAGCTTACTTATGGCTCAGTCCTCACTCCTCACTTTTCTTTAAACCAAGGCCTATTTCTTTACTGTTGTACTACTGGAAGTGCTAAACATATTTTCAGAAATAAGTATAAATCAACACACATAGAAACATAAAATCCTCAAAAATCCCTTAAAGTCATATCAATATCCTTCCCTTAAGTACCAATAACTAATATATAAATTGACTTAAACCCAAAACCCACAATTACAGTGATAAATCAAGTCCCAAAGGAATTACCCAAAAAATTGTTATGCAAACATAAAACAATCTCAAAATAAAAAAATATGCATAAATACAATAAAGTCCCAATACATAAAGTGTCCAAATAATATGTCCAAACTATATCAAGAATTGTTCTTAGTTTGGACATATTATTTGGACACTTTATGTATTGGGACTTTATTGTATTTATGCATATTTTTTTATTTTGAGATTGTTTTATGTTTGCATAACAATTTTTTGGGTAATTCCTTTGGGACTTGATTTATCACTGTAGTTGTGGGTTTTGGGTTTACGTCAATTTATATATTAGATATTTTCAGAAATAATAGCTTGATTAGTGATATCACTTACCTTTATAATGTAAATATAGAGTGTCATTTAGATATGGAGTTATATAAAGCTTTTGCTGCTTGCATAGATCTCGCAGGTACTTTTTGGTTAATCTGAGACAAGAATAGATACAATACCAGTAATAAACATATTTGAACAATTTAATAAATAATTTGTATTCATGTAATTAATCTTAGTTACATACCATAAAAATTCATTAATATCACATAAAACAGTTCAATCAGGGTACGCACTGGGAGAGATTTACTACAAGTGGAGCGTGCTAAATCTGGTGCATAGAAACCAATCAGCTTCCAGGTTTTATTGTCACAGCCTAAAACAGAAGTATGGTTTTGTGAAAAAAACAAAACATTTACACTCACCTGGGTGGATGCACTATTAATCCAATGATGTATCTGTTCCCCGCCATCTCTGTAGTGAGATCAAACACCGCTGATCACTCGGTTCTCCCCTCTGGTCTGAGCAGAGAGCCGAGAGTGGCTCTGTGACATCAGCCGACAGCGGGCTTCAGCACTGCATGTCTGTGATCCATAGGAGAAGTACAGCCAAAAAAGCTTTGACTATACTTGTCCTATAATTGAAGAAGCTGTAGTTAGAAGCTGATTGGCTACCATGTACAGCTGCACCAGATTCTGAGTGCTCCAGATTTAGTAAATCTCCCCCACTGAGTTTTAGGTAATCTGTGCATCCAATCAAAAATCTGATTTATTTACTCTGGGGACTCAATCTACAGAGGTCCAATTTACAGTTCACCTCAGTAACCTTGCTAATCTAGCTGAACCCATATGAACCCATAAGAGAAGGATGGAGATTTCTGTAAGCTTCATATCGAAAGCTAACTACAGACACTGAAGAACGATCAGACCGTGCCTGGGCAAAGATTTCTTTTTAGACGGTCCTTGAACATCACCCAGAGTCATGCCTACAGGGGCTGGAGTAGGGGCAATTTCAGACATACCTGGGAAAAAATAATGCGGACTAGCAGTTGATGGGAGACTAGAAAACAGACGGGTTACAAAGCCCATTCCAATCACAACTGTCCCCCTCTAACAGTTGGTGTCATGTTTTTTGCTTCCCCTGTCTGTATTAATAGAAACTTTTAAGACAGGCTGAGGATGGTCAGATCATGTCTACTTTAAAAAATCTATGGGTCCTATTACCAGCTCCATATTTATTTTGATTCGAGCATCACTCACAATTTGATAAGGCACACCTCTGGCTTTTGAGTTGTTCAGATTTCAGAACAGTTTATTTGGAATCTCTGTACTTACTCGTAGCGATCATAAGAGGAAAAAATAGGAGAAAGCCAACAATTAGGGGTTATAAGGTTTTGTAAGTCACATACAACATATTGGTGGTGTGGATTCCAGGTTCCAGTTAGGAGAGAGCAAAAATCACATATCTATCTATGTATCTTGTGACAGTGCTGCACCTTGTCACGGTGTCAGATGTGTTAGATGTCATCCAGGGTTCCAACATATGGAGTTTGAGGGGCTCTGGGATGTCTGTTCTGAGTGGAGAAAACAGGTTTTGCAGTTTTATCCAGGATTGATCATTCCTAATTTGGGTCCACATTTAAAAGGAAACCAGCATGCTCATTGTGTTCAGTACTTTAAGTCATGGAGCAGTCTATGGGTCAGGGCTTCTTCCACTGGAAACAAGCTACTGAAGTAGCAGCATGTGTGCACAGGCACTGGGAAAGTGTCTTCTGGCCTCAAGGAGAGGCAATCTGATCAATCTGATCTGACCAAGTTGTCGTCTGAAGAGATACTAGGAGATGGGAAAGGAAGGGGGGGGGGGGGAGTTTTACTAAAACTGGTGCACTCAGAATCAAGTGCAGCTGTGCATGGGAGCCAATCAGCTTCTAAATTCAGATTGTTCAGTTAAGCTTTGGAAGATGATTGGTGTCTATGCAGAGTTGTACCACATTTTATACTCTACAGTTTTAGTAAATACCCCCCTGTGTGTAACTAGGCAGGAGCCTGTGTAGCCCAAGTTGGGCAGTCTGTTTGTCACAAAGCTGAATGTGATAATGTGGTGAAACGTCTGTGCAAAGACAGGCTCAGGAACTAAAGGAAGGCAGAAAAGTGCTGAGGACACTGGTTTTCTCAAGGATAACAAAATAATTTAGCTGGGAAAATCTATGCTGGCTATTCAACTTTATCCCAAGTAGGTCAACCAGTGAACATCTGTCAGCTTCAAGAAGAAAACTGCAAACACATGACCATTCACCAATCCAAATGTAAACAGCCAATTTGGGTGAACATTCTCTTATACCTGTAGGCACCTTTAGTACATAGTACAATTACAAAGTAACGTATTATTGCATCCTGGATGTGAATCCTTGCAGTGCGAATACAGTTCATTCTTTGACAGGGTTATCATAATTACCTGGAGCCACTGTCCTTATCATTCTCCATCTTGGTGTGTGTTGATGTTTTTCCTGAAATCTGATTACCGCATTCTGTTGAGGTAAATTGAAGAAACAATTATGAATGATAGATGAAAAGTCTCATTCTCAGAAATATTTGGAATAGCTATGGAGGAACCAGTTGTTCTAGGCCAGTCTTTCTCAACCTGGGTGCCTTGAGGTTTCTTCAGGGGTGCCTTGTCAAAATGTCTAAAAATTGCCCAAAACTTGTATACAAGCCATTAGGTGAAAAAAGCAATCTCCCAAGAAATAAAAAAACCTCTCTAGCAATGCACACCAAACTGAGCATGTGCAGAGTGTCATAGAATTATGCAGCGCTCATAAATCAGATCTCATAGTCCACAGAGACCTGATAGCATATAGTAAATCTAGATAAGGTATACCATTAAATATAAAGCATATAAGACTGTGCAGAGTGTCCCCACACTATGTCTTGTGAGAAGATAAGAGGAGTGCACTGGAAGAAGGGGAAGATCAGAGAAGCCAGGATCAAATAGTACGTTTACACAATGCAGATGATTAACCCCTTAGGTTCCACAGTGAGTATAACAAGCATGCTTTACTGCATATACAGACTGATTTTACTGTTGTGGGTTTAATACCACTTTAACAGCTTCCCTGCCAACCTATAGCAGAAATACTGCTACAGGGCGGAAGGCTGTGCAAAAGCACGTATATATACATTCTCCTAGATTGTAAGCTCCAAGGAGCAGGGCCCTCCTAACCCTCTTGTATTGAACTGTATTGTTGCTGTATTGTCTCCCGTTATATTGTAAAGCGCTGAGCAAACTGTTGGCACTATATAAATCCTGTATAATAATAATATACGTGATTTACCTCTCCAGGTAGGGGGAGCGCGTGCCGACCTACCAGCTCTGCCATTGGCAGCTACATAAGTCGATCACCGGGTCCCGGCCAGAGATTCCCAGCCAGCACCCAGAAATCAATGAATAACACTGACAGAGGAGAGACCTGTGTGTAAACAACACAGGTCTCTCTCCTGCCAGCAGTAACATGTTGCTGTGTACTTCTCTGCACAGCACAGAACAGAAATACACAGTAGCATGTTTACATAGTAAAACACACACAACACATGCATTAAAACACACACAGCACACAGTTAACCCTTTGATCACCCCAGATGTTAACCCCTTCCTGCCCAGTGCCATTAGTACAGTGTCAGTGCTTTTTATTAGCACTGATCACTGTATTGGTGTCACTGGGGATGTCAGTGACATTTAGTCAGTCCCCCCTTCCCCAGTGGCAGAAATCCCAGCACCGGTAGTCCCGTTATAAGTTGCTGATCGCAGCCATTACTAGTATAAAAAATGTTTTGCTAAAATTCCAGTATCTATATCGCCATTTGTAGATGCTATAACCAATTAATTTACACACAATTTACACATATCTGTAGCAGAATACATTTTGGCCTAAATTTATGATGAAATTATTTTTTAATTTTTACTGGACATGTTTTATAGCAAAAATATTTTTTTCCCAAATTGCCCGTCTGTTTTTGTTTATAGTGCAGAAAATAAAAAATGCTCAGGTGATCAAATACCACCGAAACAAAGCTCCATTTGTGGGGAAAAAAGGACATAAATTTCATTTTTGTCCAGCGTTGCATGACTGCGCAATTGTCAGCTAAAGTAACGCAGCGCCATATCGCAAAAAATGACAGGTCAGGAAGGGGGGAAATCCTCTGGAGGGCAAGGGGTTGAAACACACTCATTTATGTTTTTTTTTCTTTTACAGCCATGTGAATGTATCCCAGTATTTTCTGCGACAGTAATAGAACCAATAGTAGGACAGTGTGGGGCTAACCAGCTGGACTACAAATACCAGCATGGCCTGAGAGCAGCTGCAGCGCCTTACCTGGAGTGATGTCCTGGATCTGGCCATGTGGGGGCGCCCCCAGTGCAGCCTGTAGTCCCTCCTCACCTGTACACTTTCCCGCACACAGCAGCATTATAACACCTGAAAAGAAAAGTACAGTCACCGCATTCTGCTGCCACAAACAGGTGGGTAAGAGAGAGAAAAACACAATGTAAACAGACCGCACGCCGCTTCCACACACACTGAGCACCGTCCACGGAGCAGTGCGTCTACTGTCACCATAGAAACCAGCAACCATCGGACCCAGAATGCAGCGCGGTCTGGAGATTTCCCCGCGATCTATGGGCGCCTTAGAAGTGTGGGAGTGCTGAGGAGAGAACTCAATGTTGGCTTGGGTCATCTGCTGCCACCCAGAGGGGAAGAACTGGAACTGCTGAGATCTCTACTCTTCATTGGAAAAGGTTCTTTGCACCCTTCTATAGTGTGAAGCCACAGTACCCGGATGTTCCTTCCCGGCCCAGAGTCTGATATACGGTCCCTCTCACACGGGCGTTCCGTTTTTTTCAAAAGTTTTCGAAGAAAAAAACGGATCAGTGCATATCAGTTATGCATCAGTTTACCTCTGTTTTGCATTTGTTTACGTCAGTTATGCATCAATTTACATTCTTATTTTTGTTCATTTACATACGTTTTTATCCGTTTACATCAGTTTGTCCGTTTATATCCTTTTTTGTCTGTTTACATGTTTTACATCTGTTTACATCAGTTTTGCGGCCATTTACATCCTTTTTTTGTCAGTTTACATCTGTTTTTCATCCATTTTTTCATCAGTTCACATGCGTTTTTTATCCTTTTTTTCGTTCATTTACATCTGTTTATGTCAGTTTTTCATCAGTTTACATCTCTTTTTCGTCCATTTTTCATCCGTTTACATCAGTTTCTGTCTGTTTACATCTGTTTTTCATCTATTGTTCCATCCATTTACATCTGTTTTCATCCTTTTTATCGTTCGTTTACATCCATTTTCGTCCATTTACATCAGTATACATCAGTTTTTTCATCAATTTACATCAGTTTTTTGTTCACTTTTCATCCATTTCCATCCGTTTTCCATCCGTTTACATCAGTTTCTGTCCATTTACATCAGTTTACATCTGTTTTTTATCAATTTACATCGGTTTTTCATAATTTTTTATCCGTTTACATGCCTTTTACATCAATTTACATCAGTTTCTGTCCGTTTACATCAGTTTACATCTGTTTTTCATCAGTTTATATCCGTTTTGCATCCTTTTTTTCCTATTCTTTTACACCTGTTTTCGTCCATTTACATCAGTTTATGTCAGTTTTTCATCAGTTTACATCTCTAATCGTTCAGTTTTCATTCATGTACATCCATTTTTCATCCATTTACATCAGTTTCTGTCTGTTTACATCTGTTTTTCATCTATTGTTTCATCTGTTTACAACTGTTTCATCCTTTTTATCGTTCGTTTATATCCATTTTCGTCCATTTACATCAGTTTACGTCAGTTTTTCATCAATATACATCAGTTTTTTCATGAATTTCCATCCGTTTTTTGTTCACTTTTCATCCATTTACATCCGTTTTTCATCCATTTACATCAGTTTCTGTCCATTTACATCAGTTTACATCTGTTTTTCATCCTTTTTGTAATCAGTTTACATCAGTTTTTCATAAGTTTACATCTGTTTTTTCATCAATTTACATCCGGTTTTCATACATTTTTCATCAATTTACATCAGTTTCTGTCCGTTTACATCAGTTCACATCTGCTTTTCATCAGTTTATATCCTTTTTTTCACCTTTTTTTCCCATTCATTTACATCCATTTTCGTCCATTTACATCAGTTTTTCATCAGTTTACATCTGTTTTTCCAACTTTTTACATCCGTTTTTCGTTCATTTTTCATCGGTTTACATCTGTTTTCATCCATTTACATCAGTTTGCCCATTTACATCTGTTTTTTATCCATTTTTTTTATCAGTTTACATCCTTTTTTCATCCTTTTTATCATTCATTTATATACATTTTTGTCCATTTACATCAGTTTAAATCAGTTTTTCATCAGTTTACATACTTTTTTTCATCAATTTACATCCGTTTTTTGTTTTTTTTCTTCCTTATATATCCGTTTTTGTACGTATACATTCATTTTTGTCCGTTTACATCAGTTTCTGCCCGTTTACATCCATTTTTCGGCCGCTCTGGGTCTGTTTACAGAAAAAAAATAGGGTTTTCTTTAGTTCAAAAAAACGGATGTTGGTCATCCGTTTACATCTGCTAGTCCATAGAAACACATGGGTGTCCGTCTTTCATCTGTAAATGGACAGATGAAAAATGGACATACAGAACACCCGTGTGAAAGGGGCCTACCTCTGTATAACACCTACAGAATGTGGCACTGTGTAGAAAGACAAAGTTCAAGCATGTATTCTTAACGGGACATACTAAGAGGAATGACTAAATGGAATGTCCATAAACTTTACCAGGGCGGTGGAATGCCCATAGGACACAATGGAACACAAAATATAAACTCATTTGCAGGCAAATCTGAGAACCATAGCAATTTGCCATTTACCACAGGTGACCCCCAAATAGAGTATCAGATTGGAAGATTGAAATTATATGGGATTATAGCTCATTTCTATGGAATGACAAAAGTAAATGACAGAATGGAATGCCCACAGAGTGTAATGGGAAGTAAGATGCGATTTGACATCAGAACTTTTACACTCCGGCCACACCGATCCTGACTTTGAAATCGTGCGACTTACAGTGAAGTCGAACCATTTCAAAGTGGAATGACATGCCGATTCGAGGTGTGATTTGCAAGACATCTGACAGAGGTGGTGCATTACGTGACAGAAATGCAGGGGTGCCAATATTTTTGGCCATGACTATATATAGATATATAATATATATATATAGAAACAAACAAATATTCCATTTTTTTATGTGTAATAAAAACATATTTTTATACATTTATTTTCATCCTGAGGGTATATAAGCACCTTTAAAGTCCTACACTCCTTTGTTTATATGTGTATATGGTTATATTTGGACGTGGTGCTGATGGATCTGACATACCAATTGTGAATATATATACAGTATATATCAGCCAGGACCATAGATAAGGGGGGGGTCTGACCCCTCCAGAGGAGAGTTGCCAACCATCCTTGCGGGCTGCAGCCCTCAAAATTTCCACTTGCTGGTGAGTGGAAATAAGGTGGAGGCGGCGAGCAGTGCCGGGACTAGGGGTGTGTTAACAAGCAGCGATCTCCTGTATGGCTTTCAATGAACCTGCTGAAAGCCGCGAGAGGAGGAGATGTGGCTTCCAGCTGTTTCACTGAAAGCCATACAGGAGATCGCTGCTTGTCACCACAGTCACCGCCACCCCTCTCACACACCCCTAGTCCTGACACTGCTCGCTGCCCCCCACTGCTGCACAAAATGGTTCAGTGTTCTTTCTGCCCCCCAACTAGCAGTGTTCTTCTCAGTGCCCAGCCCCTCCCTCCATCCTTCGCACAAATAGGAGAAGAGGGGAGAGAGGCTGGATCTGCTCTGCCTCCCCCTGTGCCCACCCACACGCCAGTCTGTGCAGCTTCAGAGGAGGTGTGGGCGGGAAACTGAACACAGCAACCGACAGTCACAGCTCTGATGCCTCTGAAGGAGTCTTGGTGAGTTTAACCTAACCTTCTTTCCTTCCACCCCCCCCCCTCCCTTCCATCCTTCCACCACCCCTCCCTTCCACTCATCCTTCCTTCCTTCCTTCCACCCACCCACCCTGCCTTTCACCCACCCCTCCCTTCCACCCACCCACCCTGCCTTTCACCCACCCCTCTTTTCCTTCCTTCCACCCACCCCTCCTTTCCTTCCTTCCATCCACCCCTTCCTTCCTTCTACCCACCCCTCCCTCCTCTCCTTCCTTCTACCCACCCCTCCCTTCCACCCCTCTCTTCCCTTCCTTCCTTCCACCCACCCATTCCTTCCTTCCTCCCTTCCACCCACCCCTTCCTTTCACACACCCTTACTTCCTTCCACCAACCCCTCCCTTCCATCCACCTCTTCTTTCCTTCCTTCCATCCACCCCTTCCCTTCTTCCAGCCTTTCCTTCCACCCACCCCTCCTTTCCTTCCTTCCACCCACCCTTCCTTACACCCCTCCCTCCCTTCCTTCCATCCACCCCTTCCTTCCACCCACACATTCCTTCCTTCCACCCACCCTTCCTTTCCTTCCTTCCACCCACCCTTCCTTCCACCCCTCCCTTCCTGCCACTCCTCCCTTCCTTCCTTCCTTCCTTCCTTCCACCCTTCCTTCCCTCCACCCACCTCTTCCTTCCACCCACCCCTCCTTTCCTTCCATCCACTCCTTCCTTCCACCCACCCCTCCCTTCCACCCATCTTTCCTTCCATCCACCCCTTCCTTCTACCCACCCCTTCCTTCCTTCTACCCACCCCTCCCTTCCTTCTACCCACCCCTTCCATCCACCCACCCTTCCTTCCCCCCACTCGCCCCTCTCTTTCTCCCTTCCACCCACCCCTCCCTTCCTTCCTTCCACCCACCTCTCCTATCCTTCCTTCCACCCTCCCCTTCCTTCCTTCCTTCCTTCCACTCACCCCTTCTTTCCTTCCACCCACCCCTCCTTCTGCCCACCCCTTCCTTCCTTCCTTCCTTCCACCCACCCACCCCTTCCTTCCACCCACCCTTCCTTCCATCCACCCCTCCCCTCCACCAACCCTTCCTTCAATCCACCCTTCCCTTCCTTCCTTCCATCCACCCCTTCCTTCCACCCACCCTTCCTTCCATCCACCCCTCCCCTCCACCAACCCTTCCTTCCATCCACCCCTTCCTTCCTTCCACCCCTCCCTTCCTTCATTTCTTCAAGGGGGAAAACTTGGGGGGTAGTAAAAATGCATGATATATTATATATATAATAAATTATATTTTGCTTTTCATTATAATCTATGGGCATTTCCTTCTGTCATTCACCTTTGTCATTCCATAGAATACAATGATAATCCTGCATAATCTCAATTTTATACATTGTCACTGAATGTAGAGAGTATGTCTGCTAACGTTTTTTTCTTATACACCTAATGACTAATGCTAAGGATTTATGTGATATGTCTGTTGGTTCTGATTCCAGGTCACATGTTGCTTCCCATTATTCTCCATGGGCATTCTTTTTTGTTAGTCAACTGTCACTCCACATAATACGCTATTTTTGTATTGTTTCACAAAAGTCTCTGTATTATAAAATATACAAACCCACGGGTCCCTCTGTACAGTCTGATATCTCCTGTGTATATTGGATTATTTCCTGCCAGAAGTTCTGAATTTTAGGGCATACCCACCATATATGTGCCATTGTTCCCTTATTGCCGCACCCTCTCCAGCATAATGGCGAAACATGTACTTGTTGTTTATGTGCCACATTCGATGTGATATACCTTCTTGCTAAGCACTTACAGTTCATTTCAACTGTATTCATATTCATCACCTCGTGTGTTAATTTAAATATCTTATTTTTTTATTGCTCATTCAATTTTGTTCCCAGCCCCTTTTCCCATTTCTCTGAGAATGGAGGAGGATCAGAACCCTCCAAATCAATAAGGATCTTATAAATCCCGGAGGTAACATATTTCTGTACTGTGTTTGAACTCAACATTTTTTCAAATAGATATATATCCTCCAACGTTCTCAGTGGTTGTGGAAGCGCCAAAACAAAATCTCCTGGTTGATAGTACCGCCATTCGTTTAATGTGAAAAATAAATCTTTTTTTTTTTCTTTAAATCTTGAAAAGTGTACAGTTTCCCCTTCTCTACTATGTCCTTCAGACATGCATTTCTATATTTAATTCATTTCCCCGAAATATTATCTTTCCCTTGTGGGAAATACTCCGTTCCCACCAGAGAAATCAATACTGAGTTATATTTCCAACCCATTGGCTTGTGCAATGCATCCCACACTCTTAGAACCTTACGTGCCAAAGTGCTCGTGTATCCATCTAAAATACAAAATCACTGAGTCATAATATTTACTAAAATTAGGCAAGTTTAACCCCCCATTTTCCTTTTTATTGCACAAGACCTCATATTTAATTCTTGGTTTCTTATTTGCCCATATAAACCTAAGTATAAAAAGACCCTGGTATATGTAATGGGAGAATGTGAAACGTATATAGGATTTTTGGCACTATCACCATCTTTACCAAGTTTATACGGCCTATCCAAGAGGCCCAACCCCTAGAAAGTCTCACCAATTCACCTTATTTCATTTATTAATGGGATATAATTTGCCTGATTGATGGTGTTAATTTTTTTCCCAAATAGCTTAATTCCCTTTCCCTCCATGAGAATGGGAATTCTTTTTGTATAGCCTGCTTCTCTATCTTTGAGAGACTGATGTTCAAGATCTTCGACTTTGAGGGGTTTATCTTCAGATTTGATAACTCTCTGTATTGTTTTAGTAGTCTTATTAAGTTTGGTAATGATAATCTGGGATTCACAATATAGAACAACAGATCATCTGCGTAAGGTGCTACCTTATGTTCCACTTTGCCTATCTTAATTCCTGTTATATCTACACTCTTTCTTACCATCGCTGGTAAGGGTTCCAGGGATTTTACAAATAAAGGAGAAAGTGGACATCCCTGTCTTGTATCATTAAACATTTTAAAGAACCGTGAAAGGGACTTGTTAATCTTTACAGCAGCTGACGGGCCATTATAAAGCCCTTTCATCAATGTTAACATTTTGGGCCCCAATCCCAGAACCTCTAACATATACATCATAAATCCCCAATCTACCCTATCAAAGGCTTTTTCAGCATCAATCGACAAAATTATTGTCGGCAGCTTCTCTCTCTTTACTTTTTGTAAGAGGAACAGTGATCTCAGGCCATTGTCCCTCCCTTTGCCAGGAATGAATCCCACTTGGTCCAAGTATATCCGTTCTTTCATCCTAGTTGCCAAAACTTTCACATATAATTTTGTGTCTATTCAGTAGTGATATAGATCTGTAGCAGGCGCATTGAGTCCCTTCTTTCCCTTCTTTAAGTATGATTGTTATATATGCTTTCAGTGATTCTTCTCTCATTCCCAGCCACTCTCCTAATGCATTCATATATGTGCATATCCTAGGAACCAGTATATCTTTAAATTTCTTGTAGTAGTTCACCGTATATCCATCAGGGCCTAGGCTCTTTCCTGCTGCCATACTCTTCAATGCCAAAATAATTTCCTCCTGGGAGATAGCTCTCTCTAGGGCCTCTAGCTTTTCTTCTGGGATTCTTGGTAGGCCAACCTCTTTTAAATATTTCTGCCCTTTTCCCTTCCTTTCATCCTCTGTTCCTTTCTGGCCCCAAAACTTTACATCGTACAACCTACTATAATATTTTGGAAACGTATAAGCAATATCAGTGGTGGAATATACCAATTATCCTTTTACATCTTTATTTTTTTTCTACATAATTCTTTGATTTATTTTCCTTTAATCTTTTCATTAGGTATTTCCCTGGTTGATTCCCCCACTGATAGTAATCTTTTGAGACCCTATTAACCTCCCTAGCGGTCTGATTATGTCCATATTTCTGTGCTCAAAGCGGTACATTTTTGTGCATGGAAATATGTATTTTTTTTATTGTAGGCCTGTAATTTTATAACTCACTGAAATCTGTCCGAACAAGAGTCTAGTAAACATCCCAGGTATGTTAAAATTTGAAACACGAAACCATAAATTATAATTTAATAAATAATCATTAAAAAATAATAATATAATAATAATAAATCTAATTCAATAATATAATCAAACCAAAAACACTGAAATTTGAAATAGAGCGCCAAGTTCGCACATCACTGAGCAAAGTCGCAAAATCGTTTCCAGTGTCCGATGACGAATTTCCCCATGAATCATCACTCAATTCCATGGCATCCAAAAAGCGTCCCTTTAGGTCAAAAGCGGTTTTAGGCCAGCTAGAGAACAGCGATAGTAAATCAGAACTACTTGCATAATTGAGTGATAATGATTCGTGGGGAAATTCGTCATCAGACACTGAAAACGATTCTGCGACTTTGCTCAGCAATGTGCGAACTTGGCGCTATATTTCAAATTTCAGTGTTTTTGGATTGATTATATTATTGAATTCAATTTATTATTATGTTATTATTTTTTATGATTATTTATTAAATTATAATTTATGATTTCATGTTTCAAGTTTTATCATATCCGGAATGTTTACTAGACTCTTGTTCGGACAGATTTCAGTGAGTTATTTCTAAATTACATGCCTATAATAAAAAAAATTACATATTTCCATGCAAAAAAATGGTACCGCTTTCAGCACCAAAAATCTGAAATAATCATACCGCTAGGGAGGTTAAACAACCCCTGGCCTAGATATTGCCCTAGAATCTGTTGTGGGTCATTCCCACTATCGATTCCTATGTTAAGGTGTGGCTCTGAACACACACACCTACTCAGCCCCCTATCTCAAAGCATAGGGTATCTAGAGTTTAGGAGCAAGTTTGGCATTCAAACTTCCCGCCATTACTACTAAGCTTCCTCGTAGTTCCTAATGCTTATCTAGCCCTCCTACGTTATCAAACGAGGGAATCGTAACACTGGTGGGAAAAAGAGAGAGGGGAGAGGTAAAGAGAGAAGAAGAGGGGAAAAGAAGAAAAAAAAAGGAGGCCTAGGAGTGACTGGGGAAATCCCCCTCCCACCCCTCTCCCCCCTGTCCTCTCCCCGTCCCACACCAGTTCACATTCTCCTTTTAGTCACCCTCTGCCACTTTTCTTTTCCAAACCTTGAGCACTCTTTAGCCCCCCTGTCCACCCTGCAATGTGTATTTCTTGTAAGTCTCATTTTTCACAGAAGTCACTTAATTCTTCTGGGAATCTCAGTCTTGCCGATTTCCCATCTTACTGCCCAATTAAACATGCCAGGAAGCCCCAGTTATATCGAACATGCCGGGAAGCCCCAATTATATCAAACATTTTTCTCCCTCATCTTTTCCAACAAAGGTTTCAGAGATCTTTTTCTGGCTAATGGCTCGGATGCCATGTCAGTGTAAATTTGCAGCTTTGTTTTTCCATATTTTATTTCAGTGGTCTCACTCAGTTTTTACCATATTCTTTCTCTGTCCTTATAGTGGTAGAATCAAACGATCACATCTCTGGGAGAATCTGCCGCCACTCCTTGCGGTTGCCTAATCCTATGTACTCTCTCCATCAATGGATTAAACACTCTCTTTATTTTATCTCGCAAGTTCTCCCTTTCGGACTCTTCTGCTAGATCCTTAAATTATTTCTTCTCTCTCTATTCTCTTGGTTTTTCCAGTTTAAAGGAGAGATTTCTGTGTTCTCTTTGCATATCTCCTACTTGCATTTCCAATTTAGTGATTACTTGCACATACTGTATGTCTCCATTTTCCCCTCTACTTCTTCCACTCGTGTCAACATTTGACCCAAATCATTTCAAATTGTCGCCATTTCACTTTTCATGGACATCTCCAGTTTCACAAACGTTTCCGCCATTTTGGATTTTGTAGGTATTTGTGACATAGCTCCCTGTTGTTCCGTGACACTTTGTTCTGTTACACTATCCACATTTATCGATGCATTAGTCTGGTTCACTTCTCCTGTCCCGAATGACATTCTAGATTGGTCTCCAGCACATTTTCTAGTTCTCGCCTGTTGCTTATTGGGGGGTAAATTCTCCGGACTTGCAGGGGCAAATATTTCTCTTGCAGGGGCAAATATTTCCTCATTGTACTAGTGTTTGTGTTTGATTGGGGTGTTTTTGCTCCCTCCCCCCTTTAGCTGATCTACTCTTCATCTCTTTAGGCTTTGCCACTGAGTTGTCTATTGAAACACGGATGCTATATTATCATCCGCAGGGAAAATCCCTTTTTCTTTTCCTTCTAGTGACCTTTACAACCCCTACTGTGTTACTTTGGGAGCAGGAGTTATTTGAATTGTTCTTCCAGCCACGGAGTACCCCGGCAATACAGTCCTTCATCCCCCCCACTACTCAGGTATGCTTTAGATTACAACACCTACATCGTGAACAAAATAAATGTAAATGTCCTGCCGTTACCCATGGCAACTCACCACCGCCCTCCTGCAGGTTAGGCTTGTTCTGTTCCAGAGGCATCAACAGCGAGGCTCTTACTTTCCATTCATCATACATCAGCATCAGAGGTTGGTCATCAGCTCTGAGGAAAGGGATTCGTCCCCGAAACGCGTCAGCCATTTGACCGCACTGACAGTGAGAACACCTTGCCTGCCGTTGTGGCCATTGTCATTTTTCTATGATTTTTAGATACATGCTTCGTCTGTGAGTATGTTTTTATTATTTCACTCCTACAATAAACCTTGGATAATGCACTAGGTGTGTGCGCCACCTGTTTTCTCTCTATCTAGTGGCTGATTTCCCCGTCTGAGGAGGGCTGCACCCCTGGAGCATTTCCTTTGGTTGTCACTGTCCTGGTACCCTTGGCTTCCCTTTTGGCTGTGCATATCCTGAGGCGCTGGAGAGTACATACGATATCTTGTTCTGTTCCAGTTCACACTTTTTGGTCCCAGTTGTGGCCTCCGCACCAAACTTCCCGCAGTATTAGTGGGGGGTCTCTCAAACTCAGGTGACCTTGGGTATCTCGGGCACCCGCGGACGCTGTCTCGATACAGGGGACGGACACCTCCAGTGCTCTGCCTCCTATTCATCCACAGAGCCTCACTGCTCTCCCATACCTTTGGGACTTCCTGTCACCATCACAGTCACATGGGTTGTTAAATGAGCAGTCACCTGGGCTCTCTGACCGTCCCCCTCTCCTCCAATGCCACCGCCTCCTGCTCCCTCCTCGTGATCCCGTCACTCCGATGCACTTCACCGGCCACTGCTGACCTTCCGCCTGTCCACAGGTTCACAATATCACGCTTGAATTAACTGAGCTCCTGAAAGCGACCCATTCTTTCACAATGTTTGTAGAAGCAGTCTCCATTCCTAGGTGCTTGATTTTATACACTTGTAGCTATGGAGGTGATTGGAACACCGGAATCCAATGATTTGGAGGGCTGGCCCAAAACATTTGGAAATATAGCGTATACACTGTATATATACAGTCCTGGCCAAAAATATTGCCCCCCTTAATTACTGTCAGATAATGCCCAGAAAATTATTGCAATTACAAATGTTTAGCAATTCTCATGTTTATTTCTTTTGTGTGTATTGGTTTGAAAAAAAATAGTGAAGAAACAAAAAGCCAAATCCGATACATTCCACACAAAACCCCAAAACTGACCTGGATCCAATTATTGGCATCCTCAATTTGATATTTGGTAGCACACCCCTTGGAAAAAATAACTGAAATCAATGGCTTCCTGTAACCATCAATGAGTTTCTTACACCTTTCTACTGGAATTTTGGACCACTCTTCTCTTGCCAACTGCTCCAGGTCTCTTAGATTGGAAGGGTTCCTTTTCCCATCTGCTGTTTTGAGATCTCTCCAGAGGAGCATTATGGGATTGAGATCTGGACTCATTGCCAGCCATTGCTGGTCTTTTGTGCTCTGCTCTCTATGTTCCTTATCCAAGTCACACCTCATACCTTCCCAGGAAGAAAGCTCCCGTCTCTGAGACAAGGTCGTGTGTAATGAGCAGTCTCTCCTGTTTGTGGTCATCTATGGCAGGGTTCCATTCATCCACCAGCAGCAGCCCAGTCTTTTCTAACACCCCTGATAGCTTTAAGACTGTCCTCCCTTTTTTTCTCAGCAGCCTGCAGACACCCCATCCGTGCTCCGTTGCATCAGCCAATCACTGTCCTTACGAACTGAACCAGAATCAGCCAGGATGGCTGTCTTCTGCACTGCAGACAATCTATAAACAGCAGCCACAAAGGAAGAAATTCTACAGCAGTCTGAGTTACACTGCCATCAGCCCTAGGACTTTCATGCAGAAGTGAAGAGTTGGGAGAATCCAGGACTGAAGCCAACTTTAACAAAGTTCTCCTCAATTAGGTACAGGACTGATAGGCATGCAGGAGGTACAAAAACTTGTCAGGATGTTTTTGGTCTCCATAAAGGAAAAGTGGGTGCACTGCAAAGATCTTGAGAGTTTTAAGACCTCTAAGGGATCTTAGATAGAAAGACAGCTGTGATAAATGCTTCAGACTCAACATTAAATATTAAAGTGGCCAAAACAGTCACTTTCTGTTTCTGAGGGAAGGAAAAAGATAGATTTGTCTATCAAGGACTGGAGAGATTCCGAATTAGAGTCTCAGCAGCTGATGGCTTGTTGACTTTGGGGTTGATTTACTAAAATCGGAGAGTGCAAATTCTGGTGCAGCTGTGCATGGCAGCCAATCAGCTTCTAACATCAGCTTGTTCGGTTAAGCTTTGACAAAAAAACCTGGAAGCTGATTGGTCTCTCTGCAAAGCTGCACCAGAATTTGCACTCTCCAGTTTTAGTGAATCAACCCCATTGTATTCTAAGCGCTGCTGCTGTTCACAAACACCTAATGAAAGTATTTGGTGTGCCTGAAATGATATCTTAGGCTCTGTAAAGACACACTAAGCCAATCAAATAAGCAGACATTTCTAATTCTGTAGCAATCAGTACATTGACTGTTATTACATTTGTTTCAAAAACCTGAAATGTTTTACCATTTTAGAGAATGGTCTGTGTGAGGGTCCAAGATCTCATCAGTGGGAACTGCTGATTGCCTAACCATTGGGATTGGATTAGTCACCTGCCAGGAAGTGGTGAGCTGAACTACACATCTTAAAAACCGAGACCTCACTGTTAGTCCAAGTAGAGACTGGTCCTACTTAGCAGCGCACCCACTATGTCTTTTTTACTAATACTCTTAAAGGGACAGTGCACCATCTAAAAAGGGCCCCACTGAAAGCCGGCCAACAGTAATAACTAGGTGCCAGGTACTTTCTGCCACCTTCAGGGGTATCACCATACTATGAATGCATGCTTCGACTCACTGTTACAGCCTACCTTCCCTGGTGTGACAATTTGGGGATTGTTTAGCTCAAATGTTTTGCTCACCAGTGCGTTACGTCCATGCCATATATACCTTTTCAGGGCTTTTTTCTGCCCACTTTTATTTAAAACATAAAGAAAAGCTCACAGCAATCAGCTTCCCTTGCAGGGGTTTCCATTATCAATTAAAAATGAATGATCTTCAAACAGCACCGCTGCTTAGGCTTCATGCCTCAGTCCTTCTGACCATCTAACACAATGTCCCAGTGCTCGTGCCCAAATGCTGTACCTCTGTCAGCTCTCTGTCACATTCCTGGAGCTCTCTGCTGGTCTGTCTCCCTAGTCTTGGCCTCTGTCTGTCCTGTCCCTGACAGCCCTGGGCAGACATGCACACCTCTCTATCCCTTTGCACACACATAGACTCCTCAGGAGGGTGGAGCCCTAAACTCTAATCCTGATCTCCTATACTGCGTTGTCACACTGGATATGAATAGAAAGAATTGCTTTGATTCTCATACTACATAGTTGGTAAATATTATTGATGGTCGTTTCTGCCTAGGAATAGTCAATGTGTTAATATACGTCCAACTATACTTGTAGGTCTGCAGACAGCCATACAACATGTAGGTGATCATTATCACAGCCATAAAGCAACCCCAGGCCATTTGATCATTTATATATTTTTTTATTTTATTGTAATTTAACCCATATTGCAAATTAACCAGCATTTTAAAGAAGGGTTAGTAAAATAAAACAAAGGCAGTTTTCAACATTAACCAAAAAGTAATCCAGAAAAAGATTGTGAAAATAAAAGGTAATGTATTTGCAATTGTGATAAAAACTGTTTAAAGTGGAAATAAACCCCTGGTGAAAATTAACCCAAGCATATCCTTCTATAGTATGTACTTGCTCAATTCAAATAGCCAGGTGTCATTTCTCTCTGAACTCTCTTCCCTCTGATTCACTTATAATAATCTATGCTGACACAAAAGAATCCCAGGTGACAGTCCCACCCCCCTCTAGTACACAACAGGTGACTGACAGCCTCAGTTGTGTATGTTTCCCTATAAATCAGTGTATAGGGGGTGGGTGTGTCCATTCTCTCTACTCAGCTCTCAGATTACACTGAAGTCCTGTGCTCTAGCAGTGCAGTGTGCAATGGCAGATCCCCACCTCTTGCCTTCTATGGTTATGAAATAGCCTTTGATCTCTTTACTTTGGATCTGGAGGAGAGAGGGCCGCAGAAAAACATGTACAACTTATGTAGTGGGTTTTGTTTAATTTCTGTATATCACCTTAGACTAGTTACTTAAGTGGGTATATGTAAAGCCTTATTCACACCTGCGCATCATGCTTATGTGTGGTTTTTTTGCACCTTTGTTGTGTGACAGCATGCACACAACAAACCTACCAAAGCAGCTCCTACACCTTTTTTGGTGGTGAGCACCACATATTTCCCACGGGTCTTGTCATGTGATGTGGGGGCAATGCACATTTTGCCACATTTTTCACATTTGTAGCACCCTGTCTAGTGTGTTGCTAGTGTTAGTGTAGGTACATTTATTGTGGTATGACTCATGGTAACTGTGTGAGGCTGTAATTAGGGCAGGTTACTGCAAGTCAGGTGCGGTGGTTCAGCAGGTTGGGACTCTATTGCTTCCACATTGTTCTGGAGGCCCATGGAAGCTTACAGAAGCCAGTGATCAGAATGGGTGGAGACATAAATCTGGATATTTATGGGATTCTGACCAGGCTAAGAGGCCCTGGTAGTGTGATAAGACTAGCTCATAAATATGAGAGAGTCATACTAGCTGGGAACTCGAGTGAAAGATGGAGTGTTGAGGAGGCTGTCGGTAGCCTTGGAGGGATCCCTTAGGTCTAGGGCAGGGGTAGGCATCCTGCACCTCTCTAGAGACATTGAAAAATTGACAGTTACTGCTATGACTTGCAGAGGCATGATGGAACTTGTAGTCCTGCAACAGCTGGAGAGCCGCAGGTTGCCTACCCCTGGTCTAGGAGGTCTTTACCTCCAGGCTAGGCTCAGGCAGGCTTGGCAAGATCTCAGCAATGGTGCAGTTTGAGGAGGAATCTCGCCTAAAGAGTAGCAAGGAGCAAAGAGGACCAAGTAAATACATCAGCACACCCAAGGATTCAAAGGGAAGAGATTTCAATGTGCAGCAAGCTTTCAAGGGATGGCACTGTGCTTAACCCTTTATCCTTGTCTTTGAAGATCTTCAGAGCAGCCAGAGGGATGGTAGTGCCAGCAGGATGGGGAGCTGGGAGCACTTCCACAGGGGAGAGGAGATACTTCAGCATGTAGTTTGCAACAATCAGTGCTAACCTTCAAAGAGGGGCTGAGAGTCCTTAGTCCATAAAGGATCTTTGCTTCTGATCCATAAAGACTGATCGTATTCAGGGAGGAGAACAGTCCAGGATCTTTCTCTGTACATAGGAAGGAAGTTGTCCCTGTGCCTAGGTTTAATCAAGCTGGGCATCCCATAATCCCTATTACCCTATCCAAGTTATTTCCCCTAATAAAATAACAAAAAAAAAGCTTGAGGACTGTTAACTGACTGTGGATGGAAGTATGGAAAATGCTTCTTGCCTGGCTGTGCAGAGCTTAGAGGGGACCCAAAACTCAGTGGCCATCAAGAAGGTAGCGCTACACATGTTTTCGGGAACACGAACAGAACCACATGTTTCTGCATGCATTTCCAGAATGTGCAAGTGTGAACGGGGCCTAGGGGTTTATATCCATTTTAAATGTGGCCAATGGTCATGTTAGTAATAATGACAAAAGAAGAGTAAAATACGTGCAATACTTGATAAAAGTAAGTGAATAGAGCCTATAATAATAATAAGTGTAAAAAGGAAAAATATAAATGCAATATATTTTGCTAGTGGCCTGAACAGAATATCGAAAATGTAATGCGGAATTACAATATTTTGTACGATGTAATATTCCTTATCCCAATTTATAGAGTCAATTGTTTGTACAATCTTTGTTTGCTGTGTTACCTACAGTTTATTCTTTAGGGCCTATTTTTGTGGAACAGCATTTATGTTTCATATCCTGGGAATATTTAAAAGTACAGCAATTCCTCTTAGACTTCACCTTCGGCCTTTTGGGGGTCGTTAGGCTTTTAGCTTCTCCATTTTCTAGTCTCCTAATAACCACATTGGCAACATCGAGCTCTGCTGTTTTGGGTTACGTGGCTGGTAAGTGCATGCTCGTTTTTGTCTTTGGACATAATGGTAGTTTGGTGAGGGGATATATACCTGGGATTTATTATGGTACTCCATTTTGTCTGTTCATTTATCTACATAGGTATTGAGCTCTATGTGAGGTATTCCTAGTGGGGTCTCGGTGTGTTTTGCGCCCTTTCCTGTTTGGCTCCTGTGTGCGCCCTCAAGGCCAATTTCTATGCTGCCCATCAAGTATGAACCATAGTGTCTGAATAGGCAAGCATCTTTTGAATATTATATTGTACTATTTGATATTATAATGTACAGTATATATGTTATATGTATTTATATATTTATGTATTTTGTTCTTAACTTTAATGATATACATACCCAACCAGTCCTGAAGAAGTGATAATACACACAAAATGCGTTGACATCTGCATGTGGAGAGACTTGTGGCACCCTTGTGACTGTCATATACATTATTATTACGAAACTTTTAGTGTGGCACTACCCAGTGCTTTAAGATTAGTGCTAAAATGTGTGCTAAGAAATATAAATATAAAGTGCTGAAGGCTATTAAGAGGAAAACACCTCCCTCCATTTTAAGTGCATCCTCTTCAAACTAAAATGTATATGTGCATTACATTACAAGTGCATCCTCCTCCAAATTGGTATAAAATGTAATACAGAACACCTCCCTCTACCTAAACACATACTCCTGTGTGAAATTTATACAATTATAAATATTTAAATCATCCACTTATGCAAATTACACAGTTTATGCAATCCCAGCAGCGAATCCTTGAAAGAATGTGCTCTTATGGTGCAGTCCACATAAAGTGCTCTTAAAATGATAAATAGGTTCTTCGTTCCTCCGTGTGACACTCGTACTCCCTCCTTTTTTTGGTTCACTCACTAGAACTCCAAGACTCCCTTTTTACAGGCAAGTGATATGCACTTGATACAACTTCCACTGTTTCCTTAACTCTTCCGTTAAGAGTGCTATAAAACAATAGCACTTTATATATACATATAAAGTGCTTTTGTTTTATAGCACTTTATATGTATATTTCTTAGCACACCTTTTATCACTAACCTTAAAACATTGGGTAGCACCACACTAAAATTTTCATAGTTTTAGTTATCTATATCCATTTCAGGATATAAGAAGAGTGGGAGGCAGCTACACTTTCATATTCACAGATCCATAAGCGCGGATAATATATTAGTATATACATTATTATACTTAAGCAGAGTTGTATCATTAATGATAATTAGGTGTCCCTCGCCTCTATTATAGAGTTGGGAAATATAATGTATCTCACACTAGTGACAGGTTTTATGTGTAAAATATTTTAATATGTACAATAAACTATTGGATTTGAATGCGTTCGCCTTGTGTTGTGCTTTTAAAGTGTGCTTTTTTTAAACATTTTTGTTTCCTATTGGTGCTATAATTTTGGGATGTGAGGGTCCCTTTTTTACAATATAATTTGTGCAATTAAATGAGAAATAGAATAAGATCTCTTTTACACGTCTTTTTGACATATACAACAGTAGAGAAATTGGAGTGGTGGATTCTTATAACTTCACTGGTTTTTGATTTTTCTCTTTGCGAAAGATGTTGCTGAGAAAGATAAATATGGAAACCCAGAACCGTTCCGGAATCCAATAAGTTAATGATAGCTGTGGGGAAAAAGGTAACAAAAATCAACCTTCTACTAGAACAGCTTCTCCTCAGCACTGCAAGCTCATCTATTTTTTATATTTTGTATGTGCATCTGATGGAAAGTCTTATACTCTTTTATAAGTAAAGTAGTAAAATTAAAAAAAAAAAAAAAAAAGGTCCCCTAGGCAGTTTAAGCTATAATGTGCTAGTTTGCACTGCATACTAGCACATTATGACAGACTTACCTTAACTACATGCCGCCCAGCCACTGTACATATACGGCGGCAGGGCGGCACTCGCAGGGAAAACCACGTTTTAAAATGTGTGTTTTGTAAACAAATAGGCGCGCCGCTGCCCTATCTGTCCCGCGGATCACCGCCGCAGATGTCAGTCGCCGGGTTACAGCCGCTCCTTAGCGGCTATGTCCCGGCGATCGGCGGCAAACAGTGACAGAGAGCACAGCTGCAGTAGCTGTGCTGTCTGTCACTTCCCTGTCAGCTCGAGGATGAGCTGATTGAGAAAGAACAGTTTCTCTTTCTTGATCAGCCTTATCCCGTCCAGTACACACCCCCGCCCCCTAGTAAAACACTCCCCTCACTCCTATAACCCTTCCCTGCAAAATAAAGTTAACCCCTTCCTCCCCATTGCCATTAGTAGTGTCAGTGTTTTTTTTTTTTGCACTGATCACTGTGTTAGTGTTTTTGGAGATGTCAGTGACCCCAAGTCAGTACCCCCCAATGTCAGAATGTCCGCCGCAGTCCCGCCATAAGTCGCTGGTCACTGCCATAAGTCCCTGATCGCCGCCATAATTCGCTGATCGCCGCCATTATTAGTATAAAAAAACCCCTAAAAATCCCAGTACCTTTCCCACCATTTGTAAACGCTATAACTTTCACGTAAACCAATTAATTTACACGTATTGGGTTTTTTTTTTTAGCAAAGACATGTCGCAGAATGCATTTTGGCAGAAATTTATGACTAAATTTGATTTTTGCATTTTTTTTTTACTGGACATGTTTTATAGCAAAAAGTCCAAAATATTGTTTTTTTTTTTCCTCAAAATTGTCAGCCTTTTTTTATAGCGCAAAAAATAAAAACCGCACAGGCAATCAAATACCACCGAAAGAGAGCTCAATTTGTGGGGAAAAAAAGGATATAAATTTAATTTATGTACCACATTGCATGATCGCGCAATTGTCCATTAAACTAGCGCAGCGCTGTATAGCAGAAAAATGGCGTAAATTGCAGTATTTATACCATAGTTTGTAGACGCTATAACTTCCACACAAAGCAATCAATATACACTTATTGGGATTTTTTTTACCAAAAACATGTAGCAGAATACATTTTGGCCTAAATTTATAACCAACTTTGTGTTTACTATATATTTTTTATAGCTAAAAGTAAAAAATATTGTTTTTCTTCAAAATTTTTGGCCTTTTTTTGTTTATAGCGTGAAAAATAAAAAGCGCACAGGTGATCAAATTACACCGAAAGAAAGCTCTATTTGTGTGAAAAAAAGGACATAAATTTTGTTTGGGTGCAGCATTGCATGACTGCGCAATTATCAGTTGAATTAGTGCAGCGCCGAGTAGCAAAAAGAGGCCTGGTCATTAAGGGGGGTAAATCCTCTGGAGCTCAAGTGGTTAATACTCTAATCGGTGTTCGATCACTGCTGTCGACGCTTCCATCTTCACCTGGTCTTCCATCAAGGTTCACACTCTCCGGCTGTTTGAATCGCCCGGCCATGATGACGTTACTTCCACACATGAGCAATGGAGTTACGGCTGCAGTACATCACTCTGAATTGATGGCACACTCAATGTGCTGTCAATTCAGTACACATGTGCAGGCAATGCTGCTTCAAGTGTGAATATCTCCTAAACAACACAGCAAGTTTAGGAGGCATTCACCTTACCTACAGGTCACTCTTATTATCTTTAGGTACAAATTGAAAAGCAGAGTTTACTACTGCTAGAAAGCTGAACTCTAAGGGCTCGTTCACACTAGGCTGTTTTGCCAACGCTTGCCAAACGCCCCTATAGCGTTTGGCAAGCGTTGGTCCGGTATTTGTGGAGCGTTTTTAACGCTCGGCAAACGCTCCGCAAACGCCGCATGCGCGGTTTAGCGGCGGTTGCTAGGCGTTTGCCGAGCGTTAATAACGCCCCACAAACGCCTATAATGCAGTTTGAGTGGTGTTACCGCTCCGCAAACGCCCCGCAACCGCGTCGCAACCGCACCGCAAACGCCGGCCGGGCGTTTGCGGAGCGGCACCATAGACGAGAATAGGAGGCTTCAAAGCCTCCTGACTCGTCCAGAGGCGTCCGTTTTGCCGCGACGCAACGCGACGTGACGCAAACGCTCCCGTTAGAACAGCACCATGTGCTGTAATGTGCAGAATTGGCAGAGGCGTTTGGAAAGCGGTAAAAACGCTTCCCAAACGCCTCTCTGCCGCCTGCACACAAGGCTAGTGTGAACGTAGCCTAAAGAAAAAGCTAAATACACATTTGAAATACATATGTAGCACCGTCCTAGATAGGTGTTTAGACAGGGCTTTTTTTTCCTCAGAGAATAGGTGAAGGAACTCCCCCTTTTTGAATCACCCCTTGTCTCCACCCCCTTACCTCACCGTTCCTTGGTTCCACCCGTATCCACTTCCCAGTACCACCCTTTTTAGAGAATACAGATCTAAGTATAATTTTGTGGTGCTAAGTAATTTCTATGCAATTTGTTAATGATAACAAGAAAATAAAGTAAAATAAATCCCCTTCAGCCAGCAACAAAAGATTCCCCCACAACAATAGACTCCTCAGCAACAATAGATCCCCTCTACAACATACCACCCCAGCAACAGTAAACCCCCAGCAGCAACAACAGGTCTCCCAGCATCCATCATCAATAGACCTCTCCCTCAATTGTAGATGCCTCCCAGAAACAATAGACTCCACTCCAAATTAAATCCCCTCCAGCAACAATAGATGCCCCAGCAGCCAGCATCAACAGACCCTCCAGCACACCTTTTGCCATTGCATATATTCAGTGCTGGAGGTGCCGGAACTGCGCTCCACCACTTTTCCGCTGGGTTTAGATAGGTAAATTTAGATGTCATTCTGTAGTGGCTGTAATTACTTGTTAGGTAAAAGCTTACTTAGATCACTGTACTTGGTGAGCTGTGTTTATTTAGTTAGGTCTGCTCTGTGTGCCCAGCTGCTGCCAGTCTGCCTATAGCTTCCTCTTTATCCAGGAAACATGAGAGATTTCTGGATGATAAGTGTGGAGCTATGCAGATGGCAGTGTTAATATTGATACAGCCCCAGCCTATCCCAGAGAGACTGGCTCTGATGGCATGCTGGGTAACTGTATATATTCTGTGAGCACACTAAGTTCTGGGTCTTTCCTGTATAGGATTGTTCCAGCCTGGGAGAGGGCATGTTGCCCTCCGAGGCAACTACTGCCATGCGTCCTCAGGTCTGACCATCTGCTGTAGCATGTCCACAGTTTCTGACCTTCTCCCGTAGTATGTCCGCAGTTTCTGACCATTCCCGTAGTATGTCTTCAGTCTCTGACCATTTCCTGTACCATGTTTGCAGTCTCTGACCATCTCCTGTAGTATGTCCGCAGTCTCTGACCATCTCCTGTAGTATGTCCGCAGTCTCTGACCATCTTCTGTATCCTGTCTGGATTCTCTGACCTTCTCCTATATCCTGTCTGCAGTCTTTGACCCTCTCCTGTATCATGTCCACAGTTTCTGACCTTCCCCTGTATCCTGTCTGCAGTCTCTGACCAACTCCTCAGGTGGAGCTCTAATAGGAAGAGCTGGTGCCTGAAGAGGAAGGGTCAGAGTTTACAGATGAAGAGATGGATCTTGAACAGGAAGGGGTGGGACAAATTTAGATGGGGGGCGCCCGATTTTTTTAGACCGGCTTAGGGCAGCACAAAACTAAAATACACCACTACCATTACCCATATTTGTACTTCCAATAATCCTCACCTGGATAGAATGAGACAAGTGTCCTGCTGTTCTTGATGATATTCCAATGGTTCTTACAGCTTGACGAGCATAATCCTTAGCGTCAAGAACAATGAATGGCTTTGTCTTCAAGAATGTACTAAAATCTGTCAAATTGGTCTTTACAAAATATGTGACTAAGCTCTGAATAAAGATTCCTTTGGAAGCATATTCATAATGTAGTGCTCGCGAAAACTGATCCATAAAAGACTGTAAAGAGAGAACATTAATCTGATTTGGTATATATTGTATAAATAAAACTTATACTCAGTCACAAGTATGTCAAATGCAAAAACAAAAAGGCTGCATTCAGTGGAAATAAAGTGTATAAATAGTAAAAACATTTTTTTCAAGGAAAGGGAAAGATTATGACTTCTGTCATATTTTTATTGCTGTCTGTATCAAAGCTGGATTAACTTTCTCTGTTAGTCCTGTTGACCATTGTCTTTGAGAAAGAAGATTAGAAATCCCAAAAAATTTGATTTGTCACCAGAACAGGACATGATGATAAATGTTCTATTGTCTAAGAGAGGAGTTCCCTTTCTTTGTAGAGAATTTATCTTATTTCCTATTATGTACCTGAGACTGAAAGTGAAATTTCCCCAAGGACAGCAAAAAATAAATTAATTAGGATGTTATCTTCAACTTACTCTATCCAAAACTATAAATCTTTAAGGGGCCTTTATAGGTCTACTATGGGTCACATATGCTAAAACGGCCCTGTACTTAAAATCTAAAGTTTGTTAATCACTTGTCTACCAGGAACTTTCACCCCCTTCCTGTCCAGGCCAATTTTCAGTGCTGTAGCACTTTGAATGACAATTGCGCGGTCATGCAGGACTGTACTCATATGACATTTTTATAATTTTTTGGAGACAGATAGAGCTTTCTTATGGTGGTATTTAATCACCTCTGTTTTTTTTTCCTAAACAAACTAAAAACAACTGAAAATTTTGAAAAAAAAAGTTTCTTAATTTCTGTTGTAAAATTTTATAAATAAGTGATTTTTTTCCTTCACTGATGTGCTCTAAATGAGGCTGCACTGATGGGCACTGATGAGGAGGCACTGGTAGGTGGCACTGATGGGCATTGACAGGCATCACTGATGGGCACTGAAAGGCAGTACTCATATGGCACTGACTGGAACTGATAGGCGGCACTGAAAGGTAGCTCAGATGGGCACTGATATGTGGCATTGATATACACTGGTAGGCACTGATATGTGGCATTGATGTGGCACTGGCAGGTGGCATTGATGGGCACTGACAGGTGGCACTGATGGGGCTACACTGATCATCAGGGCACTGATGATCAGTGCCCTGATGATCAGCGTACAGGTCCCCTCTGAGGAATGCCGAATACCGGTTTACCTCTCCTCATGAGCTGTCAGTGCGACAGCTCGTGAGGAGAGGAATGCTGATAACCGTCATTTCCTTATTTACATGCGATTTATTTCATCCTTTGTTGCATATCATCACTGTCATGTTTCACATATGCCTTTAAGTATTTTCTATATTTTGTCTGTGCTCCTCCCTTTCCTTTGGTTTAGTTAATGCTGTATAGATAGCCCACCCCTTTTCCCAGTAAGGCATTGCAGCAAGCCTCATGTCTCAGCCGGGAACATTATGATCTTTTAATAACAAAGTGCAGCACTAGAATAATAAATACTGATAAAAGAGCAAATAAATAATGTGACAGTTCGTGGTAAAAAGTGCTCATGCATCCTGAGAGTTGCACCTCTGGCTATATTATTTACATGTGTATTTAAAATACGCATCTGGTGAGTGCGTATTTTTACCACACTTCTCACACGCCACTGAAGTTTGAAGTCACTATCAACCTTTGTACCAAGCACTTTTTACCACGAACTGTCACATTATTTATTTATTTGCTCTTTTATCAGTGTTTATTATTCTAGCGCTGCACTTTTTTATTACTAGTTTCTATGAGGTTTTACTAGGTTACCTTTGTGTGCTTCAGCAGCTAGTTCTAAAGCGCTCACTGATTTTATTCCATTTTATACATTATGATCTTTTGACCTATCAGATGTTCATTGTTGTAAGATTCTCTCAGTTTATTGAATAAACTTCACAAGATCTACAAGATATCACCTTGATTGAGTCACTGACTGTGGTATCCAACTGAGATTCAAGTTATTGTTATCTCATCACAACTGTAAGTTACAGAGATCACACTTTCAATGCTTAGATTGGAGAGAGAAAACAATCACTGATGATTTCCGGCAGCCTCTTTACAACCACTTCTTGCCTAAATGCATGCTAACAGCATCTGCTGCACGTAATTTTTTGCGAGTTTTCTAATCATGACCATTGTGGAACATGCATGTGCCAGGCATTAGCAAGAAACAGCTGCCGCTCATGAAAGCCAGCATGATGATGCCACTGCTTGACCCTGCCCCTACTGGTTTCATTCCACAGAACATCATCTGAGGGATGCCACAGTAGCTACTCTGGCATCCTTCGGATGATATTCTGTGTAATATAGCACGTAAGGGCAGGGTCAAGCGATGAAGTCATCACGCCAGCTTGGATGAGCGGCAGCTGTTTCTTGTTAACACCTGGCTGCCCTTTTGCTGTGTGAGTATGCAATCTGGATTTTAGCCACTTTCCAACCGCCTTATAGCAGAAATACTGCTACAGGGCAGCACGGGTGCGCAAAATCACGTATACATACGTGATTTTGCATTTCCGGGTAGGAGGCCGCGGCTGTCAATCATCAGGTCCCGGCCAGTGATTACTCGCTGGCGCTGGTGATTTCCAAGGATCTAACGGGGAGGAGAACTGTTGGTAAACAAAACAATTCTCCTCCCTGTCGGCTCATGCACACTGAATTAGATGGCTGTGCACAGCACAGCCATGCAAAGCAGTGTGATTGCAGTGAAGCACATGGACACAGTGTAAAACAGAACACAGTTAACCCTTTGATCGCCCCTCATGTTAACCCCTTCCTGCCCAGTGCCATTAGTACAGTGTCAGTGCTTTTTTTTAGCACTGATCACTGTATTGGTGTCACTGGGGATGTCAGTGACACCAAGTCAGTTTCCCCCATGTCAGAATACTGTCCCGCAGTCTCGCTATAAATCACGGATTGCTGCCATTACTATTAAAAATATATTTTAAAAAACCCAGTATATATACAGCCATTAAATGCTATAACTTTCACGTAAACCAATTCATTTACATGTAGTGGAATTTTTTTTTAGTAAAGACATGGAGCAGAATACATTTTGGCTTAAATTTATGATGAAATTTGATTTTTTTTAATTCTTTTACTGGACATGTTTAATAGCAAAAGTCAAAAATATAGCTTTTTTCCCAAAATTTGTCTTTTTTTATAGCTCAAAAAACAAAACAAAAAAATGCACAGGCGATCAAATACCACTGAAAAAAGCTCAATTCATGGGAAAAAAAGGATGTAAATTTCATTTGGGTGCAGCGTTGCATGTCACCGCAATTGTCAGTTAAGGTTACGCAGTGCTGTAACGCAAAAAGTGGCCTGGTCAGGAATGGGGGTACAGACGGGTCAAAAATTGGCCGATTTTTGCACCATTAGTGGGTTAATTGGTTGGCCATTTTTAGGGGTTTTGGAACATTTTTTTTATCGGTTGGAAAAATCGCGGCCGATTTTGACGATTGGCAGATTGTTTTACCGATAAAAAAAAAAATGGAGGAGGAGGGAGATTCCAGTCCTCTATAATATTTTATATGAAAAGTCTTGCGGTTGCAACAATGTGTCTATTTGTATCCAAATAAAAACATCTGTATCCGAAATGGATACAAATGGATACATTGTTGCAACCGCAAGACTTTTTCATGTAAAATATAATAGCAGAGCTCTCTGCACGGGACAGAAGTAAAAATGCCAGCCGTAGACGGGACGAAAATCGGCCGATTTTTTTACCGTTGTTGGTAAAAATTAACCGATTTTTCGTTTTAAAAAAAAAAAAAACGTCCAGTTTTTAACTTGTCTATCGTCTGCATAAATCCTCAGGAGGGCAATTAATAGAAGCGGGAAAAAATTTATTACACTATGTGGTTCCCCCTCTCTTTTTTTTGTGAGACTGGGCTTTCGTTTGACCGATATCCTGCACAGGTGAAGCCATCTATCCCCCTGTGAGAGATTTAAAGAGATCTTAGACCTCTTGTGTTGTCTTGAGCTCTGGTGAGCATGTTTATGTTGTGGTCGGTGGAGCACTGGAGTTGGTAAAGGTGATTCAAATAGCTGAGTTTCACAAGTCGATGCACTTTATAATCACCTTTGGACTGCTTATGTGGACTTGCTTTATTAACCACTTCAAGTCCAGACACTTTCACCTCCTTTCTGCCCAGGCCAATTTTCAGCCTTCAGTGCTATCACACTTTGAATGACAATTACGCGGTCATGCAACACTGTACCCATATGAATTTTTTAGCATTTTTTTGAGACAGATAAAACTTTATTTTGGTGGTATTTATTCACCACTCAGATTTTTATTTTTTTGCTATAAGAATGAAAAATTCCAAACATTTTGAAAAAAAAAAAGTGTTTTTCTTAAAATTTTGCAAATAATCTTTCTTCTTGGCCAAAATGTATTCAGTTATCTTTTTAGTAAAAAACAAAACAAAAAAAAACTAATTAGTTTAGAACCAAAAATTATGATTTTTTAAAAAAAAAAAAATTCTACAATTTCATATTATTTGTTTTTTGTTGTTTTAACATACCGTCACCCTAGCAGTACAGTATCACCATAGTGACACTGTACTACTTGTGGGGGGGTGATGAAGATTATTTTTCCTTTTTTTTTTTTTCTTTACACTGATTGCTTTTACAGCCTTTATAGGTGTAAAAGCAATCATTTCTCCTCTCTGGCTGCATTGCTGCAGCCATTGAGAAATACTGTGAGAGCTGTGATTGATCAGTTTGTCACATGGTACAGGGCTGTTGTGAATGGCCCTGTACCATGTGAGCTCTGTGATCATTCACAGATTTAACATGTAGTAAGCAATGTCAGGAAGTGACATCATGTTTACTACTGTTCATGTGATCACTCATTGGCCAGTCAGTGATCACATGATCAGGACCTCACACAGAGGTCCCATACAGCGATCGGTGTTCGGACAGAGCGGGCACCGTATCGCGGTGCTGCACGCTCCCAGGGAGCACGCACAAGCAGTGGATGTGGAGGTTGTTTATTGTATTTATCATAGTATTGATGGAGTATAAAATAGCGAAACACATTGTTTATATGTAGTAATTTAGGTATCATAGTATTGTGATATCTGTGAGTGCTGCTTTTATCTTGTATCTTTACAGAGATTTTATTTATTTAACACTAAGCACAGTGTGTGTTTCCTTAACTACTTGCCAACTGCAGATAGCTGAATGATGGCTACACTGCGGCCGGCTAGTCCTGGGAGGGCGTCATATGACGTCCTCCCAGAACGTGCTCTCCTGCGCGCCCCCGGGGGCACGCACCCGGTGATCTCCGTGATTGCTGTGTTCATAGGACACAGCTGAACACGTGATGTGGTAAAAGGCCAATCACAGCGGCCTTTTACCACGTGATCAGCCATGTCCAATGACACGCTGATCACCAGGAAATGCAATTGTTGGTTCTCGGCTGCACTTTCCTCACGCTGTCAGAGCGTGAGGAAAGTACTGCCGAGAACCGGCAGCTGTCAGAGCGGGGATCGGCACCGATCATCAGGGCAATGATGATTAGTGCCCTGATGATCGGTGCCCAGCATCGCCACGCACCAGTTCTGCCGATCTGTGCCCAGCAGTGCCGCCACTAGCTCCACCCACCTGTGCCCAGCAGTGCACCACCTGTGCCCAGCAGTGCCACCTACCTGTGCCCAGCAGTGCCATTCACCTGTGCCCAGCCACCTGTGCCCACCAGTGCCACCCACCCGTGCCCATCAATGCAGCCCAGCAGTGCTGCCAGTCAGTGCCTAGCGGTTGTGCCAGTCAATGCCTAGCAGTGCCGCCAGTCAGTGTCCAGCAGTGATGCCAGTCAGTGCCACCTATCAGTGCTGTCTATCAGTTCCCATCATCAGTGCCGCCTATCCGTGACACCTCATTAGTGCTGCCTATCAGTGCCGCCTATCAGTGCCCTTCAGTGCTGCCTATCAGTGCTGCCTCATCATATCAGTGAAGGAGAAAAATTACCTGTTTGAAAAATGTTATAATAGAAACAAAGAAACTTTTTTTTTTTCCAAATTATTTGCACACTTTTTGTTTATAGCGCAAAAAGTAAAGTGCCTAGCGGTGATTAAATACCACCAAAAGAAAGCTCTATTTGTGAGAAAAAAATGATAAAAATTTCATATGGGTACAATCTTGCATGACCGTGCAATTGTCAAAGTGCGACAGCGCTGAAAGCTGAAAATTGGCCTGGTAAAGAAGGGGGTATAAGTGCCCGGTAGGCAAGTGGTTAAAATAAAATAACTTGTGAAACGATCATGGCAAAGCAAATTTGAGAGCACAATTATTGAGTTTACATATACTTTAAATCAAGGTTAGAAAAGTAAGTTATACTGATTTTCCAGCAGTGCGCTCACAGATAGTCAAGTAGATACATTACCTTGGAAGCTGCATACATGGTTATTAGAGGTGTGGGTTTGCAACAAGTCGCAGAGGACACATTGACAATGGCTCCTCTCTTCCTCTGTACCATCCCTGGGAGAACTATATGAGCCATCATGACAGCTGCTCCAATATTGACATGAATAATTTCCCATAATTTGTCCTCTGGAGCGTCTGTGATGATCTGTGGATAATCATAGAATGTTCCAACATTGTTAACTAAAATACCCACTTCCACATTTCTCAGAGCCTCCTTAATATGAGGATAGACTTCACGTCCCAAGCTGAAATCAGCCACTATGAAACGAGTTTTTACTTTGTAGGTTGCAGCAATGGCTTCAGATACTTTCTGAAGCTTCTCAGGGTTGCGACTGACCAAGATGATGTTCATCCCATGACTTGCCAGTTCCTCTGCATAAGCTTTACCAATGCCACTTGTGGCTCCTGTGGAAAAGAAATTATGAACAACAGTTATTAGAAAAAGGCTGCGTTAAGCTGTGCTTTAGTCTTCATGCACACGGGACGTTTTTTACAGCAGCTGTTTTTTGCTTTTGGTGTTTTTTTCTACAGCCAGTAAACTCTCCAGCATGCTATCCTAGGTGTCCATGCACACATAAACTGCAATCAGCATTTTTTGGCAGTGGCGTTTTTTGGCTGGAAAAAAACCCCAGAACTACTGGGTTTCTAGAGGAGGAAAACCGCTCTAACACTGAAAAACGCAGTAAAACGTGAAAAAATATGGTAAAGCGGCGTTTTTAGATTTTTTTTAGCAAAACAAAACAATCCAAACGTGAAAAGACGCGACAAAACACTAATGCAAAAACCTAAGAAACGCTGAATAGCTCATGTTTTTAATATGACTTTATACAGCCAACCTTACCAGTGTTATTAAAATGCCCCGTGTGCATACAGCCTTAGGCTGACCATACATTATACAATTTTCTTGAAAATTTTGCTTAAGATTTACCAAAAACCATATAATATGAGGTCAAACCTAAACAACACTTTCAAATGTATCCAATTAGGAAGGCCCTTGCACTACATAGTTGAAGGTAAATCTAAAGGAAATTGGGCAAAAAATTGTATAGTGTATGGCCAGCCTAAGTGTGATAGAATAAACAAAATTGGTCTGCTGGACACATTGATGCTACACTGAAAAGATATTCTTAAGATAGTCTTTTAAAGATAATATTAATGAAAATAGGAAAATGAATATTAGAGGCTAGATTGTGGAAAACTAAAAAGTCCTCCCTTGTAGTTGAGCTGTGCCTGCACTGTAAGGGTTAATTAGACAATTAGTCTAGAGTGGGGGTCAGCCAGTAGATCATGGCTAAGTGACTAGTAGATCACGGTCTAGGCTAGCTGAGCTGCCATCCCAGAGCATCAAATGGGGTGCAATATAGAGGAACTAATTGTAAAACTGGAGCTGTAGTAGGGAGCAAGAGCTGCATAAGCTGATACCTCCTCTATAGTACTGGCTCCTGTCCCATGCGGAGTGATACCAACTGCACTCCATCTCTTATCCTGGCTAGCAGTCTCCAGGGTAGTGCCAGCAGCAGGAAAGAAGAGATCTTCAGGTCAGTGTGAAGCAATACACTGGCCATAATAATATAAGGCTGCTGATGTGCTGCGATTTACCCACAATGTGGGTGCAGTGTACCTGCAGCTTTCCTGCGGGTTTGATGCACTTTCTGAAAGTGCACCAAAACTCCTGAATGCAGGAGTGTACCACACCTGCAGGATATAATAGAAGTCTATGGCAAAGCACAGCTAACCAAGGAAAGTCGCAGATGTACTGCACCCGCGGTGCAGGTAAACTACAGCACATCCGTGCGAAAGCAGCCTTATAGGGGGCTAAGAACAGTAAGGGTTCATTTAGATTTGGAGGGTGGTTAATCCCCATAGTTAAGATGTATTTTTACTACCCCAACCACACCCTCTGTAGCTGCAATGGCCAGGGGTGTACACATTCCGCAGTTACTGTATGCTCCCTGTCATAGTTGGTGGGTGTAGCACCTGCCAAGCGTGAACCATTCAAGTGAATGAGACCACCTCACCATTTGATTGATACCAATGATTGCCATGCAGTGCACGTGTTTGCGAGACAGTAGTATGGCAATTAAAGGATTAAAGCAGGTGTGAGGAGGTGACACTGTGCCCAGTGATCTTTGACTTCTCCCATGTTGTTCAGGTAGATCTCCACCTCTTTAAGGTTGCCTAACCCTGGTTTAGGGGATGTGAAAAGCACTTTTACTTACTTAAGCCTCTGCTCCCCTGGCAAAGGGCAGTCCGCTCTGCTGCCCCATGTTGTTAGATGCTTCCTAACCCTAGCTATGAACTCATAACTGCACCCCTTACCTCCTGCAGCGGCATATCTGACAAAAACCAAGGAGACAGCTGCTTCATGATGACAGCTTGTCTCCACTTTGAGTACTTTCCTGAGATAAGCAGAGGCAAGAGTAATGCAGAGGCTGATGTGTGCCTTCTCTGAATTCTTCTTGCCATTGCTTTTCTTGGGAAAGTATTCAGAGTGGAGGCAGCCATTTCCTTCCTAGCTGTGGTTGGAAAGAAGGAAGTGCAGTTCAGACTTCAGAGCTGGGTTAGGAAGCATCCAGCAGCTTGGGATAAAGTACTGCATGTAGTTTGTTCTATAGGGGACAGAACAGTAAAACAATATATGATTAGAAGGCTCCATGTACACGGGACACTTCTGAACAATGGAAACTGACTGCTGGAAAACATAGGTTAAAAAACGTCTGTTTAGTCGCGTAAGCATACCGCGTATATGTGCGTTTGGAAACTTATAAAGATAAGCACAGGAGAACCTCCCAAATGCCCAGAATGCACTGAAAAGTGGTAAACTATTAACTATTTCAGACTGTTTCAGAGAAATACAAAGAGTAGAAGAGACAGCAGTATGTGTTGAGATAATTAGGTGTGAGTTTCTTATTAACATTTCTTTTGTTTCCAAGGGTGGGAAAGGTGTCTGGTGGAGGGAGTCATTAAGGTCACCTTGCAGGGGGTCTTCATGAGGAATTTGAAGTGTGAATGGTCATTAATCTATATTTTGTTTCCAAGGGTGGGAGAGGTCTAAAGTGTGAATTGATCATTACAATGTGTGACAAGCTTGGTAGGAACATCCTGTGTTCAGTGTTTTGTCCATCTGAGTACCTTGAAAATGCTTTGCATGCATTTTTCATGATGAAAAAAGGCTCTGGACAGCCTTGGGAACTGGAAGAGTTAAACAAAAAATTTCAGACGCAAATGCTTATAAAACGCGGTTTGCCGCGCTTACAAACCTTTTGCATTTGAAACACTGCTAAAATCGACTTCTGAACGCAATTTTTCGGCGTTCAAAAAAACAACTGTAAACTCAACTGCCTGTAAATGAAGTTGTGTACATGGACACATAGGGAAACATTAGGGTGAGTTCAGGGGCTGCTGAAAAAAAAAAAAATAGCTGAACAGCTTCTAAACATGAATTTATCAGCTGCAGTGTACATTGTGACGATCGCAGCGGCAGACCCCAGCCCTTCTCACCAAACTCATGACCGAAAGGACTAGCCAATCTAAAACCGTGCTGTCACATGCGTAACAATGCAACGCCCTGCTGCACAAAGATTTTCCAGCTAATGGACCACAATCTGTGTACTTGCAGCCTGGCAGCGATTGTTACTGGGTCAGGTTAATTACGCAATTAACCCTTCACACTGCCACCACCTCCCTTTTGTACAGAGAAAGAGGAAACTCTGCAATATCAGCAATAACACTATGATGTTTGCATAAGCATCGGTATACCACTGTCACCGCAGGCAGAGATATACCAAAGTTTAAAACACACACAGTAGCGCTCTTCAGAGGCAGGGGTTCTTAGTTTGCATTAAAGAGCTTTAGAAACAGTTTAACACTTTCAGAAAGTAAGATTTATTACTAAAAGGTCAAAAGGGTGCAATAAAAATATTTACAGAAAAGATGTAGCCAATATATATATATATATATATATATATATATATATATACACAAAGAGCAATAGCACAGCAAAGAGATAACGGAAAGGAATTTAGATAGATAAAAGTACTTGCCAAAAGCCTTGGGTTAAGCAGCTTTCAAGTTTCAGAGCAAAGGGGCCGTCTCCCAGAGTTGGTTCCGATGTTACAAGGGAGAATCTTCAACTTAGCTCGACTCAGCTTAGCTTAGCTTTCTGCTCCAAGCATAACAGCTTTTCTAGCAACTCAGCAGGGTGTCTCCTTGAAGCAGAGAACCAATTGCCTCATTTGGGGAGGGAGGTGTAGGTGGAGACCCCAGCTAGAACAAAAATCCCTCCTAGCTTATATAATGGCCCATAACTTACCCTTGGTGCATTTTAGCAGCCTTGCCACTAGCAGATTAATATGAAGACGCATTTGCTGAACGTCTAGGTATGAAATATGACATACCTGTTGTAACGGTTAAGAAGATATCATTTTCTGCTTTCCTGGAGCTGTCAGCTAGGGGGTGTAATATATCAGGCGATTTGTATTAAAGTGAGCCATCCGAATATGTGCTCCATGTTTGTGTAATTATTTACTATTTGGAGATATAAAATTATGTGGAAAACTGGGTTTTTAAATGTAAGTCTGTTTCACAGCTAGCTGGAATGTCTTTGAACTAGTGAAGGACTTGGTTTATGGCTTTACGATCCTTCTCCAGCAAGAGTCTCGCAGAAATAGAGGAGCCAGGCTAATTGGGGTTTATAACCATAACGCCCTCCCAATGAGTTTGCTGCCTTTTGATCTCTGCATCAAACAGACCACATGTCACTCAACAGAGAGGGAGGGGCGATGAGGGAAGCTGAATTGGGAGTAGAAAATGATCGAAGATGGAGGCCTTTGCCAAAATGGAGGTTTGCATCCATCTCTGTGTGCACGGTTGCTACATACATGAGCCCTAAATCTTTAAATATAGAATCATAGCTCCTGTTACCTGAGGAAGGAGGAGATTAGAAGTAAATGAACACTTTTCTATTAGACTGGAGAATCCTATTATAAGAGTTGTCATGGACATTTCATAGTTCAGTTCTGTGCTTTTATGTTTCAGATGTTCTCACTCACCAGTAACTATAGCCCATTCTCCATATTGTCTGATATGCTTGTTCCGGCTTACAAAACAAGGAATGACATACTGTTGTATCACTGAATACCAGAAACAAAGTAGGCTGAAAACATTCCACATGATGAAACACACTCCGACCGCACCCAAGATCTCCATGTGACTGGAATAGAGCTGTAACATCCACTTGGATATTAACACAGGGATCGTATACACCTCATTCACTATCTCCATCACTCCAATGAATCCAAGTCTTTCCATCTGAAATATTAAAGAAAAACATCTACTAGAACTTTAATGTCTCCTACAGTAAAAAAAATCTCATTACAGTTATAGTTGTTCTAGCATATGATAGAAAATGTAGACATTTAATGATTGTTTTTCATGCCAACTTTATAAGTGAATGAGCTGATAAAGCAGAAAACATGCCATGACGGGAATATAAGGATCGCCCATGGGCAGCTTGTATTTTTAGAAGTACAGGTCATCATTGGCAGACCACCTGTTCTTACCGAAGGGTTACCTTAATGCTGAACTCCAAGCAGGAATAAAAATAACTAGAAAAGCTACAATTTCTGGGGAAATTGTGTGAAGTGTTCTTGCCTCCACCAGTAGTCTACAACTGGAGTGGGCGGAGTAACTGGGTGGAGTGGCTTGTCACTCTGCTGCCTGCTCACACACCTGGGTTCCTATGGCAACTCACTCTACAGCAAGGGCAGAGAAGAGCGGTTAAAAACAAACTGCTCCAACTTGCTCACTTCACTGGCGGTTGCCATCTTCAAACGGTTGTAGTTTAAAAATTATAAATCCTACACCGAAGAGCTTTATATTGTGAGAATCACAAGACCAAGACCTACATTTTGATGAGTATGTCTCTGAAATATTAAAAATGAAGGCACAGTCGCAGTTTAGAAATTGCCCTTCAAATTTGAGGTGGCTAGAGTGGAGTTTCAAGGAATGTCAATGGGCGGCGTGAGTTACAAAGAAATGGTCATATTGTGAAAGCTATCAGGACTATGGCTTAGCCGTGTACATTTTTAGTGGCAGCAGGGATAGCTGAACGTTTTGATATAAGATTTGTGTAGGTGGGCTTGAAAATGAGGGAGTGATGGCAGTTTAGAAATCATGTCCTGATTTTTCAGCTCACACTCTAGCTTTTGTCAGCTCCCACTCTAGTTTTGAACATTCCGCCATTCATTCCTATGAGACCAATTTCACCACAAAAACTCTGATATTTCGCGAACCATTCGGCGAAATGTTCCACAAAGTAATAGCAAACCAATCGGGAACAATCCGCATGTTTCGGTATATTACTGTCTATGTAGTGTAAAAATTGTGGGAGGAGTTAGGGTGGTAAATTTGGCTTTAATAATAAGAATATATATGTGAGATAACAGTAAGTGGTCTTGCCATGCAAAAACACTTCATAATTGATTACAACTTTTTTAGTATGCTCTTTATAAATGTGGTTACTGTAGCTGTTATCTAACAGTTTTGGCTGTATCAGAAAGTTTTATCCATTGGGCACTGATTCCTCTCACTAAGCTCTACGTCACTACTGTTTCCTATAGTGATGAAGTTGAATGTTCTATTTTTTTGGATTCGTTAGCTGATGAAGGGAAGGGACCTCTTTATACGAGAGATCACATCCCAGTGAGAGTGTGAAATATCATGGAGTGCATTCAGGGCTGCTGTTAGTATACGGTGTTTATTTGGGGAGGACCCTGTGCTTCAGAATGTACACAGTGAGTGTTTGGTACCGACCACTCATTGTGTTCATTCATGAATTGAAGGGTTTGGTAAATGTGACATATTTACTGGATTTTCTCCCCACTCTCCATCCTGAAGGATCCTATCGTGTGCTTGCAGCCTCCAATGGGAAGGAGAGGAGGGAAGCCAGCAGCACCACAGGGGTGGGGACACAGGGGGGCCTGGGCTGCACGTATGTTATGTGGTAGAGGGGAAAATTACTGGAACCAATCCCCTGTATGGCTCTATGCAGCAGCTGAAAGACAGCAGGAGGGAGAGGAGAAGAAGCCATCTCCATACAGGAGATCTGTTGCAGTAATTGCCCCCCCCCCCCACCATGCTAATCACTCTCCCTGCCCACCTCAGATTCACCCAGCTGCCACAAATAGAGCTTTTTTTGGTGGTATTTACTTGCCGCCAGGTGTTTTACTTTTTGCGCTATAAACAGAAAACAGCAAAAAAAATTTTGAAAAAAAAAAGTTTCTTTGTTTCTATTATATAATTTAGCAAACGGGTAATTTTTCTCCTTCACTGATGTGCATTGATGAGGCTGCACTGATAGGCAGCACTAATGAGGTGGCACCAATGGGCGGCACTGATGAAGTGTACTGATAGTTGCCACTGACAGGTGGCACTGACTGGCGCAACTGCTGGGCTGCACTGGTGGGTGGCAAAGGTGGGTGGCACTGCTCGGCACAGGTGGGAGGAACTGGTGGGTGGCACTGCTGGGCACCGATCATCAGGGCACTGATGGGCTCTGATAGGTGGCACTGATGGACAGCACTGGGGTGGCACTGATAGTCGCCACTGACAGGTGGCACTGATAGTCGCCACTGACAGGTGGCACTGACTGGCGGCACTGCTGGGCACTGAATGGCGCAACTGCTGGTCACTGAATGGCACAACTGCTGGGCTGCACTGGTGGGCACAGGTGGGTGGTAAAGGTGGGTGGCACTGCTGGGCACAGGTGGGTGGCACTGGTGGGTGGCACTGCTGGACACCAATTCAGGGCACTGATCATCAGTGCCCTGATGATCAGTGCTGATCCCTGCTCTGACAACTGCTGGTTCTCGGCAGTACTTTCCTCATGCTCTGACAGCGTGAGGAAAGTGCAGCCGAGAAACGACAATTGCATTTCCTGGTGATCAGCGTGTCATTGGACACAGCTGATCACGTGGTAAAAGGCCGCTGTGATTGGCCTTTTACCACATCATGTGATCAGCTGTGTCCGTAGTACACACAGGGGCATATTTGCTGTGAGGCAAACAAGGTGTTTGCCTATGGCGGCACTTTTTAGTGGGGAGGCGCGGTAGCGACACCGCCCCCCCTTCCCATGGAAGGGACACTTAGTACAAGGGAAAGCTGCTGTGTCTTACCTGGGTCCGCGACTCCAGGTCCCAGTCCCACGTTGATCCAGTCCACGAGGCGCTGCTGGAGGAGGGGCAGAGAGGTTGTTAGCGGGTCCGGTGTCTTCATTTCCCTGGATCGCGTTCTGTGGGCAGGGTGACATGCCGCCCCTGTCATCTGGCCACAACCCCAATCACTTAACAGCCTATGGCAGCTTGTCCCTCCCTCTGCAAGCTCCGCCTCCTCACCGGTGATTGCCCGCCGGAACTGTAGCTCAGGAAAGGCACACATGCGGCGAGGTGGCGGAGCTTGGAGAGGAGGAGCCGAGCGGCAGCGCGAAGATCAAAGAAGTGAGGGAGCGGCCAGAGCGAGTGAAGAGGAGGAGAGCGGCCGGAGAAGGAAGACAGCTGACCGGTAAGTGTCTGTACCATGCTGCAGCAGCCAGGTATGCTGGCTGTGGATGGGAGAGAGCAAGCCCAGGCTGGAGCAGGGGTCAGCAAGGTAAGTATCATTGGTGTCAGTGGGAGGAATAGTGCCCCATCATTGGTGTCACTGCTACAAATGATGGTGCACTTTTCCTCCCACTAACACCAACAATGGGGCACTAGTTCCCCCCACTAACACCAACGATGGTGCACTAGGTCCTCCCACTAACACCAACGATGGGGCACTAGGTTCCCCCCCCCCCCGCTGACACCAACGATGGGGCACTATTTCCCCACCCGCTGACACCAAGGATGGGGCACTATTTCTCCCCCCCGCAGACACCAACGATGGGGCACTATTCCCCCCTCCCGTTGACACCAACGATGGGGCACTATTTCCCCCCCTCCGGCGACACCAACGATGGGGCACTATTTCCCCCCCTCCGGCGACACCAACGATGGGGCACTATTTCCCCCCCGGCAGACACAGACGATGGGGCACTATACCCCCCCGGCTGTCTATTTTTATTTATTTATAGGAGTGTATGTTTGTATGTGATAGATTAGATTGTACGCTGCACGAGTAGGACCCACCTATTCCTTCTGTACTGAATGTATTGTAATTGTACTGTCTCCCTTATATTGTAAAGCGCTGCGCAAACTGTTGGCGCTATATAAATCCTGTATAAAAATATGTGAGGTTGATTGTTGCTTTTATGTTTCTAAATGTGATGAGTTTTTCTACAAAATAATTTAATTGTAATTAATTTTGCAATTACAATGAAGTATGTATATATATATATATATATATATATGTATATTGCCAGGGTATTCTGAATAGGCACCATCATCCCTAAAATTACAAATAAGTGACAAAAAAAGTCCTCAAACGTGGCACTTTAAGATGCCTGACAATACAATGCTAATCTAGTACTGTTAAAATTACATCAGTTTATTTAATTCAAATAAAAACACTAAACATATAACATATTTACATGTGGGGCAGCACAGTGGCTAAATGGTTAGCACTTCCGCCTGGCAGTGCTAGGGTCGTTGGTTCAAATCCCAGCCACGGCACCTCCTGCCTGGAGTTTGCATGTTCTCCCTATGCCTGCGTAGGTTTCCTCCAGATACTCTGGTTTCCTCCCACACTCCAAAGACATGCTGGTAGGTTAATTGGATCCTGTTTAAAAATTGTCCCTAGTATGTGTATGTATGAATGTGAGTTAGGGACCTTAGATTGTGCACCCTTTGAAGGTTAGGGACTGATGTGAATGTACAATATATATGTAAAGCGCTGCACAAATTGACGGCGCTATATAAGTACCTGAAATAATTAAATATTTAGCCCTATATGGTTTCTGTATACCACTTGCCTACTTATTATTGCTAGAACTCCGTAGTATGTTGTTTCAGAATGGCAGGGTGGATTTTGAACAATTTTATAACTATGTTTTTTGTGTTTCATGGGTCCCAAATACCCAACTTCGTCAGGTTCTGTGAAACTATAAAAAAACTATTTTCACAAGCACTGAGTTCAGGGACCCAGGGACCACCAACACCACCTAGCCTCCCCATGGGAGGGGGGCCAACTAATCATCAGAAACAACCAAACAATAAAAAAGGAGAAAAAAGATTAAATAAAAATCATATAGAAAATAGTGGTTAGTGTGGATGGTGGTTCCACGGTTCCTGAGCCCAGTGCTTGTGACAGTACAATAAAGGTGTATATATAATTAAAAAAGATATGTATTGTTAAGTTAACTATTATTTTTGAATGAAAATTGATTGTCTTTTATAATTTTACAGAACCTGAATAAGTAGGGTATTTGGGACTTACGAAATGCGTTGTGATAAAATCACTGAAAACCCCACCTGCTAGAGCCATTCTGATCCTACATACTACTGAGTTCTAGCAATAATACATGAGCCAAGAAGTATATAGCAAGGTGAGAAGAGTTATACTAAGCTGTCAAACAATTACAGAATTTCTATGTATCATGTTTGTAGATTTAAAAAAAAAAAGAAACCATATTGGGTGAAAGATGTTGTTTTTAATGTTTTTATATGAATGGAATAAAATTATGGAATTTTAACAGTTATGTATTTGCAATGTATTGTCAGGCACCTTAAAGTCAAACATTTGAAGAACCTTTTTTGTGACTTATTAACCTTAAATTACTTCCCTAGAATTATTGATCACCCTTCGATGTTTGCAGCGATACATAACTTATGTGTGATAATATTCACTCACATACACCTGGGCACCCTGTGCTTGCTTTTGTGGTTGTGTGCAGGACTATCAGGTACCTGGTGCTGGAGGTCAGTGGAGAGAGGGCTTCCCTTGTGGCTAAGTTCCAGACTCCCCTGAAGATGGGACAGAAGGAGTCAGGCCCAAAGTAGCATAGGTTGCCTGCAGGAGTGCTTGTAGATATGATATGACTGAAGATGCTTGTCAGCGGTACACCCAGGAGCACAGCTGATGGACTGGAGTGGTGTCTGCAGATAGGGGGCACCCGTGAGAGATAGCAGGTCTTCAGTGTAGCAGATGACAGAAGAGTAGCCTGTTCAGAGCCAGGTTCAAGTGCTAGGTGGAGATTTGAGCAGATGTAGTCAGATGGATAGCCGGGGTCACACACAGGTGAGCAAGCAAGAAGATCCATTAGCCAAATTGAGGTCATACACAGGAGAGCGAGCAGGAAGATTCGATAGCCAAGTGGAGGTCAGATCAGGAGACGGGCAGAGAAGATAGGTCCAGGAACAAGCCGAGTACGTCGCTGTTTACTTGCTTTGAAACGTGCATGTGCCTCCCCCCCCGCTGGCCTTCAGAGTATGAGATACATGTCAACGGGTCTCGGCCAGTGATTTTGGCTGTGACTCTGCAGATCTCCTACAGCTAATGGAGAAGCAGAGCTGTATTTATAAACACAGGCACAGGATCCAGCTGGATCTTCTCTCCCTGGAACCATTTTATCAAAGGGGTTAACTTTATTCCTAGATAACCTAATTCCCTTCTACCTCCATGTAAATGGAAAAACTTTTTATAGGGTCTGCCTCTCTTTCTTTGAAACATTAACATTCAGAATCTCTGATTTTGAGGGGTTTATTTTCAGATTTGACAGCTCCCCATACTGTTTTAGTAAACTCATTAGATTAGGTAATGTTATTCCAGGGTTCAAAATATAAAACAGCAAATCATCTGCGTATGCCATCATCTTATGATCTACCTCCCCTATCTTAATTCCTCCAATATCTATACTCCTTCCTTCCGTCGCCAGCAGAGGTTCCAGGGATATAACAAATAACAGAGATAATGGATATCCCTGTCTAGTACATTTTGAAAAACCCTGAGAGGGACCCATTTACCTTAACCGCTGCTGACGGACTATTATAAAGCTCCTTTATCCACCTTAACATCCTGGTCCCTATTCCTAAGACCTCTACAGTATTTATCATAAACCCCCAGTTTACCCTATCAAAAGCTTTTTGGCATCAATCAACAATATAATTGTCGGTAACTTTTCTTTCTTTGCCTTTTGTAGCAGGAGCAGTGTTCTTAGACCATTATCCCTCCCTTCCCTACCTGGGATAAACCCCACTTGATCTAAATGTATCCATTCCGGCATCAGTTCTTTAAACCTGGTAGCTAACACTTTCACAAACAGTTTTGTGTCTGTATTTGTGCATTGTGAACTATCCTTCCCTTCTTTTAGAATAATTATTATATGCGCCTCTCCTAAAGCATTCATACAGTGGGGCAAAAAAGTATTTAGTCAGCCGCCAATTGTGCAAGTTCTCCCACTTAAAAAGATGAGAGCCCTGTAATTGGCATCATAGGTAGACCTCAACTATGAGAGACAAAATGAGAAAAAAAATCCAGACAATCACATTGGCTGATTTGGAAAGAATTTATTTGCAAATTATGGTGGAAAATAAGTATTTGGTCAATATCAAAAGTTCATCTCAATACTTTGTTATATATCCTTTGTTGGCAATGACAGAGGTCAAACGTTTCCTGTAAGTCTTCACAAGGTTGGCACACACTGTTGCTGGTATGTTGGCCCATTCCTCCATGCAGATCTCCTCTAGAGCAGTGATGTTTTGGGGCTGTCGCTGGGCAACACGGACTTTCAACTCCCTCCAAAGGTTTTCTATGGGGTTGAGATCTGGAGACTGGTTAGGCCACTCCAGGACCTTGAAATGCTTCTTACGAAGCCACTCCTTCGTTGCCCGGGCGGTATGTTTGGGATCATTGTCATGTTGTAAGACCCAGCCACGTTTCATCTTCAATGCCCTTGCTGAGGGAAGGAGGTTTGCACTCAAAATCTCACGATACATGGCCCCATTCATTCTGTCCTGTACATGGATCAGTCGTCATGGTCCCTTTGCGGAGAAACAGCCCCAAAGCATGATGTTGCCACCCCCATGCTTCACAGTAGGTATGGTGTTCTTTGGATGCAACTCAGCATTCTCTCTCCTCCAAACACGACGAGTTGTGTTTCTACCAAACAGTTCTATTTGCAAATATATTCTTTTCAAATCAGCCAATGTGATTTTCTGGATTTTTTTTTCTCATTTTGTCTCTCATAGTTGAGGTCTACCTATGATGCCAATTACAGGCCTATCTCATCTTTTTAAGTGGGAGAACGTGTACAATTGGTGGCTGACTAAATACTTTTTTGCCCCACTGTATATGTAAAGAGTTTAGGGACCAATAATTCTTTAAATTTCTTATAATATCCCACAGTATACCCATCTGGTCCTGGGCTCTTTCCTCCTACTGTGTTCTTCAGGGTGGTATTAATTTCATCTTGGGAGATCGATTGTTCTAGAGACACTAATTTTTCTTCTGATATTTTTGGCAAATCTTCTGCCTTTAGATATTCCTGCCTTTTCCCTCTCTTTTCTTCCTCTGTAACTTTCTGATTCTTAGTATTTTTGGAACATTTTGGCGATATCAGTGGTGGAATACACCAGTTCTCCTTTTTCATCTTTAATTTTCTCAGTATAGTTCTTTGATTTCTTTTCTTTCAGTCTTTTCATCAGGTATTTTCCTGGCTTATTCCCCCACTGATACCATTCCTTCAACGCCCTATTTAATATCTTTCTTGATTCCTGTTCCAACAGATCTTTTATCTCTTCTCTTTTAAGTATGATCTTTGAATATATCTCTGTATCTTGTCTTTTTTTTATGTGCGTGTTCTAGTTTATATAAATCCTCCATCACCTCCTATATTTATCTCTCATGATCTCTTTTTTTGGTCCCCGCGGCTATCAGAATTACCCTAATATAGGTCTTATGTGCCTCCCAAACAGTAGCCACCAAAACGTCTTCGGTTTCATTTAACAGGAAAAATTGCTCAAAACCTTTTCTCTATTTCAGGATCTTATATAAACACCTCATTTAATCTCCACGTAGTCCCTTCTCCTTCTACTTTTACTGTAGTCTCACTGTGACAGGAGCATGATCCGAGATACATAACCTCTATATTAGATTTAACCAATGAGTACAATAGTCTATGCTCGATCATTATATAATCTAATCGTGAATACGATCTATGCGCTAGAAAGAAGAAGGTATCATCTTTTCCTCTGGGATATTGTATCTATTAGCTGACTTTGATGTAACATCTTTTTCAACATCCTTAGTTTTTTACCACTTCCTCTCTGCGTATTCCAAGACTTATCCATCCATGGATCCAAACAAAAAAAAAAAATCTCCAGCCAAGATAACACTACCCCTCTTAAAATCCATATTTTTCCCCAACACTCCATATAGAAAAACTTCTGGGTTTTGATTCGGGCAATAAAAATTGGCCAATGTATAGTTTTGTCCCTGCATTTTCCCTTTTAACTATAGAAACCGGCTCACTGGATCCACCAATTTCCCCTGCAAATCAAAGCTCACATTTTTTAGAACCCAGTCGCCACTCCTTTTGCTCTCTTTGTTGGTGAGTCCGCATACTATCAAGTTATATAGTACCTTGAATATAACTTAACATTAGTTTCATATGATAAATGTGTCTATTATAAAAACACTACATCTGTTGAGAGTTGGTAAACTTCCCTAAGTATCTTGTGTCTTTTAGTGGGAGAATTTAAACCTTTCATGTTATATGTCGTACGATTAATCAGGCTCATAGCTATCTAGTAGTTCTAGTATTTCTCTTCTCCTCCACAATTCTGTTCAAAGGAAAAGAGATATAGACTACTCAAATCATGGATCTTCCCCCATCCCACCCCTCCCATGGCCTCTTCTTCCAACTTTCGGATTGCCACCATTTCATTTTTCATGGACATCTCCAGTTTTTCAAACATTTCCGCCATTTCGAACTTTGTAGGTATCTGTAACATAGCTCCTTGATGTTCCTTGGCACTTTGGTCTATTATAATGTCCACATTTATTAATTCATTAGTCTGGTTCACTTCTCGTGTCCCACATGACATTCTAGATTGGTCACCAACTCTTTTTCTAAATCTCTCCTGTTGTTTATCGAGGGTTGAGTTTTTGGGGCTTTTCTCCTGCAGCAGTAGATATTTCCTTATTGTGCTAGTATTTGCATTTGACTGGGGGGTTTTTGCTCCCTCCCCCCTTTAACTGCTATACTCCTCATCTCTTTAGGCTTTATCACTGGGTTGTCTAGTAATACAAAAATGCTATATTATTGTTCCCTCTAAAAGTCCCTTTATCTTTTCCTTCTGTTGGCCTTTACGTTCCCTTCCGTGCTACTTTAGGAGCAGGAGTGAAATGAGCTGTTCTGCCAACCACTTAGTATCTCAGCCATACGTCCCCCACTGCTCTTCAGATATGCATAACACGACTAACACAGATATTGTGCATAACAGAGATTCAAATGTCCTGCCATTACCCATGGCAACTCACCACCTCCTTCCTGCAGATTAGGGTCATTCAGTCCCAGTTTACACTTTGGGATCCAAGCCGTGGCCTCCGAACCGACTCTCTGTAGTAGTGCTATTGTCGGGGGGGTCTCTTAGCCTCAAATGTCCAGGGGTATCTCAGGCTTACCTGCGGATGGGGGGGGGGGGTTCACCTCAGGTGTACTGCTTCCTCTTCATCCTCGGAGCTATTGCTCCCCGGACCTTCGTGACTACCTGTCTCTATCCCAGTTACATGGGTTTGTCACATGGGCAGTCACCTGGGCTCTCCCACCAACCCCCTCACCTCCAAAGCCGCCCCCTCCTGCTCCCTCACTCTCCCGGGCCTCTGAGTTCCCGACTCCCCGATGCAATTCACTGGCTACTGCCGACCATCCGCCTGCACAAAGGACTCCACATTGGCTGGACCCACAATGCCACCGGCCAACCACACAGAACACCCACACACAGGAGCACTGCGACCGTCCACGGCTACACCGACCAGGGACCCAGGTACTTTCAGAGCCAATCTCAGCAGATCAGGAACATCTCAGCAAATCAAGGACATCTCCTCATGCCGACGTCTGGAGCTCCTGCTCCTCACGGGGCCATGTTCAGGCCACTCCCCCGGAATACAAATTCTAAGGTACCTGTAAGTTTAGAGCCCGCAATGTCCCAAAAAAGGTAAATTAGTAAAGAGGCCTACAGGATTCTGAGCATATCAGAGGAGAGTGAAGGAGAAGCCTCACTGACAGAATCAACCTCAGAATACAAACCTGTAGAACGCAGTGGCACCTCGACAGGTAGCTCAGATGATGGAGAAGAGGTCCCTCTTAAGATCAGGTGTACCCAACCCCATGAAGCTGAAGGGCTAGGAACATATGACTTGTCTCATATGCAGAAGAGTGCCAGTACTAGTGCCACACTACCTTTTGGTGAACTGGCAAGCATCAGCACCCTAGTATATCCTGCTATTTTTCATACCAGCACTGCAGTATTACTTGGTGATGTGGTGAGTCCCATAAATGCAGTACTAGCTGGTGCGGTGGCTAGCGCTAATAGTGTCTGTCAGCCACCAAGAATTTGCACAAAGGCCCGGAGAGCCCATAATGTCCTTCCGGAGTGCTTGCAAATTCTGATTGGCAGCCCACAGATTCTGCAGCAACTGTACTTCCCCCGCTCACTGCCCAACCCGGAATTCAGGTGGAAACAGCAAATTTAACTACTCCCCTTGGTTTTATGGAGCTTGTTTTCACAGAAGATTTGCATAATCTGATTGTGGACCGAAGCAATTTATACACACAACAATATTTCGCTGCCAACCCAAATTCAGCTTGTGCCAGACCATTTGCATGGAAACCTATTACGGTTTCTGAATGTTAAACTTTTTTGGGCCTAACCCTCAACATGGGCATTACTAAAAAAATAAGCTGCAGTCATATTGGTCCACATATCCAATTCATCATATGCCCATGTTCTCTGCTGCCATAGCCAGGCGTAAATATGAGACGATAATGCGCTTCATCCATTTCAGTGATAACACACAATGTTGTCCTCGGGGTGACCCTGAACATGACTGGCTCTAAAAAATTTGGCCCTACATAAACCCCCTCACTGAGAATTTTGCAGATGTGTATACGCCCCAGTAAAACATCTGCGTGGATGAGTCCCTCATTCTCTTTACTGGCTGCCTTACATTCAAACTGTACCTCCCCAGCAAGTGTGCCAGACATGGGGTGAAATTGTATAAGCGCTGTGAGAGGGCCACAGGCTATAGATATAATTTTAGGGTTTGAGAGAAGAGAGAGTGAAGTAGAGCCCCTGGATTGCCCAGACTATTTGGGGAGCAGTGGCAAGATAGTATGGTACTTGGTGTCATCTTATTTCTGCAAGGTGTACCACTTATATGTGGACAATTTCTATACAAGTGTGCCACTATTTAGACATCTGTATAGTCTTGGAATTGGATCATGTGGCACCGTGCAACCAATCACCAGGGCTTCCCCAATGGCTTGTAAACACCTGACTTAGAAAGAGGGAGAAAGCCTGCTTGAGAAAAGATGAATTGATTGCAGTGAAGTGGAAGAACAAACGGGATGTTCTCGTCCTGTCTTCCATTCACGCAGACATGACCATCCAAATTTTCACAGCATCTGGCGTTGTTGAGAGACCCCTCTGTGTCCATGACTATAACCTTAACATGGGAGGGGTGGACTTCAATGACCAAATGATGAATATGTACCAAATTTCCCACAAAGTTTGACACTAGTACAATAAAGGTGTCTACTTATTTCAACTGGCTATATATAACAATTTCGTAATTTACAAAGCAACTGAACAAAGTGGATCCTTCCTAAAATTTCAGGAAGAGGTCATCATGGCCCTTTTGTATCCAGAAGGTGCTGTGGCCCAATCCCCAAATCCAGATGCAGTTAGCCAGCTGCATGAGAGGCATTTTCCCGTTATCCTTTCTGGTACCCCAACCCAAAGGTCAAGAAGATGTCGTGTCTGTAGCAAACATGGAATAAGATGCGACACCCACTTTTTTTTGTCCCTCCTGTCCTGGCCAACATGGTCTCTGCCTGAAGGACTCCTTCTGTAGCTACCACACACTAGTAGAGTATTAGTATAGGGTATAGTATGGCACAGTCTAGGGCGCATGTTCATCATTTTCACACAGGGTCTCAAAAGGTGTTAGATAGTCAGGAAACTGTCTAACGCACTTTGAGAGATCCAAAAACCAGAGGTTGTTCCTAAACATTTAAAAAAATGTACGCAAGCATTGGCCACGTGTAAGTATGCAGTTGCACCATGCATGTGCGGTATTACTACGAATGTCAGATCAAGGGCAGTAATTCTAGCACTAGACCTCATCTGTAAATCAAAAGTGGTGGCCTATAAAGGCTTTTAAAGTGTTGCCTATGGATATTAAAAATGTATGTAGTTTGTCGCCACAGTTTTAAAGCATGTCATGTTTGGTATTTATTTACTTGGCATAACATCATATTTTATATTTTACCAAACAATTGTCCAATATATTGTGTTTTTGTGCATTAAAATTCAAAAAATTTTATTTTTTCCAAAAAATGTGCGTTTCAACAATCGCTGCACAAGTACTGTGTGACATAAAAAATTGCAACACCCATTATTTTATTCTCTAGAGCCTCTGCAAGATCTGCAAAATACTCACCATGCTTCTTATCAAATTCCTTGTGGTTTCTACTTTGGTTTGGTTTGCACTATTTTGGCATTTCAGGGCCTGGAAGTATAATGAGGAAATAAAGCCCTTTAAAAGCCTGAAGGTGCTTACTGGATTTTGGGGTCCTGTACTTGCTAAACTGCCAAAAAGTCTCTCACATGTGGTATCCTCATACTCAGGAGAAGTAGCAGAATATATTTTGGGGTGTAATTCCACATATGCCAACGGCTTGTGCGCACAATATATCATTTAAGTGCCACATTGTGTAAAAAAAAAAGAATTTTTTTTTGTCATATTCCAAAAACTTGTGGTTAAATAAAAATCTTCCATTGACTCAACATGCCTCTCAGCAAACAGCTTAGGGTGTCTTCTTTCCAAAAAGGGGGTCATTTTGGGAAAGGGGGGGGGGGGGGTTGTGCTATCCTGAAATTTCAGAGCCTTTGAAACTTTGATTGGTAGTGAGGAAGTGAAATGAGGAATTTACACACCATCAGGCACTCAAAGGGGTTATTGGATTTCGGGCTCCTGTATGCGACTAGGCTGCCAAAAAGTCTCTCACATGTGGTATCCTCATACTCAGGAGAAGTAGCAGAATATATTTTGGGGTGTAATTCCACATATACCCATGGCATGTGTGAGCAATGCATCATTTAAGTGACAACTTTGTGTAAGAAAAAAAAAAATTGTCATTTTCCAAAAACGTGTGAAAAAAAAAATACATTTTCCATGAACTCAACATGCCTCACAGCAAATAGCTTAGGGTGTCTACTTTCCAAAAAGGATCATTTGGGGGGCGGGTTGTTTGTATTATCCTGGTATTTTAGCACCTCAAGAAATGTGATAGGCAGTCAGAGTGTAAAAGCTGTGTAAATTCCAATATATATACCATAGTTTGTAGATGCTATAACTTTCACACAAACCAGTGAATATACACTTATTGGGATTTTTTTTACCAAAGACATGTAGCAGAATACATTTTGGCCGAAATGTATGACTAACTTTGAGTTTATCGGATATTTTTTCTAACAAAAAGTAGAAAATGATTTTTTTTCCGTTTATATCACAAAAAATAAAAAACCCATCGGTGATCAAATACCACCAAAAGAAAGCTCTGTTTGTGTGAAAAAAAAGGACATAAATTCTGTTTTGGTACAGCCTTGCATGACTGCACAATTACCAGTTGAAATAGAGCAGTGCCGGATAGCAAAACAATGGCTTGGTCATTAAAGAGAGGTAAATCTTCTGAAGGACAAGTGGTTAACAAGCCCCCTATGTGATAGCATTGGGCAGGTGGCAGGTCCTCTTTATAGAGACATCAGAGGTCTGTAACAAATACATGCTTATGGCTGCTGCTGCAATCATGAGCTTGTTGTGAACCCTTCACATTCTGAATGTCCTGGGGTGTCCTGAGTGGTAAAGTGGTAACTGAGGAAGTGTGGCAAAAAGTGTGACAAGTCATAATCTTGATATCATTACCATCAATGGCGAAGTCCTTTTGGCTATATTTCTCCTAGAATCTAGATTCTAATATTTTACAAACAAGGGTTTTTTTACATTGAAAGATCTGACAGAACGAGAGTATGAAAGGTCTACATAACTGCAAAATTAAATATATGCAAAGGTATAGATGGTTATTGGTATGCTGTATAGTGGTTTTGTGAAAAGGCAATAATTGTTTAAACAGATTAAAGCTAAAATTGATTTTATGGATTATGTGATTCCTTTTATCTGATAAAATGATTATTAAGTGAACATATGAAGTTTATTATAGTTGCTGGATTTATCACTAAATATCAGATGGAATTGGCTGACTTGGATGGTCCAAAGGCTGGCCACCCATGAGGGGCTACATCCAATGTGATCATTGTAATTTGGTGAAGGGAAAAGAAACGACTATTACAGATGTCTTAGGATAGCTAACTACACTTGACTACCAGGGCATCAGAAAAAGGAGATCGATGATAAATCTTTGACACTTTTCTGGGGAAAAGATCCTTTTCTTAGAGCTAAAAACATATAGATAGGAACAATAACAGCTGTGTTTATACCTAAAAAATTGAATGTAAATTGTTAAGAAATAAAATAATCTTAAAAACAAAATGCAAAGGCTTCAGCCTAAATATATAGGCACACACACACAAAACACCATCTGTTACTCTCAACAAAACAATCTACTATAAGGAATGTCTATGAATATCATTTGTAAGCATGCTGCCTCCCAAAAAATGTTTTTCGAAAAATCAACTAAACATGTTTTCCCTTAAAATCAACAAGACGTAAAGGTAATTTCAAAAAAAAAATCTAAAACGTACTAATATCTGCAAGTATATGGTATTGTACATATTATAAAAAGCATCAAGTATATCTGCATATTGAGAGAGATAAAATTGTATCTATAAAAATAAAATATATATATTATTTTGTAAAGTTCCTAGCAACCTACCATAGAATAGTTCTGGTATACAAATTGATAACTCATTTCACTAGTATAGATAACCTGTTGACTGAGTAACCAGATGGAATCATGCAATGTATTGCATTGTAAAATCATCAGATGGCTATATATACATTTTATAGTAACAGCAAATACCTGAATGATAGAATTTTGTCATGTAAGGTTCAGTAAGCAGCTGGAGTAAATATGTACCCAACTAAAAGTATCTGGGAAATAAGGGAAAGGGGCAGAGACTGAAAGAGGAGATAAAAGAGGCGTGCCATATGTATATGTATTAGTACATAAAGAAAACCTGGGGGGGGGGGGTTAACTAGCATTGGGAGAAGTAGTCTTCCTCAAAAAGGTACCTGTGCTTGTCTGATAAAAGCAGTAAAAAAAAAAAAACAATCAGGAACATGAACAACTTTTTGCAGATATGTAAATGACTAGGAAATGTAAAGGCGTGACAGCAAATACATAGTGAATGAATAAAAAGCTATATGTTTATTTTAAATAAATGAAAAAGCACAGTGAAAAGCACAAACAAAGTCAACCAATAATAAAGTTCTTTGGACAGACATCTGCAGGGGTTACAGCAAGTATTAAGACAAATAATAAAAGATGTAATAAAAGATGTCAGTAAGTAAAATAAAGTGAAAGGAATGTAGATATGAATACATTATTGAAAAAAAAAAAATTACATATTTGGCATCCATTAGTGCATCAAACACGCTAAAGCCTAGTATACAGTATTAGAAAATCGGTCTAAAATATCCATATTCAGAACAATCATTTAATTTTCTGTTCATTAGTACACTGTTTTTGAGAGCCAATATAGAATGTTAAGGCAAAAATTTCCAAAGGGACATGTTGGAAATTTTTTCTCATTAGTTATCCTAACGTTCAATTTTTGTTTTAATTAGTACGGTATTCAGCCTATAAAAATCAAGTGTCTGCGCATGATCAGAAATAAAGTACGACCATAAACTAGACCTAGACCTTAGCTACATACATGGGAAGTTATCCTCTGTCTTTCGAGATTTTTTTCTACCATTTTAGGCATTCTCAATTTCAACATGGGACCAAGGACACAGGGAAATGCAAAAAATCGTTTGTCTGATTTTCAAATAGTGTATATTAGTCTTAAGGGTATGCTGCCTATATGCGTAATCTTTGGAAAAATCTTTCACTCCATTAAAGAAGAAGTCCCACTGCATACAGTATTTTAAAACCTAATGGAATCCCCCAGAGAACCAAGTGTATGGTGCATGTTTTTATTAGAAAAGGACGTATTTTTCTGTTTTTGCTGGCTGTAGCTCTACCCCAGGCAGAAGCCCAAATTATGGGTGTTCCCATTTGGGGGAACTTACAGTCCGCACCGAGCCTTTCTGTATTCATGCTGGATGTGCTGACTGGAGGAGCCAACACACAGAGCAGTGTCAGCAGACATTGTGCCGGTAGAGAGATAATTCATCCTTTGCAATCATAGTAATAGCTTGCGGTTTGTGTTGTTATTCCGTTGTTATGAATGGTAAGTGCCACTATTCACAGCAACATAAGCTGCCAGTTATTACTATAAAAATGAATCACCTAATCTCCTGATTGTTTAATCTCATCTGAAAATGTTCTCTTTTCTTCTCCTATCTGGTGTACACATCCTGGAGGTTGCTGTCATAACTCATATTTGTGACCTAATGGGAGAGGAACCTCCCCTTTGCATTGAGCTTCTTTCATTTTACTATTTTATCTTTTTCTACAGCTCCAATTATGCACTTTTTTGTTCTCATGATCATCTTTCTCACGCATATATTTGCATCTTTTTGTTTGTGTTTATTTTCTCTTTAGTTTCAGACAATCCAGAGTGTAATATCCATCAATATAATATTCTAAATTTACCCTGACTTTGAAAAATCTTACCCAGTTTAATCTCGTTTTTTGTATTGTTTCTTTGTTATCCATTTCCAGAAGCAGCATGTAATACTGACCTTATTTCAGACTTTACTCTTTACTATTAGATTTGCAAAAGGGGTAAGAAAGAATATGAAATAGGGTAATAAGGTAGAGAAGGGGAGGGGGATGTTTCTCATTATCTAACATACTGTATATCCAATTCTTACACTTAATAATAAATAATTCAAAATTCAAACCTTGGCATATACAGTTGCAAGAAAAAGTATGTGAACCCCTTGGGATTACGTGGAGTTTTGCATGAATTGGGCATAAAATGTGCTCTGAACATCATCTAAGTCACAACAATAGAAGAACACAGTCTGCTGAACATAATACTACACAAACATTAGATGTTGCCATGGTTTAATTGCACATAACATGTAAACATTCACAGTGCAGGGAGGAAAAAGTATGTGAACCTTTGGACTTAATAACTGGTTGACCCTCCTTTGGCAGCAATAACCTCAACCAAACATTTCCTGTAGTTGCAGATCAGACCTGCACAACGATCTGGAGTAATTTTGGACCACTCCTCTTCACAAAACTGTTTCAGTGTAGCAATATTTTTGGGATGTCTGGTGTGAATCGCTCTCTTAAGGTCATGCCACAGCATTTCAATCGGGTTGAGGTCAGGACTCTGACTGGGCCACTCCAGAAGGCGTATTCTGTGCTGTTGCAGCCATTGTTTTGTTGAATTGCTTGTATGCTTTGGGTCATTGTCCTGTTGCATCACCCATCCTCTGCGGAGCTTCAGTTGGCGGACAGATGGTCGTACGTTTTCCTGCAAAATGTCTTGATAAACTGTGGAATTCATTTTCCCATCAATGACAACAATCCGTCCAGGCCCTGAGGCAGCAGTGTCCTGCAGAACAGTGGCAGTCTCATGTTAAATAACAGTTCTATGGAACTTGTATGCTGAACCGCAGGACTTTGCTGGGGAGCAGGGCAATTAGAAACTACATTTCCCAGAGAAGCTGGCTTGTGGGGGTGGCATATATGTAAAAGTCTGGGAGACTGGATAGGAAGTGAGGGGGAGAGATCTAGAGAAAGGAGGGTATTGATCGCCTGAGAGCCGGACCAGGCCGTGGGAGGAGAGAGAAGGGAGGCAAAGAGAACCTGCTGATCGTTAACCTTGCCCCTTGATCCAGAGAGCTGATCTGCTAGCAGGTGACCAGACATAATGCTGCAGGTGAGACCGGAGAGTTCGAGTGGGCCCCATCTAAAGAGAGAGAAAGATCACAAGGATCCTCCAGATGCCATTCCTTGGGTGAGAGAGTGCTAAGCCTTGCCAAGGGAAAGGAACACTGACACTTCCTCCATAGTTGCTATTTTCTCCACACTGTTGCTGGCATCGCATATAGTCACTATAAGTTGAGGCCTAGTTCCTCCAGCTGCTGTTGCCTAACTATACTTGACACAGGCTTGATACCAGCACTGATACCAGGACAGCCATCCTGCAGGCCGAACCTCGACTGTGTCACTATCATCAGCAATTTACCCTTTTAAGGAGACCTTTTCCTATGGTGCCAATAGTCTTACAGTCCAGGGAGGAGCTACCTCGTACCAACAGTCACTTCTGCCAGCTCAACATCCTCTTTCTTCAAATCTACTTACTAGTGACCAGCGCACTTAAAGGAATATTACACCAGTTCACTGCCACTTTCATGGGGAGTGCTGTCCCTCCTTTGTTTCATTGGATTGTTCTTCAGAGAATCACTATTCACACCTCTCATTGTACACCAGCTGGGCCCCATCACACGTGCAGAAGTCTCTTCATTGCACTCAAAGGGAACATTGGTTTCTTCAGGGGCAAAGAGCTCTTTTATTTCAGGCTACATCCTTGCCACCAGGTCCTGAGAGCCGAAAGTGAGTTAGTCTTGCCTGTTTTGATAGTTCTCCTTGCTCACTGGGGACTATAAAGCCACCTCAGGTTGAAGGTATTGGGTTAGTTTCTGAAAAGCATTCCTGCTGCCACTATTTGTGGCTCTGTGATAAGTGATATCTTTTCTTTGTTTGAAGCTGACACGAGTAACAACTGACTCTGCACATGCTGATTTGTTTATGCGTTCTAACCAAGCTACATTTAAACTCGTATTAGTTTACTCCAATCAGTGTGTGAGTTTACTTCCTGGTGGTAATTTATCCCGGTTAAGAATGTACTGTGATGTCAGAGGGGTCCCAAGTAACAGGGAGCCAGAAAATAATCCAGTAACTCCTAAGGGGGTAGTGCTACAGCAGACCGTAACTATAGGCATTATTATTCAAGTAACGAACTGTAGGATGTTCACACAGATGAAATATACACTTAGCACGGCACAGTATATTACTTGGCAATGGCTAGACATATGCAATTTGTTTCATTCCCAATCAAAATTCGGATATATCCAAATTCCGAATCACAATAGTAATGAATGTAAACGAGTCGCCTGAAATAATGAAATGGAATTCGTCTGAAATAACAAACTTTAAATTTGATTCGAAAATTTGGAAATTAATATGAAATGTAAACATATTGCAATTCTTAGATGTGAAAAATTCAGCAGCCGCATTTGAAACAAAAAAAAAAAAAATTTAATTCGAATGCCAATTTTGAAGAGGCACTGGAGAGGGAGCACGCATGCTCCGAACACGCGTCACCACCCAGCTACCCATGTGATCGGATTTGACGTTAGCGTCTCCTCCAGTGCCTCTTCCTAGTGTCCTGGAACTCACAGGAAATGCAGGGAGCCACCAGCATTGCCGCCTGACACCGGATGTATACCTTGGCACAGCGACTTGCATCTCACCACACAGCGGATTTCTATTATATGACAAGTGCTCTTCCACAATGTCTCTTGTGAGTTGCCTGTATTTTTTATTGCTGTACTTAGAAGGCGCTGCTCTTCTTTTCCCTTGATCTCCTCACAGGGTCCTCTCTAGCTCTCTACCGGCTGCCAGCCTTCAAGTAATGCTACTTTCAAGGACTATAATAGATCTATAAGGACATTGTTTAGTTTATACCAGGACTTATACATTTTCATACTATTCTTTGCTTATGTCCATCCCACAGAGACCATTTCAGCCCTTTCTAAGTGCGCCGAATACTTGCTTTACTTTTTGATATATTATGGTACCATTCTCTAATATGGCTTCCATCCCCAGTATGTATGGGATGGTCCAGAGCGTTTTTACATCCATAATATTCAGGTTCAGTCACAAACACTGGTAAATGCTTCCCTAGGAGTTGATATAGCAGTCGTTGTTGTAAAGAAAACTCTTGTACATGCACAGCCAATTGGTTTAGCAGCTGTTGATACTGAGAGTCTTCAAGTGCAGTCATTGCAGCTTTCAGGAAGGCACAAACAGCCTCTACCCCAAGGTAGGACATTGCAATACATTTCTTAGTTACTATACATACGTCAGCAATAACAAATTGAGCAGGTAGCTGGATGGATGTGGTCCCCAGATTGACCATCTGGACAAGCACCTTGCCAAAGTGCACTTTGGACAGAGTCCTAGCCATTCACCCATCACTTCCAGGTCTCATCAGGGTTTAACCATGGTGGCAGCCTCATGTAAGCTTTTCTAAACTCCTACAGGTAGGGGGAATACCATTTCTTGCTTCAGTCATTACTGCAAGCTGTGACAAGATGGCAGCCGAACTATGCCCTCTTTCTCAGGCTTACGTCTCTTTTTTTGGTTTTGAACTTTGCACTCCTGGATTACGTTCTGTCATTGAACTTGTTCTTCATATGCTTTAGATGGACAAGAAATGGTATAGCATAACCACTTGACCCCCAGGTCAATTCCAACACTTCCCACATACATGTAAAATCAGTTTTCTGCTAGAAAAGTACCTAGAACCCCCAAACATTATATAAATTTTTTGAAAGCAGAGACCATGGAAAATAAAATGGTTATTGTTGAAATTTTCTATGTTGCATAATATTTGCGCAGCCATTTATAAAACATACATTTTCATGAAAAAAACACATTCATTAATTTTAGAGCACAGAAACAAAATATAATACCCAATTTTTGGTAAAATACCAAAGATGATGTTCCGCCGAGTAAATAGATATCTAACATGTAATGCTTTAAAATTGAATATGGCTGTGGAATTGCGACAAACTACAACACCTAAAAATCTCCATAGGCAACACTTTGAAATTCTTTACAGGATCCCAGTTTAAATTCAAACAGGAGGTCTTGTGCTACAATTACTGCTCTCACTCTGATGTTCGCCGCAGAAATAATAATGTGTGATGTGATCTTTGTTTACATGCTTGTAAGACCTATGTGTGTGGTTGCATTTGTGTGCGAGTGTGGGGGCAATTTCAATATTTTTAAAATAATTTTATTATATATTTTATTTAAAACCTTTTTCTTTACACTGTGCCTTTTTATTATTTTTTATCAACTTTGTTTCTATTACAAGGGATGAACAGATCTCTCCTCTTCCCTCAAAAGCATCTGATTAAACTGAGATTGGTTTGATCAGATGCTTTACAAGTCGGTAATGGCTTGTAAACATCAAACTGAAATCAGAAGTGACTAAATCCTCCAATTCCATGGGAGATCCCAGTAAAGTGCATTGCCGGCAGAAAATGTTAGTACTGGGATGATGACTGCAGCTGCAACTCAGGCTCAACTCCCACCTCACCAACAACAACCTTCTTGACCCTTTACAGTCTGGCGTTCGCTCACTACACTCCGCTGAAACTGCCCTACTAAAACTCATTAATGATCTACTAACAGCTAAAACCAATGGCCACTACTCCATACTCTTACTACTTGACCTCTCTGCAGCTTTTGACACGGTTGACCATCCCCTCCTCCTCAATAAACTCCACTCTCTTGGCCTCAGAGACTCTGCTCTCTCCTGGTTCTCCTGCTATCTATCGCAGTGCTCCTTCAGCATTACCTATAACTCTGCCTCCTCCTCTTCATTCTCTCTTTCTGTAGGAGTCCCTCAAGGTTCTGTCCTTGGACCCCTTCTCTTCTCCATCTACACGTCCTCCCTTGGTCACTTGATAAACTCCCATGGCTTTAACTACCATCTCTATGCTGATGACACACAAATGTATCTTTCTACCCCTCATCTCACCAATTCAGTCTCCTTTCGCATTACTAACCTACTAAGCGACATATTGGCATGGATGTCACTCCACTTCCTCAAATTCAGTCTTTCCAAAACTGAGCTCTTACTATTCCCCCCAGCCCGTGCCCCCTCCCCTGACTTCTCCATCAAGATCAATAACACAACCATCAGTCCCTCCCCTCATGCCAGGGTACTAGGTGTAATCCTAGACTCCCATCTGTCCTTTCAGCCCCAAATCCACTCACTGTCCAAATCTTGTAGACTTCACCTCCGCAACATCTCCAAGATACGCCCGTTCCTAACCTCAGAAACCACTAAGCAACTTATTCACTCCCTTGTTATATCTTGCCTTGACTATTGTAACTCCCTCCTCATTGGCCTACCAAATCGCAGGCTATCCCCTCTTCAGTCTATCATGAATGCTGCTGCCAGACTTATCCACCTTACAAACCGTTCTGTATCTGCCAGCCCTCTCTGCCAATCCCTCCACTGGCTTCCCATTGCCCAAAGGATAAAATTCAAACCATTAACAATAACGTATAAAGCCATTTATAACTCTGCCCCAAATTACATCAACGATCTTGTCTTTAAATATCACCCAAACCGTACTCTCCGCTCCTCGCACGACCTCCTGCTCTCTAGCTCCCTTGTCTTTTCCTCCCATGCTCGTCTCCAGGACCTTTCCAGAGCTTCCCCCATCCTCTGGAACTCTCTACCCCAATTTATCAGACTATTGCCTACTCTGCTCACTTTTAGGCGCTCTCTGAAAACCTATCTCTTCAGGTAAGCCTATCCTGCCCTCAGGTAATAATGGAATCTTCTACTCTTCCAACCAGTCCATCCCCCACAGTTACTACCTTTTGTACCACTAGCCCCTTCCTCCTAGATTGTAAGCTCCAAGGAGCAGGGCCCTCCTTTCCCTCTTGTATTGAACTATTTTGTTGCTGTATTGTCTCCCGTTATATTGTAATGCTGAGCAAACTCTTGGCGCTATATAAATCCTGTATAATAATAATAACTAGCTAAATTGGAAGATGTAACATGAATACAAGGGGGAAAGGGGACAGGGTTGTACTTGTTCTGTGTGTACTGCCTCCTCTCCCTTGTGCACTGTCAGTCAGAGCTAATTAGATATTCAGCATGGCTGAATAACAGTGGGTGGAGACCATGCTGTTCAGCAACCACACCACAGATTTAAATAAGACTTACTGTATGTGCTCTGTGCATTGGGTCCCCTGGGGGATTTAACAATGGTTTTATAATCCTGGCAATACTTCTTCTTTACAAATTTTTCAGCTGTAAAAATAAAATAAGATTAGCCACAGCTATTAATTGAAACATGTAATAACTGTGATTAAACCAATAACAAGGATATTGTGGGATTATCTGTTTGCAATTTAAGACAAATGCAAAAAAAAAAAAAAGATTGTAGATCATGTGTTTTCTGTGAGCATTTGAAAGGAATGAAGTGGTAGTCAACCGTCTAAAAAATTTTCTCCCTGCAAGTTAAGAGCATAATGTTCATAATGTTAAGAGCAAGTTAACCATCACCCGCAACCTCCGCAATCTGAACCCGACCCATCTCCACCCGGCAGCTAACCGTCTGTATGACAGTATCCTCCCTCTGTCATGCCCTGACCTGGCCACTACTGCATACAACGACTCACTGTCGGCTGCCCTCGACTCCCTGGCACCCCTAACCATGCGTAACACTAGACTCCGACCGCTCCAACCCTGGCAAAGCGACCGTACAAAAAGTCTCAAACAACGCAGTCGCGCGCTGGAGCGCTTATGGCGCAAAACCAGATCCCCTCGCGCATTCTCCCTCTACAAAGCTGCCTTCCTCACCTACACCACCTCCCTCCACGCCGCCAAGCAAGCCTATTTCATAACCCTTATCAACACCCTCTCCACCTGTCCTCGTCGGCTCTTCTCCACTTTCAAATCCCTGCTCTCTTCCCCCCCACCTGCACTCAGCACCTCACTCACCGCCCATGAGATTGCCAATCATTTCCAAAACAAGATTGACGCAATCCGTAAGGACATTGTCAACTCACAATCTACCTCTCTACCCAGGCTCCCGCCCTCCTACAACCCCTCTACCCTGCCCTCCTCCAACCTCATAGCCGCACTACCCCCTGCTATGCCTAAGCCCCCGCACACTATCACCTCCCCAACACTCCGCTCCTTCAGCCCAACTACCCCTGAGGAGGTCTCTAAGGTCTTTACTGAAGCCCGCCTCACCACCTGCCCCCTGGACCCTATCCCCTCACAGCTCCTCCAGTCACCCCTCCATCCTTCGCTCCCTCACCCACATCTTCAATCTCTCCCTCTCCACTGGCACTTTCCCCTCCCCTCTAAAGCACATGCACATCATCCCCATACTCAAAAAACCCTCCCTCGACCCCACTGACCTTAACAACCTTAGATCCATCTCCCTGCTGCCATTCACTTCCAAGCTCCTTGAGCGCCCGCCGCCTGGTCTACAATCGCCTAAGCGCCCACCTCACTGATAACAACCTCCTTGACCCTCTACAGTCTGGCTTCCGTCCCCTACACTCCACCGAAACCGCCCTACTTAAAATCACCAAGGACCTACTAACCGCCAAAGCTAATGGCCACTATTCTGTCCTCCTGCTCCTTGACCTCTCCGCGGCCTTCGACACTGTCGACCACCCTCTCCTCCTTACTAAACTGCACTCCCTTGGCATCAGGGACGCTGCTCTCTCCTGGTTCTCCTCCTACCTTTCCCAACGCTCCTTCAGCGTCACCTACAGTCAGGTCCATAAATATTGGGACATCGACACAATTCTAACATTTTTGGCTCTATACACCACCACAATAGATTTGAAATGAAATGAACAATATGTGCTTTAACTGCAGACTGTCAGCTTTAATTTGAGGGAATTACAACAGTTTGCATATGTGCCTCCCACTTGTTAGGGGACCAAAAGTAATGGGACAATTGGCTTCTCAGCTGTTCCATGGCCAGGTGTGTGTTATTCCCTCATTATCCCAGTTACAATGAGCAGATAAAAGGTCCAGAGTTCATTTCAAGTGTGCTATTTGCATTTGAAATCTGTTGCTGTCAACTTTCAAGATGAGATCCAAAGAGCTGTCACTATCAGTGAAGCAAGCCATCATTAGGCTGAAAAAACAAAACAAACCCATCAGAGAGATAGCAAAAACATTAGGCGTGGCCAAAACAACTGTTTGGAACATTCTTAATAAGAAGGAACACACCGGTGAGCTCAGCAACACCAAAAGACCCGGAAGACCACGGAAAACAACTGTGGTGAATGACCGAAGAATTCTTTCCCTGGTGAAGAAAACACCCTTCACAACAGTTGGCCAGATCAAGAACACTCTCCAGGAGGTAGGTGTATGGGTGTCAAAGTCAACAATCAAGAGAAGACTTCACCAGAGTGGTTCACCACAAGATGGAAACCATTGGTGAGTCTCAAAAACAGGAAGGCCAGATTAGAGTTTGCCAAACGACATCTAAAAATGCCTTCACAGTTCTGGAACAACATCCTATGGACAGATGAGACCGAGATCAACTTGTACCAGAGTGATGGGAAGAGAAGAGTATGGAGAAGGAAAGGAACTGCTCATGATCCTAAGCATACCACCTCATCAGTGAAGCATGGTGGTGGTAGTGTCATGGCGTGGGCATGTATGGCTGCCAATGGAACTGGTTCTCTTGTATTTATTGATGATGTGACTGCTGACAAAAGCAGCAGGATGAATTCTGAAGTGTTTTGGGCAATATTATCTGCTCATATTCAGCCAAATGCTTCACAACTCATTGGACGCCGCTTCACAGTGCAGATGGACAATGACCCAAAGCAGACTGCAAAAGCAACCAAAGAGTTTTTTAAGGGAAAGAAGTGGAATGTTATGCAATGGCCAAGTCAATCACCTGACCTGAATCCGATTGAGCATGCATTTCACTTGCTGAAGACAAAACTGAAGGGAAAATGCCCCAAGAACAAGCAGGAACTGAAGACAGTTGCAGTAGAGGCCTGGCAGAGCATCACCAGGGATGAAACCCAGTGTGGTGATGTCTATGTGTTCCACACTTCAGGCTGTAATTGACTGCAAAGGATTTGCAACCAAGTATTAAAAAGTGAACGTTTGATTTATGATTATTATTCTGTCCCATTACTTTTGGTCCCTTAACAAGTGGGAGGCACATATGCAAACTGTTGTAATTCCTACACCGTTCACCTGATTTGGATGTAAATACCCTCAAATTAAAGCTGACAGTCTGCAGTTAAAGCACATCTTGTTCGTTTCATTTCAAATCCATTGTGGTGGTGTATAGAGCCAAACATGTTAGAATTGTGTCGTTGTCCCAATATTTATGGACCTGACTGTATAACACTGCCACCTCCCCCTCCCTCCCCCTCTCTGTCGGAGTCCCCCAAAGCTCTTTCCTTGGACCCCTCCTCTTCTCCATCTACACCTCCTCCCTGGGCAAACTAATACACTCCCACGGCTTCAATTACCACCTCTATGCCGAAGACACACAAATTTACCTCTCTACCCCCCACCTCACCCCCTCACTCTCCGCCCGCATCGCCCACCTCCTGAACGACATATCAGACTGGATGTCGCTCCATTTCCGCAAACTTAACCTGTCCAAAACAGAGCTCCTGGTCTTCCCCGCACCCCCCATCCTCTCCATCACTACTAACAACGCCACCATCACTCCCACCCCACATGCCAAAGTCCTGGGTGTCACCCTGGACTCATACCTCACCTTCCTACTCCACATCCAATTGCTATCAAGATCATGCAGGCTCCACCCCCGCAACATCTCCAAGATACGTACTTTCCTCACCCCAGACACTACTAAACAACTCATACACTCCCTCATCATCTCACGCCTGGACTATTGCAACTCCCTTCTCACTGGCCTACCCAAACGAACGCTATCCCCACTCCATTCGATCCTGAACTCAGCGGCGAGACTCATCCACCTCACCAACCGCTCCACATCTGCCACCCCCCTCTGCCAATCCCTTCACTGGCTCCCAATTGCCCAGCGCATCAAATTCAAAATGCTAACCCTGACCTACAAAGCCATTCACAACGCCTCCCCAAACTACATAACCGACCTGATACCCAAATACTACTCTACCCGTGCTCTTCGCTCCTCACAGGACCTCCTACTCTCTAGCTCCCTGGTCTCCTCCTCCCACGCCCGATTACAGGATTTCTCCAGGACTTCCCCCATCCTCTGGAATTCCCTACCCCAATCCATCAGACTGTCACCTACCCTCATCACCTTCAGGCGCACTCTGAAGACCCACCTCATCAGGGAAGCCTACCCCACCCTCACCTAACAGCTGACCTCCTCCACTCCTCCCACCACTTCATTCCCCACAGCCATTTCCTCCTGTGCCACTTTCCCCTCCCTCCTAGACTGTAGGCTCGAAAGAGCAGGGCCCTCGAACCCCTCGTGTTTTGTTTTGTTTCTGTCTTGTCTCATGTTCTGTCCCCCTTGCTATTGTACAGCGCTGAGCAAACCCTTTGGCGCTATATAAATACTGTATAATAATAATGTGCTAGTATTCATCATATACTAGCATATTACGGAAGACTTACTTGAAAACAAAACCCTCCAGCGGAGCACTATCATGGCTCGACAAGGCTTCCATCCTCACCCAGTCTTCCTTTTGAGTTTGCGAGCTGCAACCATCTGATTGGCCGAACAGCAATGTTGCCACTCCTGCGTATGCCTGAGGAAGTTTCAGCCGTGGAATGGCTATCTGAATGGACATCATGCTGTCCATTGAGAGCACAGTGCGCATGCGCCGTGACATCACCGGAGCTTCTATAGCAAATATCTTATATCACTATAAAAGTCACCTAAATAAAACCTTTACAGCTAGCCATCCCTTTAAAATTCATACCACCATAGGGATTATATGGGCTTCTTGGTCATGTGAATTTTGTGATTGGCTATCATAGTGATCACATTATCTAGAGCTTTTCCCACTGGCTTCAGATCATAAACAGTGGCCGGGAGCTATCATTGGCAGTGTGGTCACTTTGCTTGGGGCACCAAGTGACCACTTTCCCAGCACAAAGGATTTCAGCTGTACACTTACACACTTACACATTATATGCAAAAGCTCAGTGTTAAAGCCTATCATAGTTCTGCCACATATATGCCTATGGCTGACATAAAAGGGTTAAGATTTTGTAAGGCAGACACACCTGTCTCAAAGAAAAAATAGGGCTTAACAGTAATAACATCCCTCCTTTAATCCCTTGCCTGAGCTTTCTTATTAAATAATAGGTGGAACGATTATAAATCTACAATGTGTTATAGATATACCACTAAGAACCTTAAGCTGTTGAATGATTGTATGAATGATTAATTATTATTCTCTGAACACTATCTTTATGCCAGTTTTTTTTTATATATATATATATATATATATATATATATATATATATAAACACTATATTGCCAAAAGTATTGGGAAACCTGCCTATACACGCACATGAAATGGTGCTCGTAGCAAAAAGAAAAAATAGCGGAGGGTAAACATGCCTATGTGAAGAGGGTAGGAAAGACAGTAAAGAGTTAAGGAAAGGTGGGAAGGTTGTAAAACATGTAGGTCTACCTGCTTGGTGATGGGTAGTGCGGATGGGGTCTTTGGCACCTTTGGAAGTGGTGGAGGGTCGGATGATCCAGTACAGGAATGGCAGCAGAAGAGCAAACTTCCCTCCCACCCTCCCTTGGGCTTGTTTGGGACTTTCAGTTCCCGGTTTGCTCTGGTTTTGGGGCAGTTGTTGGTCTTTGGAGGCAGCAAACAATTTTAAGCTAAAGTGAATGGTTGGGAACCATCGGTGGTATGATGTGCCCGGGTGCATTCCGGTTAACCAAAGTTTAACTGGAAGGTGGAGGTTCTGCACTGAAGATGGTGTGTTTTGTCTCCAAACCGGTGCGTTGCGGCTGGAGGCTTAGTATTAATATTATGGTTAAGGTTCCGCAGGGGGATATTGGTATTGTTTTGTGCCTTCTAAGACCAAAAACTTTTTCCTGTATGTTTCTGTTTTAAGGAATGTTTTTGTGTTATTTAACTTGAATTGTTAATAAAAGGCTGTGATGGCCATTTTACTCCAACGGTGGTTTGGTCTCCTTCATCATTGGTATATTGAGAGGTGGGGGGATGGGAGAGAGAGAGGGGGAGATAGAGGGAGGGGGGGAGAGAGAGAGAGGTGTAGAGGATGGTTCAGTAGCTATGGTCTTAACTAGCACATCTCTTCTACACTAGTCATGGCATCTCAGTCTTAGTCCGTAGGATTCAGTATTAAGTTGGCCCACCCTTTGCAGCTATAACAGCTTCAACTCTTCAGGGAAGGCTGTCCACAAGGTTTAGGAGTGTGTCAGTATTAATGTTTGACCATTCTTCCAGAAGTGCATTTGTGAGGTCAGGCACTGATGTCGGACGAGAAGGCCTGGCTCGCAGTCTCCACTCTAATTCATCGCAAAGGTGTTCTAAGGTGTTCTATCGGGTTGAGGTGCAGGCCAGTCAAGTTCCTCCACCCCAAACTCACTCATCCATGACCTTGCCTTGTGCACTGGTGTGCAGTCATGTTGGAACAAAATTGGGAGCATGAAATTGTCCAAAATCTCTTGGTATGCTGACGCCTTAAGAGTTTTCTTCACTGGAACTAAGGGGCCAAGCCCAACCCCTGAAAAACAACCCCACACCATAATCCCCCCTCCACCAAACTTTACACTTGGCACAATGCAGTCAGGCAGAGTACTGTTCTCCTGGCAACTGCCAAATCCAGACACATCCATCGGCTTCCCAGACAGAGAAGCATGATTTGTCACTCCAGAGAACATGCCTCCATTGTTCTAGAGTCCAATTGCGACGTGCTTTACACCAATCAAACACCAAACAATCCAACGATTTGCATTGCATTTGGTGATGCAAGGCTTAGATGCAGCTGCTTGGCCGTGGAAACCCATTCCATGAAGCTCTCCATGCACTGTTGTTGTACTAATCTGAAGGCCACGTGAAGTTTGGAGGTGTTTAGCTATTGACTCTGCAGACTGTTGGCAAAATCTTCTGCGCACTGTGCGCTTCAGCATGCGCTGACCCCACTCTGTCATGTTATGCAGCCTACCACTTCGTGGCTGAGTTGCTGTTGTTCCCAGTTGCTTTCACTTTGTCATAATACTACTAACAGTTGACCGTGGAATATTTAATAGAAAGGAAATTTCACAGATGGACTTATTGCACAGGTGGCAACCTATCACGGTACCATGCTTGAATTCACTGAGCTCCTGAGGACAGCCCATTCTGTCACAAATGTTTGCAGGAGTAGTCTGCATGCCTAGGTGCTTGATTTTATACACCTGTGGCCATGGTGGTGATTGGAACACCTTAATCCAATGATTTAGAGGGGTGTCCCAATACTTTTGGCAATAGAGTATATACACAGCTCAAAAAAATAAAAGAACAATTTTTAATCAGAGTATAGCATCAAGTCAATTAAACTCCTGGGATATTGATCTGGTCAGTTAAGTAGCAGAGGGGGTTGTTAACCAGTTTCAGCTGCTTTGGTGTTAATGAAATTACCAACCGGTGCATTAGATGGGCAACAGTGAGAAGACCCCCAGGAATGGTTTTCCGGGTGGAGGCCACTGACATTTTTTTTTCCCTACTCATCTTTTCTGACTATTTTTCACTAGTTTTGCATTTGGCTATGGCGATACTAGGACCTTACAGAGGTTGCATAGGCAGTCCAACTCCTCCAGGATGGCACATCAATACGTGCCATTGCCAGAAAGGTTTGCTGTGTCTCCCAGCGCACTCTCAAGAGCATGGAGGAGATTGCAGGAGACAGGCATTTACTCTAGGAGAGCCGGACAGGGCCGTAGAAGGTCCTTAACCCATCAGCAGAACCGTTATCTGCTCCTTTGTGCAAGGGTTAACAGGATGAGCACTGCCCTGAAAAATGACCTCCAGTAGGCCACTGGTGTGAATGTCTCTGACCAAGCAATCAGAAACAGACTTCACGAGGGTGGCCTGCAGGCCTGATGTCCTCTAGTGGGTCCTGTGCTCACTGCCCGGCACCATAGAGCTCAAATGAACACCAGAATTGGCAGGTCCACCACTGGTGACCTGTGCTTTTCACAGATGAGAGCACATGTGACAGACATGAACGGGTCTGGAGAAGCTATGGAGAAAGTTATGCTGCTTGTAACATCATTCAGCATGACCGTTTTGGTGGTGGGTCAGTGATGGTCTGGGGAGGCATATCCATGGAGGGATGTACAGACCTCTACAGACTAGACAATGGCACCCTGACTGCCATTAGTTATCGGGATGAAATCCTTGGACCCATTGTCAGACCCTACGCTTGTGTAGTGAGTCCTGGGCTCCTCCTGGTGCACAAAAATGCCCAGCCTCATGTGGCAAGAATATGCAGGCAGTTCCTGGAGAATGAAGGAATTGATATCACTAAATGGCACTCGCCTGACCTAAATCCAATAGAACACCTCTGGAATATCATGTTTCAGTCCATCCAATGCCGCCAAGTTGCACCTCAGACTGTCCAGGATCTCAGTAATGCCCTGGTTCAGATCTAGAAGGAAGTACCCCAGGACACCATTTGTCATCTCATTAGGAGCATGCCCTGACGTTGTCAGGCATGCATACAAGCACATGGGGGCCAAACAAACTACTGAGTACCATTTTGAGTTGCTGCAATGAAATTTCAGCAAAATGGACTAGCCTGCTGCATCATGCATGCTGTATGCATGCTCGTCACACAAGACGACAAAGAAAAAGCATTTTGAAGCTAGTTTAATGTTTGCTGCACAACAGTTAGACAAGCCTGTGAAATACTGGGAGAATATAGTCTGCTCAGATGAGACCAAAATTTAACACTTTGCCATAATACGCACCATGTTTGGAGGTCAAATGGCACTGCACATCACCCCAAAAATACCATACCAACAGTGAAGTTTGGAGGTGGGAACATCATGGCGTAGTGCAGTTTCTCAGAATACGGTACTGGCAAATTTCATGTCATTGAAGGAAGGATGAATGGAAAAATGTTCAAAGACATTCTTGGTAAAAATATGCTACCATCTACCAGGATGATGAAGATGAAACGAGGGTGGGCATTTCAGCAAGACAATGATCTCAAACACAAAGCCAAGAAAACTCTCAACTGGTTTCAAAGAAAGAAAGAAAATAAAGCTGCTAGAATGACCTAGCCAATCACCTGACTTGACTCCAATAGAAAATCTATGGAAAGAACTAAAGATCAGAGTTCATAGAACCCTTGGCCCACAAAACCTTCAAGATTTGAAGACTGTTTGTGTGGAAGAATGGGCCAAAATCACACCTGAGCAATGCATGTGACTAGTTTCTCTATACAGGATGCGTCTTGAAGCTGTCAATACTAACAAAGGATTTTGCATGAAGCAGTAAATGGATTTCACTTAGCATGTTCAATACTTTTTCCCTGTCATTCCATTTATTTACACATAGCTTAATTTCAGAACTTATTTGTGTTGGTTTCTTAGTAGTATGTAAGGATTGCATGGGTTGTTACCGACGTGGTGAAAATTTAATATCAATAGTACCTTTAGAAATATATTTACTGAGAAAAATGAAATGGTGACGTGTTCAGTACTTATTTTATCCGCTGTATATATGCAATATATATATATATAAAACTAAGCCTTTTGACTTTGAAGCAGGACTCTGGTCAAAACTTTTATATTACCATGCAGTGGGTCTGTGCACGCACTGCATGGGTTAAGTGCTTGATTTGTCCAGGGGCTCAGGGAAAAGCTGTACTTACCCATCCCTCCATTCCTCTGGAAAGCCGCCCTCCCCCACATCCAGCGTTGTACTTTTCCTGCCATCCTCACTTCCAGAGCTGGTCTATGGGCGTGATGACTAGAGATGAGCGAATTATTCAAAAATTCGATTCGGCTGATTCGCCGAATTCACGGAATAAATTCGATTCGAGGCGAATATATTCGCTGCGAATTTAACTTATAACAAGGGTGTTTCTAGGCTTCAGAGAACCTTTATATTAGTGCAGAACACTGTACCTTTAATTTAAATGCCCTTGGAGTCTGCTGGGGAAGAGAACTAATACTGTCAGTCAGTATGACATGCAGATGAGTGCCGTCGATCTTAGAATCACCGCACACTTCACTCATTTGGGCAGTCACGGGGCCAAAACCAGAGTGTGGAGCCACAGTGTGGCGGTGGAGGCAGCAGCAATGGGAGGCCATACAGCACCCTATGACAAAATGGAACCCACCAGCAGTGTGAGGAGACCTGAAAGTGGCACATGGCAGAGTGTGGCGATGGAGACAGCAGCAATGGGAGGCCGTACAGGGACCCATGACACACTCTGGACCTGGCAGCAGCATGAGGAGGCGGTACAGGGGCCCATGACAGATTACGGGCCTGGCAGCAGCAGTGGGCGGGCGGTGGATGCAGCAGTATTCGGAAGCCAAACACAGGCCTCGGTTAAAAAGCGGAAGCCGTCAGCAGCGTGAGCAGACGACAGAGGCACATGGCGCAGGGTGGCGGTGGAGGCAGCAGTATTCGGAAGCCATACACAGGCCTAGGTTAAAAAGCGGAAGCCGTCAGCAGCATGAGCAGACGACAGAGACACATGGCGCAGGGTGGCGGTGGATGCAGCAGTATTCGGAAGCCAAACACAGGCCTCGGTTAAAAAGCGGAAGCCGTCAGCAGCGTGAGCAGACGACAGAGGCACATGGCGCAGGGTGGCGGTGGAGGCAGCAGCAATGGAAGGCCATACAGCACCCTATCACAAAATGGAACCCACCAACAGTGTAAGGAGACCTGAAAGTGGCACATGGCGCAGGGTGGCGGTGGAGGCAGCAGCATTGGGAGGCCATACAGCACCCTATGACAAAATGGAACCCACCAGCAGTGTGAGGAGACCTGAAAGTGGCACATGGCAGAGTGTGGCGATGGAGACAGCAGCAATGGGAGGCCGTACAGGGACCCATGACACACTCTGGACCTGGCAGCAGCATGAGGAGGCGGTACAGGGGCCCATGACAGATTACGGGCCTGGCAGCAGCATGAGGAGTCGGTACGGGGGCCCATGGCAGATTACGGGCCTGGCAGCAGCATGAGGAGGCGGTACAGGGGCCCATGGCAGAGTGGCGGAGCGTAAGCAGCTAAAATTGAAGGCCATACAGAGGCCTATGTTAAAAAATCCCCCCAGCAGCAGCGTGGGGAGACGACTAATAGTCGTCTCCCCACACTGCTGCTGGGGGGACTTTTTAACATAGGCCTCTGTATGGCCTTCAATTTAAGCTGCTTACGCTTCGCCACTCTGCCATGGGCCCCTGTACCGCCTCCTCTTGCTGCTGCCAGGTCCAGAGTGTGTCATGGGTCCCTGTACGGCCTCCCATTGCTGCTGACTTCATCGCCAGACTCTGCCATGTGCCACTTTCAGGTCTCCTTACACTGTTGGTGGGTTCCATTTTGTGATAGGGTGCTGTATGGCCTTCCATTGCTGCTGCCTCCACCGCCACCCTGCGCCATGTGCCTCTGTCGTCTGCTCATGCTGCTGACGGCTTCCGCTTTTTAACCGAGGCCTGTGTTTGGCTTCCGAATACTGCTGCATCCACCGCCACCCTGCGCCATGTGTCTCTGTCGTCTGCTCACGCTGCTGACGGCTTCCGCTTTTTAACCTAGGCCTGTGTATGGCTTCAGAATAATGCTGCCTACACCGCCACCCTGCGCCATGTGCCTCCGTCGTCTGCTCACGCTGCTGCCAGGTCCATACTGATTCATGGCCCCCTGTACCGGCTCCTCATGAACGTGGTTCAGCGGGTTTGCATCACTTAACGGCAAATCGTTGACAAACGCTGGGACGTTCAGTGTTGTGCGCATTAAGCCAGACACCAAAGGGCAGCATAGACCTGTTATTACTCGCTCAAGCATGGCTGAACAAAACCAGTCTCTACCACAAATTGGACCCAGACCTGCCCAGGGTCTCGTAAGTAGATTGCACGGAGGAGTAGAGTTCGTTATTGGAATTAACTGTCAGGGACTTTTAAACCTAGGCCTGTGTATGGCCTTCAATTGAAGCTGCTTCTGCTCCGCCACTCTGCCATTGGACTCTTGATAGTCGTCGACTATCAAGAGTCCAATGGCAGAGTGGCGGAGCAGAAGCAGCTTCAATTGAAGGCCATACACAGGCCTAGGTTTAAAAGTCCCTCACAGTTAATTCCAATAACGAACTCTACTCCTCCGTGCAATCTACTTACGAGACCCTGGGCAGGTCTGGGTCCAATTCGTGGTAGAGACTGGTTTTGTTCAGCCATGCTTGAGCGAGTAATAACAGGTCTGTGCTGCCCTTTGGTGTCTGGCTTAATGCGCACAACACTGAACGTCCCAGCGTTTGTCAACGATTTGCCGTTAAGTGATGCAAACCCGCTGAACCACGTTCATGAGGAGCCGGTACAGGGGGCCATGAATCAGTATGGACCTGGCAGCAGTATGAGCAGACGACAGAGGCACATGGCGCAGGGTGGCGGTGTAGGCAGCATTATTCTGAAGCCATACACAGGCCTAGGTTAAAAAGCGGAAGCCGTCAGCAGCGTGAGCAGAGGACAGAGACACATGGCGCAGGGTGGCGGTGGATGCAGCAGTATTCGGAAGCCAAACACAGGCCTCGGTTAAAAAGCGGAAGCCATCAGCAGCGTGAGCAGACGACAGAGGCACATGGCGCAGGGTGGCGGTGGAGGCAGCAGCAATGGAAGGCCATACAGCACCCTATCACAAAATGGAACCCACCAACAGTGTAAGGAGACCTGAAAGTGGCACATGGCAGAGTCTGGCGATGAAGTCAGCAGCAATGGGAGGCCGTACAGGGACCCATGACACACTCTGGACCTGGCAGCAGCAAGAGGAGGCGGTACAGGGGCCCATGGCAGAGTGGCGAAGCGTAAGCAGCTTAAATTGAAGGCCATACAGAGGCCTATGTTAAAAATAATAACATGTTTGGGGCATGATTCATGGCGGATTTAGTCAGTTGTGTCAGGAACTGGTGGTTTGAAATCCAGACTAATCCACGCCTGATTCATTTTCACAAACGTGAGTCTCTCCACAGTTTGGGTGGACAGTCGTGTCCTCCGCGGAGTTACAATACCTTCTGCCGCACTAAACACGCGCTCCGATGCCACACTACTGGCCGGGCATGACAGCCTTTCAAGGGCAAATTCAGCTAGTTGGGGCCAAAGGTCAAATTTCGTTGCCCAGTAGTCAAGGGGATTGTCTACCTCGGTTGGCAGGGTGCTGTCCAAGTAGGCCCAAGCCTGTTGTTTGAGGTCCTGCTCCAGGTCCACCTGATGCTGCTGCTGCTGCGGCTGGTTAGTAGTTTCCTCACTGCGCTGGTTAAGAAAGCTACTCATCATCGACTGCAGACTGAGGCAGCCGCTGCTGGTGGAGCTGCCACTGCTCCTACCACCCCACCCCTCCCCTGCTGCCATGGCAGCGGAACGCGAGCGCACAGGGCCCACAGTGTCTGAGGATGGACGTTGGCGCAGAAAGGCAGAGACCAACTGACTACATAGGTGGTTTTTATAGTACTTTATTTTGGCCTCCCTCTCAGCAGGTGTGAAAAAGGCCACCATTTTTGAACGGTAGCGAGGGTCCAACAAGGTGGACAGCCAAAAGTCATCCCTCTGTCTGATGGTTATTATTCAGCTGTCGCTACGCAAGCAACCGAGCATGCTATGGGCCATTTGTGCCAAGGAATGCGAGGGACTCCCTGCCTCCATCTCCACAGCATACTGCCACGGTGCGTCTGGGTCCTCTGTCTCCTCCTCCTCCTCTACCAGATGCTCCTTCTCCTCCACTCCTGTCCGCTGAGTGGAAAAACCACCCATTTCACTCAATAATTCCTGAGCACCAATGTCCTCCTCTACCTCCTCCTCTTCTTCCTGTCCTGCCCCCACAGGGGTCATGTGGCGTTGAGATCTGTGCACCACGTCTACCGCACCCTGACCAGCCATTGTTAACAGCATTTGTTCCAGGACGTGCAACAGAGGAATGACGTCGTTCATCCCATAGTCCTGCCAACTCACGAATAGCGTGGCCTCCTCAAAGGGCCTGAGCAAGCGGCAGGTGTCACGCATGAGCTGCCAATGGCTGACATCTAAGTTACACAGGGGAGTACCTTTATCCGCTTGTAACATCAGGAAATCGGTGATGGCCTTTTGCTGTTCGTAAAGGCGGTCTAACATATGTAGGGTTGAATTCCACCTTGTTGCAACGTCGCAGATCAGGCGATGCTGTGGAATTCCGTTCTGCCGCTGCAGCTCAAGGAGGGTGTGCTTTGCGGTGTAGGAATGGCTGAAATGCATGCAAAGTTTATGTGACATTTTAAGGATGTCTTGCAGTGGGATGGTGGATTTTAGGAACCGCTTGACAACCAGATTGAACACGTGAGCCATGCATGGCGCATGGCACAACCTTCCTTGACGCAGAGCAGACACCATGTTCTTTCCGTTGTCGGTCAACATGGTTCCGATTTTCAGTTTGCGCGGAGACAGCCATCTGTCGATTTCTCTGTTCATTACACTCAGAAGTTCCTCCCCTGTGTGACTATGTTCGCCAAGGCATACCAGGTGCAGCACAGCGTGACACCGTTGCGCCCTGCACATGTGATATGCCGGTCGGGTAATGGGACTTGGCACGGGGGTGGCGGCTGAGGACACGGCGGAAGAAGAGGTGGTAGAGGCGGACATCTTTGCTGGACCAAGGACGTGCAAACGTGGAGGCAAAAGCGTCGTGACCTGTCCAAGTTGCTGGTGCGGCTGTGCCAGCACCACGTTCACCCAGTGGGCCGTAAATGACATGTACTGTCCCTGACCGTAGTTACAGCTCCACACGTCGGCGCTGCCGTGCACTTTGGCAGAGACCGACATGCTCAAAGACTGGCCCACCATCTCTTCTACATGTGAATGCAGGGCTGGCACTGCCTTTTTGGCGAAGAAATGCCGGCTTGGCACTCTCCACCGCGGCTCGGCACAAGCCATCATTTCTCGGAAAGGTGCTGAGTCCACCACTTGGAAAGGGAGGGACTGCAGCACCAGCAACTTGGACAGGAGGACGTTCAGCTTCTGCACCGTCGGGTGCGTGCTCGCAAACTGTTGTCTCTTGGAAACGGATTCCAAGAAAGACTGCTGACGGAATCCGTGAAGAGGAGTAGCAGGAGAAGGAGCATCTGAACGAGCGGAAGATGCCAACGAGCGACAACTCCCCTCAGCAGAGGTGTTGGAGCCTTGACTGGCTGATAGAGGGCGATTGACGTCGGGTGACGGAGCAAGTAACGGAGCAGGTGATGGAGCGGGGGCTGGGGCAGGCAGAACCGCCGTATCTTTATCACGGTTTTCCCAGGCCACCGAATGGCGACGCTGCATATGCTGATGCAACGCTGTAGTCCCAACATGGGCCCCCTGGCCACGCTTGACTTTCTGGCCACATAGTCAACATACGGCTACGTTTACTTCCTCGGGCGGCTTGACGAAAAATTGCCACACCGCCGAGTAGGAAACTTTGCCCCCGCTACTCCTCACTGGCTGACTGCTACTTCCTCCGTGCACACCGGCACCACTACTGGCCGTGGTGGTAGGCTGCAGTGGAGCTGGTGCTCTACTCCGTGGCCGTTTGCCTCCACTGACACTGCTGCGACCCTGCTGCCTCCTGGGCAACCCACCGACTGTTTTGCTCGCTGGCAAGCTGGCACCCTCTTTTCCTGATGATGCGGAAGCAATAGCCTGATGACGACGAGGCTGCCAAGTGCGATCAGCCTCATCATCATCAATTATGGTCTCCGCGTCACTACTAGCCCCCTCGGCTGCGTGTGGGTCAGGAGACAGACCTGTCTCTAGACCGGCTACCGAGCCACTCTCCTCGCCAGTACTTCTTCGCCTGGCTGCTGAAGAGGCGGATGTCTCCCCCCGTTCCTGACCGCCCTCTGTTAGCTCTTCCTCACTGTACAGTGGGGCTGAGCCCACAGCATGCGATACTTCGCTTGGTGAGGGAACACCAAAGGACAGGGGCAGGTAGAGGACACGTGATTTCAGTGGGCTTGCTCCCGGGCCATGCCAACTAACGGTTGTGTCTGACGTACCCACCGACCGTTGGCTGTAGGTGTCAGAGGTGACCTGGGAAGAGGAAGACGACCGAGTCAACCAATCGATGACGGCAGGGTTGTCGGTGGAGACACGACCGCTGGATGACACCAGGAGCACTGGCCTCTGGCTGCGACTAGTGCTGCCTCGACCCCTTCCTCTGCTGCCACGTCTGCTTGCTCCTGAAACATTGCCTCCTCTGCCACTCCTCTGCGTGTTGTCTGACATACTCTTTAATTCAATAAGCACCCCAAACATAAAACAGGATTTAAATCTTTGAACGTACAATAGTGGTTGTGAAGCAGAAAGTAACGATTCTGTGTCCCTGAGTAACAATTCTGTGTCCCTGAGTAACGATTCTGTGTCCCTGAGTAACGATTCTGTGTCCCTCAGTAAAAATTCTGTGTCCCTGAGTAACAATTCTGTGTCCCTGAGTAACAATTCTGTGTCCCTGAGGAACGATTCTGTGTCCCTGAGTAACGATTCTGTGTCCCTCAGTAACGATTCTGTGTCCCTGAGTAACGATTCTGTGTCCCTGAGTAACGATTCTGTGTCCCTGAGTAACGATTCTGTGTCCCTGAGTAACGATTCTGTGTCTGTCCCTGAGTAACGATTCTGTGTCCCTGAGTAACGATTCTGTGTCCCTGAGTAACAATTCTGTGTCCCTGAGTAACGATTCTGTGTCCCTGAGTAACAATTCTGTGTCCCTGAGTAACAATTCTGTGTCCCTGAGTAACGATTCTGTGTCCCTGAGTAACAATTCTGTGTCTGTCCCTGAGTAACGATTCTGTGTCCCTGAGTAACGATTCTGTGTCCCTGAGTAACGATTCTGTGTCCCTGAGTAACAATTCTGTGTCCCTCAGTAACGATTCTGTGTCCCTGAGTAACGATTCTGTGTCCCTGAGTAACGATTCTGTGTCCCTGAGTAACGATTCTGTGTCCCTGAGTAACAATTCTGTGTCCCTGAGTAACGATTCTGTGTCCCTGAGTAACGATTCTGTGTCCCTGAGTAACGATTCTGTGTCCCTCAGTAACGATTCTGTGTCCCTGAGTAACAATTCTGTGTCCCTGAGTAACGATTCTGTGTCCCTGAGTAACAATTCTGTGTCCCTGAGTAACAATTCTGTGTCCCTGAGTAACGATTCTGTGTCCCTGAGTAACGATTCTGTGTCCCTGAGTAAAAATTCTGTGTCTGTCCCTGAGTAACGATTCTGTGTCCCTGAGTAACAATTCTGTGTCCCTGAGTAACGATTCTGTGTCCCTGAGTAACAATTCTGTGTCCCTGAGTAACAATTCTGTGTCTGTCCCTGAGTAACGATTCTGTGTCCCTGAGTAACGATTCTGTGTCCCTGAGTAACAATTCTGTGTCCCTGAGTAACGATTCTGTGTCCCTGAGTAACAATTCTGTGTCCCTGAGTAACGATTCTGTGTCCCTGAGTAACGATTCGGTGTCCCTGAGTAACAATTCTGTGTCCCTGAGTAACAATTCTGTGTCCCTGAGTAACAATTCTGTGTCCCTCAGTAACAATTCTGTGTCCCTGAGTAACAATTCTGTGTCCCTGAGTAACAATTCTGTGTCCCTGTGTAACAATTCTGTGTCCCTGAGTAACAATTCTGTGTCCCTCAGTAACGATTCTGTGTCCCTCAGTAACGATTCTGTGTCCCTGAGTAACAATTCTGTGTCCCTGAGTAACAATTCTGTGTCCCTGAGTAACGATTCTGTGTCCCTGAGTAACGATTCTGTGGCCCTAAAGTCTCTGTGGCCCTAACTCTGTCCCTAATACAGACAGGTCTGTCTCTCTTGAATGACCGGAGGCTAATGGAAAATTCTAAGATGGCCGCGATTTATAGCTCCACCATTACACAGTGCTGGCTGGCTGGCTGCTGATTGGCTAATGCGATCACATGTCATGAATGAATGCATTATGGGTCAGCGCGCCTTGTCTGCGCGCCTTCCCAGAGATCCCCGCTCCGTCGCCACACATGTCGCCGCCATTTTTGGGAAAATTCGATTCGTGCATCCGAAGTTTGCTAATTTTTGGATTCGGCGCGAATCAAATTTTTCCTAATCTTCGAAACAAATTCCACTTCGTCATGTTCGATTCGCTCATCTCTAGTGATGACATCAGGAGCAGCCCATTCAAAAGACCTCTAACATGCGAGGGGCAGGAGAGGCAGGGAGGATCGGTGGATTAGGTAAGTATATCTTTGCTTTCTGAGTCCCTAGACAAAAATGTGCATTTAACCCATGCAGTGCAGGCACAGCCCCACTGCATGGGACAATAATAATGTTGCCAAAAATTCTTCTTTAACTTACAAATGAGAAAATATTTAGCAAAGTCTAAGTATACTACATCTACAGACTCTGTCTAAGTTTCTGCTTTCTTGTTCGTAAAATGAAAGTAGATCCAATGATAAACTTTCTGTTTTCTATCAGAACCCTATGCATGTATAGCACCCTAACTAGGCTGCTAATAGTTGATGCAAATTTAGTTTTTGGCTCCTCTATAGTAGTGGAGCAGTATTCAGTTGTGTTTGATGGTTCTGCTAATGCAGGCTCAACTGCTTTCCCCTGATTTCTGTAAGGCTCCAAAATTTTGTGGGTGGAATAAGTGGACGCACACTTGCATATTCATACCACCTCAGCCAATCCCTGGCAGGTAGAGTGACCAGTAGGGCGCTAAGGTGGGTATGAATAGGCTGCGGTCAGGAACAGAAGAGTCCTTGCTCCTATGGGAGAAGACCCAGCCCAGAGGGCCTCAACCCTTGCTAGTTGCAGCTTAGAAGGAGCCATCTGGTTCTCAGCTCCAGCTAAGAGCTAGGGGACAAACTTTCTGAATTCCTGAAGAGAAGTGCAAGACGTTCACAGAGGATCTGACCCGAGGCTTCCAGTATAGAGGCTGGTTGATACTGCAAGAAAGCATGGAAGTACACAGGGCACAGTGAGTATAAACCCAAAAGATCCCAGAGACTGTCCTTGCCACCTTTTAGAAGTTCTCACTCCAGTTTACTGACTCAGGTCTTACCTTCGCAAAGGGGCCTCCTTGAGTTGTAGTCAGTAGACATTGAATACAAGAGTGTGGCTGCACCCTGAAGAGAAAGTACAGTTAGAAGTGTTCTCCATTATCTTTCTACTAGTTTACAGTACCCCAAGGCTCACCTGCACCCTATCCAAGTTTTACCAGCAAATAAACTACAAAAATACATGCACTGCCTGTTTTCTGCGTTGAGCAACTGTGAACTGCTGTGTGCCTGGCTGATATGTGCCTCACAGGAAATGGAACCTGGAATAATACAACCAGCCTTAATAAGCCTTGACCACCACCCAGGAGACAGAGGAAAAGGATATGGATTGTTGTGCCTCATGGGAATGACAAATGCATGCAGGGAGGAACTGGGGCTGATGGAAGATGAAGTTTCCACACTGTGACAGCCCTTGGGAAGGAGCAGCAGAGGAGCAGAAACTTAATTTGCTAGGTTGTCTTTCTATTTTCCTCCTCCCGCCGCTGAATGCCCGCTTCTCCTCCTCTCCCTCCCGCAGGCATTCAGTGGCTGAAGGAGGAAAATGGAGAGATTGATTCCTTTATATGCAGCTGCCCCCACTGCTTCTCCTATCCATTCCTATCCTTGCAGCATGCTGGGGCCAGGTCGCAATTGTGACCCCTGTAGGTACACCTAAAACATACATGACTCCTGTATCACACCAGCACTGTTCCTAGCTGCAGGTATTCCCTCCATCTTTTCCTGATCTCACAGGCTTTACTAAGAACAGCAGGAGCCATTGACTCCTGCTGCTGTCAGTCAAATCCAGTAAGCAGAGAGTGGAGGGTGGGGCTGAGATGCACTGTATATGTACGTATATGGATGCACACACAACCTGACTCAACAGCAAGCCTGCAACTCTGCACCCAGGGGCGTATCTACCATGAGGCAAACAAGGCATATGGCTAGGGCAGCTAGGGACCTGGTGAGCAGCTGTGGACAGAAGGCAGCCATCAGACGGGTACCACCGGTACTCCTGTAGGTGGCCCGGACATCAGGAGGATCGGTGTGGTGGGGGAGAGGAGTTGCAGAAGGATGCACTGTGTATCTCTCCCTCCAGCAGCTGAAAACCGGTTTGAGGTTTCTCCCCCAGACCTGGCTGGATGGAGGGGGTACCCTGGTGTTCCTGAGTGGCCACTCTCTGCTGAGCTCCTTTCCCCGCACTCAGAGCTGGGAACAAGGGACAGCCTGGAGCAGGGAGAGGAGAAGTGGCGGAGAGGAAAGAGCCCAGAGAAGGAGAGCTGTTTTGTGTTCTCTGTCCATGCAGCACATGATACACAATCACTGACAGATCATATGGCAATGCAGATAGGGAAGAGAGAGAGGGAAGAGAGAGAGTGAGAGAGAGGGGGAAGAGAGAGAGGGAAGAGAGAAGAGAGAGAGAGGGAAGAGAGAGAAAGGAAGAGAGAGAGAAAGGGGGAGGGAGAGAGAGAGGGGGAAGAGAGAGAAAGAGAGGGAAGAGAGAGAGAGAGGGGACAGAGAGAAGAGAGGGAGAGAGGGAATATAGAGAAAGAGGGAAGTGAGAGGAGAGAGGGAATATAGAGAAAGAGGGAAGTGAGAGGAGAGAGGAGAGAGAGAGGGAGAGGGGGAAGATAAAGAAAGAGGGAAGAGAGAGAGAAAGAGAGAGAAGAGAAAGAGAGAGAGGGGGACAGAGAGAGAGAATCATATATACATACACACTATTACTGAACTCTCTCGCTCTCTCATTGGGGAAGGGGGGGGCACAAAATCTTTTGTGTTACCTAGGGCAGCACAAAATCTAAATACACCGCTGTCTGCACCCATAGTAAATTCACCTTTATATAAAAAATAATAAATACACCTTTTTTTGTAGGTAAAGAAAATGTGCATTTATTATTTTTTGTTGCAGGAGCCTGTAAACCACAGCACCGCGGTAGTTCAGGGACATTTACAGATGACACTATGGTTATCCCATTTTTCCCCTAGTGCCTAGTACTGGAACTCTGAGGACGCCCAGTGAGAGGGGTGAAATGCGTCAACTGACGAGAGCCGTGATGACATTGTTTCTGGTCCGTGGAACGCACACTGGTGCGCTGCTAACGGTCTGTTAATCTTTATACGTGGTATTGTTTCACTGATGTGAGTACAATACATAATTTTATCTGGAATTTTTTTAATAAACGGTATTGTGCTATGTGGCTACTCTTTTTATTCCCTATGAGTGCCTAAATTTATGACCGCTATATACGATCATCTTCGTGACTAAAGGGACATAGCCACACTGAGGAGGACTACAAGTACCAGCCATACTGGGATTTTTCCCACTAAGCGCATTAGACTCTAATCTAAGAGTCCACACAAGTCGGTGAGTGAGGGGTACCACTGGTGGGGAGCACAGTGTATGTTTTTCTATCACTGTTAGGAAGATCACAGCACAGATATGGTTGTAGATTGCACGGTTATTCACAGTTCATGGACTTTGTGAAGAATCATTGTCTGAAACATTGTGTATATGTTAGTGTAATTATGTCTAGGCAGCGCTTAACTACTATTATTTTTCAACTTTTTTGAGGGTCAGGGCCCTTTGTACTACCAGAAGCCTTCTTTGATTGATCATTTTTGATATTTAGTTTTTTATATTTATTTAATGATTTACACATAATTTTTTTATGTTTATTATTTGATGTTCACTTGAGTTATCTATTGAGATATTTTTACTTAGTCTGGTGTACACATACATCATTTCCTGTGAGCAGAGTGGATCCAGTTCTTCTAATAGCAGAGGATCCTAGGACCTGTTGTCCAATAGCCAATGCATACTGTATTGCTGAGTGCTGATTGATCTATAACTACCAGAGAGCTGGGGAACCACAAGGTTGCTGAGAGTGCATATATATTCTACAGCAAGGAACTGTCTCACTCTCTTGGTGCAGGATTCAGAACTGAACACAGGGGGACTGCCATTCTCATCAAGAGACAAATTGTTGGCTACTACTGCGGGACCCTGCATACCAGTTCAGCACAGCGGTGACACTGATCACCACACTGGGATCGCATGACTAGTGCGCAAGAGATAGGCTAGTCAGGACCCCCTACACCACCATCTCACTCTCTTACATACCCCTTTAACATACCATTAAAAAAAAACATAACAACGATTGGAGTAAAATGGCCAACATGGCCTTTTATTAACACTTCAACTTCAATACACAAAACATTCCTTAAAACAGAAACATAGAGGAGAAGTTGTTGGTCTTCAAAGGCACCAAACAAAAACTGATATCCCCCTGCAGAACCTATATTATAACCAGGCCTCCAGCCGCAACGCACCGGCTCGGAGACAAAAACATACCATTCCGCAGTGCAGAACCTCCACCTTCCAGTTAAACCTCAGTTAACTGGAATGCACCCGGGCACACCATTCCATTACCTTTAGCTTCAAAATAAGTGCCGCCTCCAAAGACCAACAACCACCCCCGGAACCAGAACAGAAAAAAAAAAAACCCCAGGGATTGACAAAACACTCACACTACCCCAAGGGAGGGCAGGAAGGAAGCTCGCTCACCACTGTCTCCTCCTGCACTGAACTGACGACATTCCCCATCCACAACCTAACTCCCACCTTTTCCTTTTAACCCTTTCCTGTCTTTACTAACCCCCTCTTAACCTAGTCATGTCTGCCCTGCGCTATTTTTCTTTTTCTTCCTTTCGCTAGGGGCATCTCTTCAGCTTTTCTGCATCGAGACTGTCATTATTCAGTCTTCAGCCAGTCATCTCTGCTTGCTGTGCTGACAGGCTGTAAGGCAGTAACTTCTCTGCAACAGCCAATAGCATGTGCAAGAACCCTGTTCCTAGGAGGCCATGCTATCCATGTAATTGGTAAGCGGGCGGAAGCCCAATCTCTTCCTGACAACTCTCTAACCACTTCCAGACCGGACACTTTTACCCCCTTTCTGACCAAGGCAATTTTCAGCTTTCAGCGCTATCACACTTTAAATGACAATTGCGCGGTCATGCAACACTGTACCCAAATGAATTTTGTACCATTTTTTTGAGACAGATAAAGCTTTATTTTGGTGGTATTTATTCACCGCTGAGATTTTTATTTTGTTTGCTATGTAAATGGGAAAAGTCCCAAAATTTAGAAAAAAAGTGTTTTTTTTATAAAATTTTGCAAATAAATAATATTCCATCATAAATCTTGGCCAAAATTTATTCCGTTATCTTTTTAGTAGAAAAAAAAAATCCAAATTAGTTTATAACCAAAAATATTAATTTTTAAACATTTTTTTTTAAATTTTTATTTTTTTTTAATATTATTTTTTATATATTTTTTTTTTTACATACTGTCACCCTAGCAGTACAGTGTCACCATGGTGACACTGTACTACTTGTGGGGGGTGATGAAGAAGATTTTTTTTTTTTTCTACACTGATTGCTTTTACACCTATATAGGATGTAAAAGCAATCATTTCTCTTTCTCTCTGTCTGCATTCTTGCACTCATTGAGAAGTACTGAGTGAGCTGTGATTGGTCACAGCTTGTCACATGGTACAAGGCTGTTGTGAATAACCTTGTACCATGTGACCTCTGTGATCATTCACAGATTTCACACGTAGTAAGCAATGATGTCACAAGTGACATCTTGCTTACTACTTTGCATGTGATCACTGATTGGCCAATCAGTGATCACATGATCGGGACCTCGTACAGAGGTCCTGTCCGACGATCGGTGTTTCACTGTGTCCGGAGGAGCTCCGCAGGGTGCGGGGAGGCCGTTTATAAACGGCCACCCGACCCTGCAGTGCCACCGTTCGGCCGTTTATATGCAACGGCCGGTCGGGAAGTGGCTAAAGACACTGCATGAAGACACCTTTACACCTCAGTACCTGGAGATCTTTGCTTTGAGCATTTACCACAGACTGTTATTCAAATTGAAATACCATTACTCACTACTGTATATAGGCCCCACCATTGCTAGCATCTTTAAACTTTAAACATCTTAGGACTCAAGTTGCTTTTTCCAGGTAAAGGGATCTCTTCGCATTTAAGCTATTGTTATTCAAATTAGGATGTCTACACCCATTTATACCAGATTACACTGTGTGCACAATTATTAGGCAAGTGAATACTTTGACCAAATCTGCATTTTATGCATATGTATATAAATTTAATGCTTATTGAATTTAAGCATATCAGGTGATCTGTATTTGTGTAAGGAGGGAGGGTGTGACCTAAGGAGATCAACACGCTATATCAAGGTGTGCATAATTATTTGTCAGCTGCTTTTCCTCAGGCAAAATGGGCCAAAAAAAGATTTAACTGACTCTGAAAAGTCATGAATTGAAAAACATCTTTCAGAGGGATCCAGTACTCTTGAAATTGCTAAGGTATTGAGACATGATCACAGAACCATGAAGCATTTTGTTGCAAATAGTCAACAGGGTCACAAGAAAAAAAGATGCAAATTAACTGCCAAAGATTTGAGAAGAATTAAACGTGAAGCTACCTGGAACCCATTATCCTTCAGTGCTGTCATATTCCAGAACTGCAACCTACCTGGAGTGCCCAGAAGTGTTCAGTTCTCAGAGACATGGCCAAGGTAAGGAAGGCTGAAACACGACCACCACTGACCAAGACACATGTTGAAACATCAAGACTGGGCCAAGATATATCTAAAGACAGATTTTTCAAAGGTTTTATAGACTGATGAGATGAGAGTGACTCTTTATGGACCAGATGGATGGGCCCATGGCTGGATCAGTAACGGGCACAAAGCCCCACTTTGACTCATACGCCAGCAAGGTGGACGTGGGGTACTGATATGGGCTGGTATTATTAAAGCTGAGCTAGTTAGGCCTTTTCGGGTTGAAGATGGACTCAAAATCAACTCCCAAACCTACTGCCAGTTTTTAGAAGACACTTTCTTCAAACGGTGGTTCTGCATCTTTCAGGAAGACTGTGATATTTATGCAGGACAATGTGGCTAGACAGTAAAGGTCTTAAAGATGAAAGAATAATGGCATGGCCCCCTTCCTCACCTGACCTAAACCCTACTGAGAACTTGTGGGCCCTTCCTAAATGGGAGATTTTCGGTGAAGAAAAACAGTACACCTCTCTAAACAGTGTCTGGCAGGCTGTGGTTGCTGTGACACAAGAAGTTGATCTTCAAAGTTTTTTAGTTGTTTGTTTATTATTCTCATTTTAACAGATGAAAATAAACAAGTGAGATGGGAACATTTTTGTTTTTCATTTAAGTTGCATAATAATTCTGCACACTAATAGTTGCCCAATAATTGTGTACACAGATCTTCTCCTAAGAAAGCCACAATCTCACTTTTACTTTCTTAAATAGTCAGGTTTGTTGCTTACTAACATTTTGGATTGACCGAGAGCACTGTAGTTCAATAATTACATTAATCCTCAAAAATACAACTTCCCTAATAATTGTGCACACAGTACACAGTATATATATAATTTATTTTACATAATTCTTTGCATTCCCTATTGTGATCCGGGTGGCCACAGAGGGAGCTGATAAGTCAACAAGCCTTTTCATCCCCCTCCCGCTGCAGGTGTTGGAGTTACCATTTGTGAACCATTTGTGAACATATAATCTGTTAACCGTTGATATTTGGTTATTTCCATTTTATCAGTGTTTTGCTTTTATGTGTTGACTGGGGATGTACATCCTAGACATTCATTATGTGGTCTGCTCTTTTGAACGAGCCTAACATAGAAGGGTTACTAAAGAATCGTGTCTTGCATTATTATTTCATACTGTTGAAATATGTCTAATATGTCTAAACCCAGAGTGTTAGAGGTGTCGGAAAGGTTTGCAAGGTCAGGGCAACCGCTGGGGACAAGCATTATCAAGCGGCTTCTGTGTGGGTAGCGCTATACCTATTAGACATGTATTTGGTATGTAGGTTTAAATTTGCCCTTGAGAATTGACTTTAACTGGGACTTGGTCCAGTAAACATTTTTTTTGTTGACCATAGTATTTGTTGGTCTGTTTTTTCTTTCTCCTGTTCAGTTTTCTCTTAGTGATGATGACCTGTCTTGGTCTAGAACACCAGGTTGATCCTCAGTGCCACCTCACTTGGCCATTGTTATTTCCATACTGGTTTGGTTCTTTTCTACATTAGCCTCGATTCAGGAGTGGATTCATTCTAATACTCTTGTAGTATGATTTTCACTTCTGTAGCTGTTGTCCACCCCTTAGTTGGACTGCTTCTGGACATCTTGAGTTTTCAGTTGAGGGACACAGATCCCAATCATCTGTGTTATTAGCTATTTATACTGCTTGCTCACAAAACTGAGGCACGGTGGCTAGAGGAGGGATTTATAGGGGCTGGCTTAACTTGATTGTGTCCCAACCTCCTGTATGTGGCAGTATAACCCAAATGTTTTGGCATTCCTAAACTCCTATGTCTCTCAATGGACTTCAAGAAAAGGACATTAGAGTGCGTACAAAAATCTTATTTTTGTACACTTTTATGACAAGTCCATTGTAATTTTTAAATTTTAACACATACATACAAGTATGAACAGACTGAGGGTGATGATAAGCAGGGATGATTTACTCCTTTTTAAGAGCTGATGCAGTACTTAATACTATTTCTGGTAGCAATCCACACTGTTAACCCCAAATTAATCTTGTATGTGTCATGAATACTTGGAAACAAAACAAAAAGGCAGATCCCAGTATTCTAGGAACCAGAAGCCAAGTAAGAACTTTTTTGTTCTTGTCATTTCTTGATGCCTGTACTTAGACAAAGCTCTTAACCTGATATATGGCTGAAATAATAAGGTCAGCCTGATGAATGCATAGCATATTAGAGACTGAATTTATTCAGTATAATGATTTTTTATATATTCATCTAATGCAATATGGTTATTTACCACGTTTACAAAATATTTTCACTAATAACTTCAATTGACTAATATCAACAAAGTATGTAAAGGTCAACACTATCCTTGAAGTGATATATTAGTTTTGGTTCAACAGAGGTGGGTTGAACCACTTGTTGGTTTCCTATATACCTGAAAGACACCAGTAGCGATATTCACTTGCAGAAATTTGTGTATCTCTTTTCTCTCTCAAAACCATACAATCTTTTCCAAGTTATATATTTATTCTGTGTTATAAAGAATCCATTAGACAGGAGTGGCTGCATCATTTTGGATTTTATAATTCCTACATACATGGGCAGAACTGGAAATGTTGTTTTGTATATCACTTCTGGGTAGTATAGTAATATAATTATTAAGCATTCAGCTTGCCAGCAGCTATGATAAACGTATATATGGATATGGGAGAAGCCAGTATGTAATCCCACACTCATAAAACCTTTATTAATAATACATTTTTTTCTTTTATTTTTAAAAGGGGGGGGGCTGTTTATTACAGATATTTAGCTCAAGAGTTAAACTTTTTGATATAAGACCCTGAAATTAGAAACTTTTTACAATATTGGAATGCAAAAAGACTCAAAATGTCAGAAAAACCATACAAGGACATAACAATGTATAATCAGCTACCCAGAGCTAGTGTCTTACAAGCTGAATCTGCCTCAAATGACTTACTCTGCAATGATCAAAACACAGATTTGTTAATCTTTCTGCCTTCCCATTGAAGAATTCATGACATGCATTCCAAATTTTTACCCTACATCTGCACATCACAGCAGAAGTCTGCATTCAGCAGCCCCAGTAAAGTTTTCCTAGTCTTCAGTTTTTCATATACAGTCATGGCCGAAATTGTTGGCACCCTTGATATTTTTCCTGAAAATCAAGTATTTCACACAAAAAAGGTATTGCATTAACACATGTTTTGCTATACACATGTTTATTCCCTTTGTATGTATTGGAACAAATATAAAACAGAGGCAGAAAAGCAAATATGACATAATGTCACACAAAACCCCAAAAATGGGCTGGACAAAAGTATTGGCACCCTTAACTTAATATTTGGTTGCACACCCTTTGGAAAACATAACTGAAATCAGTCGCTTCCTATAACCATCAATAAGCTTCTGACACCTCTCACCCGGAATTTTGGACCACTCTTCCTTTGCAAACAGCTCCAGGTCTCTCTTATTGGAAGGACACCTTTTCCCAACAGCAATTTTAAGATCTCTCCACAGGTGTTCAATGGGATTTAGATCTGGGCTCATTGCTGGCCACTTCAGAACTCTCCAGCGCTTCTTTGCCATCCATTTCTGAGTGCTTTTTGACGTATGTTTGGGGTCATTGTCCTGCTGGAAGACCCAGGATCTTGGACGCAAACCCAGCTTTCTGACACTGGGCCCTACAGTGCGACCCAAAATCCTTTGGTAATCCTCAGATTTCATGATGCCTTGCACACAGTCAAGGCACCCAGTGCCAGAGGCAGCAAAACAACCCCAAAACATCATTGAACCTCCACCATATTTTACCGTAGGTACTGTGTTTTGTTCTTTGTAGGCCTCATTCCGTTTTCGGTAAACAGTAGAATGATGTGCTTTACCGAAAAGCTCTATCTTGGTCTCATCTGTCCACAAGACGTTTTCCCAGAAGGCTTTTGGCTTACTCAAGTACATTTTGGCAAACTGTAGTCTTGCTTTTTTATGTCTCTGTGTCAGCAGTGGGGTCCTCCTGGGTCTCCTGCCATAGCGTTTCATTTCATTTAAATGTCGACGGATAGTTCGCGCTGACACTGATGCTCCCTGAGCCTGCAGGACAGCTTGAATGTCTTTGGAACATGTTTGGGGCTGCTTATCCACCATCCGGACTATTCTGCGTTGCAATCTTTCATCAATTTTCCTCATCCGTCCACGACCAGGGAGATTAGCTACAGTGCCATGGGTTGCAAACTTCTTGATAATGTTGCGCACTGTGGACAAAGGCAAATCTAGTTCTCTGGAGATGGACTTGTAACCTTGAGATTGTTGATATTTTGCCACAATTTTGGTTCTCAGGTCCTCAGACAGTTCTCGTCTCCTCTTTCTGTTGTCCATGCTTAGTGTGGCACAGACAGACACACAATGCAAAGGTTAAGTGAACGTCTCTCCTTTTTATCTGCTTTCAGGTGTGATTTCTATATTGCCCACACCTGTTACTTGCCCCAGGTGAGTTTACAGGAGCATCACATGCTTGTAACATTCTTATTTATCCGCAGTTGTGAAAGGGTGCCAATACTTTTGTCCAGCCCATTTTTGGAGGTTTGTGTGACATTATGTCGAATTTGCTTTCTTTCCTCCCTTTTTTTGTTTTGTCCCAATACACACAAAGGGAATAAACATGTGTATAGCAAAACATGTGTTAATGCAATACGTTTCGTGAGAAATACATGATTTCCTGGAGAAATATCAAGGGTGCCAACAATTTCGGCCATGACTGTATTGATATTCCTATACCATGTAAGCCATAGCCTCATTCTTGTTTTTAGCTAAAAGAAGTGGAACTCGGCATGGTTTTCTGCTGCTGCAGCCCATCGTTTTTGAGGATCTACATACACATTCATAGGTGCACTTTTGCACACTTTCATTTTAATGATTTAATTTTGTCTGGCAGCAGTTCAAATTTCAGTGTTAAAGTTTAATGGATCAGATCTTCCTAATTCTAGTATTAGGCTCCATTTACACTTGGTTTTTTTAAATCGCAGGTGGAATCGCTGCGATTCTGCCCATGATTTTTAAACACCACTGTAAAAGTGTGAAAACATGCAATCACGTTTTCAGGTGCCATTCATTTCAATGACATATATTAGGTATGTAGGTTGAAACTTGCCCTTAAGACCTTATTTTAACTGGGACTTGGTCCAGTAAACATTTTTTTTGTTGACCATAGTATTTGTTGGTCTGTTTTTTCTTTCTCATGTTTACAGTTTTCTCCTAGTGAAGCTGCTCTGTCTTAGTCTAGAGCACCAGGTTGGTCCTCAGTGCCCCCTCACTTGGCCATTGTTATTTCCATATTGGTTTGGTTCTTTTCTACATTAGCCTCGATTCAGGAGTAGATTCATTTCAATACTCTTGTAGTATGATTTGCACATCTGTAGCTGTTGTCCACCCCTCAGTTGGACTGTTTCTGGACATCTTGACTTTTTCAGTTGAGGGACACAGATCCCAATCCTCTGTATTATTAGCCATTTATACTGCTTGCTCACAAAACTGAGGCATGGTGGCTAGAGGAGGGATTATATAGGGGCTGGCTTAAATTTCTTGTTTCCCAACCTCCTGTATGTGGCAGTATAACCCTAATGTTTAAGAATTCCTAAACTCCTATGTCTCTCAATGGACTGCAAGAAAAGGACTTTAGAGAGTACAAAAATCTTATTTTCCCTTTTCGTCTTTCAGGACAGCACCTTGAGAGTCCTCGGCTCCTCCCCACCTGAGGAAACACCTCCACCCAACATAAAAAATTCTCCACTCCCCTCCGACCTCAGTTCAGGTGTTTCCTCCGGTGGGGAGACACGTGAGGAAGCGCAAGGTGCTGTCAGGAAGGCAGGCAGGGGAGCCAAGGGTCGGAGAGCCGGCTATGAGGCTCCAGGCAGCCGGGAGTGAAGGCCGGAGCATCCGGCTGCGATCCTCCCTGGGCTGGCTGCCGTGCAGTGGGCGTGCACCCTGGGGGACAGGGGACGGCACGTACCTGCTCTCGCCCCCCGACCCCCTCCGGCGAGTTGGGGCATTGGGGCGGCCGTGGTGAGGTCTGGTGAGGATCGGGGAGGAGTCCCGCTCCTTCCCATGCTGGCGGGCAGTGAAGCTTGCCGGGCCGGACGTCGGGGGATGGCGGTTTCCGGCGGAAGGGGCGGGGCTTCTCCCAGGGCCGCGGCTTCCGCTTCCGGTCGCGGCCCTGGCAGCACGGCGCGCAAAATTCAAAAGGTGGTGCAGAACAGCCTGGGGGACAGGCCAGCACAAGGCGACCACCCTCCTGAGAAGGATGTCGGAGGCACCGGGACCAGGGGATGCCAGCACCAGCCATTCACAGGTAAGGTGACTCGGAGGAGTCCTCCCCTACCTGGTGGCCCCTAGCTCCTGGGGTATTCCCGGACCCTCTGGTGGTAAAGGGTCTTCATGGGCAGGGTAGGGGGTCTGTGGAGGGGTCAGGCCCTTAAGCCCTGCTGGGAAAGAGGGGGGGGGAGTAGGCTATGGCAGTGGGTGCTAGGCTTCCTTTCTGCCCTCTTGTGTCTTTCAGGGCAAGGCCCGGGCAAAACTGAAACATCAGGAGCCTAAGCGCAGATGCCCATCCTGCAACGAAATTTTAAAAGAATCCTGGAGGAAGGTTCTTTGCGGCCCGTGTATAGAAGGGTTGGTAAAGGAAGAGAGGCCAGAGCAGGGTAACTTAGTCAGGTCAGTGAAGGAACTGGCCAGCACCTTCGACTCTTTTAAAAACCTTATGGAAAGGTTAGCCGTTCCCCAAGCCACACCGTGCCCCCCCCCGGAGGCAGTAGGTCGGAGCAGAGAACTCCTCTTAGCAGGAGAGGACGAAGGGCCTTTGGAGGATTCCCAGTCGGAGGAGGAGTCTGCTGGGGAGGGCCCATCAGGTGAGGGCAGGGGTCCCGCGCGGTACAAACTGTCCCTAGAGGAGGTTGATGACCTCTTAGGGGCTATATACGAGACCCTAGACATCAAGGAGGAGGTTAAGACCTTGTCCTTGCACGATCAAATGTATCAGGGGTTGGAGGAACAGAGGCACCGAGTGTTTCCTGTACATGATATTTTGGTGGATACCATCAAAAAAGAGTGGCAGGATCCGGAAAGGAAGCCCTTCTTTTCTAGAGCTTTGAAAAGGAGGTTCCCATTTAGTGAGGATCCGGAGGCTGTGTGGAATAAAAACCCCAAACTCGATGCAGCTTTTTCTCAAACAGCGAGGAGGACGGACCTAGCATTTGAGGATATGGGGGTCTTGCCGGATTTACTGGACAGGAGAGCGGAATCTCTCCTCAGGGATTCAACCCTGTCCAACTTGAAGCCCGCCATGGCCACAACTGTCGTGGCCAGAAACCTTGAATATTGGTTGACACAGTTGCAGGCCCATATTGTAGCAGACTCCCCTAAAGAAACAATCTTGGCTTCTTTCGAGTCCGCAGAATCAGTAAGGCTGGGGGCCAGGTCAGCAGCCCTGACGAACTCTGCTAGGAGAGCTCTGTGGTTGAAGACTTGGCAGGGCGATATCACATCAAAGGTGAGGTTGTGTGGCATCACCTTTACGGGAGATTTCCTGTTCGGACCAGGGTTGGAGGAGATTCTAGACCGGACGGTGGATAGGAAAAAGTCCTTCCCCCTTAAAAGGAAGTTGCAGGAGGGAGGGACGCGAAAGGTTCGCCCAGCCAAGAGACAGAACCTCAGGCCAGAAAGACAGAGTAGGTCATGGGGGCAGAGAGGTAGGGGCAGGGGAGGGGCAATTTTTCGCCCTCCTGAGCAGCCCCAGAAGCCAAGGTGACTTGATTCCTCCTGTGGGAGGAAGATTGGCGGCCTTTCTCCCACAGTGGGAAGTAGCAGTCGCCAGCCCCTTTATTCTACATATCATCAGAAGGGGTTACCGGCTTCAGTTCGTAGAGCCGCCACCAGGAAGATTCTTTGTGACAGCCCGGCCAAGGCGCCCGGCGAGGGCCTCGGCCCTAATGGGCGCACTAAGGGATCTGGAGGACCAGAGAGTCATCACCAAGGTCCCGGAGGAGGAAAAGGGGAAAGGATTTTATTCCCACGTGTTCATGGTTCAGAAGCAGTCGGGGGCGTTCAGGCTGATTCTGAACCTGAAGCCCCTAAACAGGGTGGTGCGATACAGGAGGTTCCGTATGGACTCCATTTTCACGGTCAAAACCCTACTCCCGCCAGGGACGTTTATGGCCTCGATAGATTTTAGGGACACATACCTTCACGTGCCCATCGTGGAACCCTCACAACGTTTTCTCAGGTTAACGGTGCAGGGGGAAGCAGGAATACGGCATTGGCAGTTCAGAACTCTACCATTCGGACTTTCTTTCTCACCGAGGGTGTTCACGAAACTTCTGACAGAGGCTCTGGTTCCTATCCGCATGAAGGGGATTGTGGTAATAGCCTACTTTGACGACCTGTTTCTCTTCGCAGACTCAGAGTCCCAGCTACGGCAGAACATTGCCACAGTAAGGGGTCATCTGGAAAACCTAGGGTGGCTTTTGAACCTAGAGAAGTCCTGTTTGGTGCCCTCCCAAAGAGCGGTTTACTTGGGATACATTCTGGATTCTGTAAGGCAGAGGACCTTCTTAACTCCAGAAAAGGTTACCAAATTAGATGCAGGGGTCACTTTGTTACAGGGGAGCAGGTCAGTAACAGTGAGGCAGGCCATGTCGGTGCTGGGGTTGCTGACATCTTCCATCCCAGCAGTGCAGTGGGCAGGTTTCCATCTGCGTCCCCTCCAGCTGTGGATTCTGAGGACTTGGGACAAAAGGATTCAATCCTTGGAGGACCAGGCCCTTGTTCCCCCCAGTGTAAAGAGGTTTCTGTGGTGGTGGAGGAAATCGTCCAACGTGACCCAGGGGCTGTTGTGGTGTTTCTCCGTGACCAGGGAAGTCACGACGGATGCCAGCGCTCTTGGGTGGGGAGCCCACCTGGGAGATTTAGTGGTTCAGGGGGAGTGGTCCTCTGTAGAGAGGAGAGAATCCTCAAATTGGAGAGAGTTGAGGGCAGTAGGGGAGGCTCTCCGCTCCTTCCAAGACAGGATCAAGGGCCAGCACGTACGGGTCTTGACGGACATTGCTACAGCAGTAGCATACATCAACAGACAGGGGGGAACAAGGAGCAGGGCTCTCAGATCCCTAGCAGCATTGGTTCTATCCTGGGCGGAGAAGAACCTAGCTTCCCTGTCTGCGGTACACCTAAAGGGAGAATTAAATCGGAAGGCAGACTTCCTGAGCAGGACTCGGCTCAGAGAATTGGAGTGGGCCCTGAACACAGAGGTTTTTCAGGTGATCGTAAAGAGATGGTGGTCTCCGGACATAGATCTCTTCGCCTCAGGGAGGAACAAAAGAGTCCCGAGGTTCTTCTCCCTGAGCCGCGGGGACGGGTCACTAGCGGTGGATGCGTTAGGACAGAGGTGGGACTACCCGCTGTGCTACGCTTTCCCCTCGGTCCCCTTACTCCCCCTGGTGTTAAGAAAATTCCGGACAGAAAAAACCTTGCTCATCTTGATCGCCCCCTTTTGGCCACGGCGAGCGTGGTTTGCTACCCTAAAGAGCTTAGCCACACACCCGCCCTTGGAATTGTCGCCAAGGAAGGATCTGCTGACGCAGGGGCCGGTCCTATGCCCCAGGTTGGAGAGACTGAGGCTATCGGCCTGGTTTCTGAGCGGCAGCTCCTTTTAGCTAAAGGGTTTTCAACCAGGCTGGTCACGATATTGCTGGCCAGTAGAAAGGAGGAGACTCAGGCCATTTATAACAGGGTTTGGGGTTGCTTTTCGGCCTGGTGCGATAGGGCGTCAGTAGCGACCCATAGCATGGTCTCGGTATTGGAGTTCCTGCAAGCAGGGGCGGACAAGGGGCTGTCAGTCAGCACGCTCAAGGGCCAGGTTTCGGCCCTCAGCGTATTCTTGGAAATGCCCTTAGCCAGGGAAGCGCTGGTAGGGAGATTTTTTAAGGCCCTAGTGAGGCAGAGGCCTCCGAGGTCCGGGCCTTTTCCAGGGTGGGACTTAGCCAAGGTGCTGGGGGCGCTGATTAAGGCCCCGTTTGAGCCCCTGGAGTCCTGCCCGATATGGGACCTTACTATTAAGGCGGCCTTTTGCTTGAAACTGGCAATTACGGGAGCATACCGCGCAGAAGGCCTAGAGGCCCCCGGAGGGGATCAGGGCACATTCCACCCGAGCGGTAGCAACTACCCAGGCGGAGCTGGCGGGGGCTTCCCCAGGACAAATCTGCAGGGCGGCTACCTGGTCCAGCTATGACACTTTTGTAAGGCATTACAGGCTCGACCTGGTCTCGGTGCAGGATCAGGCCTTTGGGCGTAAAGTCTTGCAAGCAGTTAGCCCGCCCAATGGGTGAGTACTCGCTTATCCTCTCAAGGTGCTGTCCTGAAAGACGAAAGAGGAAAAATCAAGTTACACTTATGGTAACGTCTTTTCCAGTAGTCTTTCAGGACAGCACCGATTGCCCACCCAGTGTTGATATTTGGTTACGTGAGAATGTCTTATTGCGGTCATGTTGTCTCATGTTGCGTCTCCCCAGGTGACCGGAGGTACGATCTAAGAACTGAGGTCGGAGGGGAGTGGAGAATTTTTTATGTTGGGTGGAGGTGTTTCCTCAGGTGGGGAGGAGCCGAGGTCTCTCAAGGTGCTGTCCTGAAAGACTACTGGAAAAGACGTTACCGTAAGTGTAACTTGATTTTTTGTACACTTTTAGGACAGGTCTATTGTAATTTTTACATTTTAACACGTACATACAAGTATGAACAGACTGAGGGTGATGATAAGCAGGAATGATGCAGTACTTAATAACTTTTCCTTATTTCTGGCAGTAAGCCATACTGTTAATCCCAAATTAATCTTGTATGTGTCATGAACATTTGGAAACAAAACAAAAAGGCAGATCTCAGTATTCTAGGAACCAGAAGCCAAGTTTGTTCGTGTCATTTTCTGAGGCATGTACTTAGACAAAACTCTTAACTGGACATATGGCTGAAATAAAAAGGTCAGGCGGATGACTGTATAACATATTAGAGACTGAATTTATTTAGTACAATACTTTTTTATATATTCATCTAATACAATATGGTTATTTACCACTTTTACAAAATATTTTCACTAATAATTTCAGTTAATATCAACAAGGTATGTAAAGGTCAACACTATCCTTGAAGTGATATATTAGTTTCGGTTCAACAGAGGTGGGTTGAACCACTTGTTGGTTTCCTATATACCTCAAAGACACCAGTAGCGATATTCACTTGCAGCAATTTGTGCGTCTCCCTTCTCTCTTAAAGCCATACAATCTTTTCCAAGTTATATATTTATTCTGTGTTATAAAGAACCCATAGGACGGGTGGGGCTGCATCATTTTGGTTTTATAATTGCTATATATATGAGCAGAACTGGAAAAGTTGTTTTGTATATCACTTCTGGGTAGTAAAGTAATATAATGAATAAGCATTCAGCTTGCCAGCAGCTATGCTAAACTTATATATGGATATGGGAGAAGCTAGTATGTAACCCCACACACATAAAACTTTTATTAATAATAACTCTTATTATTAAGGAGGGGGTGCTGTCTACAAAAAGACTCAAAAAGACTCAAAAAGACTCAAAATGTCAGAAAAACCATACACGGACATAACAATGATTGTATAATTAGCTACCCGGAGCTAGTGTCTTACAAGCTGATTCTGCCTTAAATTACTTACCTTGCAATGACCAAAACACAAATTTTTTTAAGCTTTCTGCCTTCCCATTCAAGAATTAATGACATGTATTCCAAATTTTTACCATACATCTGCACATCACAGCAGAAGTCTGCATTCATCAGCCCCAGTAAAGTTTTCCTAGTCTTTAGTTTTTCATATATTGATATTCTTATACAGGGGCGGGCTGACAACTCATGGGGCCCCCGGGCAATAGGGGATCATGGGGCCCCTGTGTCCTTGTCCAAACTCAAAAAAGCCTATGAAAAAGGTACCAGGGGCATCTCATGGGGCCCCCTACTGACCCCGGGCCCTCGGACAGTGCCCGAGTTTCTAAATGGTCAGTCCGCCCCTGTTCTTATACCATATAAGCCGTAGCCACGTCCTGTTTTTAGCTAAAAGAAGTGGAACTCAGCATGGTCTTCTGCTGCTATAGCCCATCGTCTTTGAGGATCCACATACACACTCATATGTGCACTTCTGCACACTTCCATCTTAATGATTTAATTTTGTCTGGCAGCAGTTCAAATGTTACCGTGAAAGTTTAATGGATCACATCTTCCCAATTCTAGTATTAATCTCACTAGGTTTCTTGAAATCTTGGGTGGAATCGCCATGATTCTGCCCCAGATTTGAAAATGTACTGTAAAAGTGTGAAAACGCTCAATTCATTCATTTCAATGGCACCTGAAAATGCAGAGCGATTTTGTCACAAATGTGGTGCATTTTTCTGTGCGGCAAATGCGCCAATATTGCTCAAACAAAATGGCGGGATGCACGACGCCCAAAAAGGAACCTTTGAAAAAACCTGGCGTGAATGGAGCCTTAGGTAGTAGATGAAAATAAAAAAGGATGATATCCTCTTAATTCTATCAGATGACACAACGAAATATCATTTGCCAGTATCCTCTTTCTTTATGTATTGACTGTCAACCACATGATTCACAAGGTGTTCCTATGAAGATGCATCTAATAGTATTAATATCATGCATAAAGATTAATAGATTCATATAGATTGGTTATGTGGAGAGAGTGAAAAAGGAGGCGCGACTGGTCCTGTATAAGTTTGCAGGTTAGGTGTTCTGACTTCAACCCAGAAATAAAATTGTAAAATATAGTGGCTCACCAGTGCCTGGATGTGGTGTCTGCATTAGTTTCTTATTTTTAAGCGAAGAACATTTATTGCAAGTACAGAAAAATACCTGATCCTGCCAGTCATCCATCATCCTTGTATCTGTCTTGCACTGAACTGAAATCACAAACAATTTTATCAGCCTTCCCAGCTATCCTCGGTAGACTACAGAACACCTACTCCAAGTAATTGAGATGAGGAGAGGTGGATGTGTTTGTAGTCCAAATCAGAAAGAAGCTAGGGCGACCCACTGCTTCTTTAAAGATGCAGCGTCCTCTAGGTTGATAGGATTTTTGTGGTTAGTCAGAGGCTTGTTAGAAACCTGGGATGAGTCGGCCTGGGAGTGAGGCAGTGAGGTTACCTCAGGGCAGCTTGGGAGGCTCTGCAGGTCAGAGCTTCTGAAGCCTTCCCACTGTTCTAGAAGCTGCTGGAAATTTCTGGAAGAGGGGCGGAGCCCTAGAATTGCATGTTTAGGGGAACCTGGCCAATCTCCATGCAGGAGGCCTGGCATGGTGACTGGGACAGCCCTTTATTTATCTATTTATTACAGGTACTTATATAGCGCCATCAATTTACACAGAGCATTACATATATATTGTACATTCACATCAGTCCCTAACCCTCAAGTGGCGTGCAATCTAAGGTCCCTAACCTACATTCATACATACACATACTAGGGACAATTTAGACAGGAGCCAATTAACCTACCAGCATGTCGTTGGAGTAAACTGGAGTACCGGGAGGAAAACGGAGTACCCAGAGGAAACCTACACAGGCAGAACAGGCAAACTCCAGGCAGGTGGTGCCATGGTTGGCATTTGAACTAACAACCCTAGTACTGCCAAGCGGGCGTGTTAACCATTCAGCCACTGTGCTGCCTGGACAGCAAGGGAGTTGTTGTTGGAATAGGTGGAAGATGGACTGAAGGGAAGGTGCTGGAGCCTGGGATCCTGTCTCATGTGCTGCATGGACGAGTGCTGTTCTGACAGGAGGGAGAGCATGGAGAACACAACACAATGCACCTCCTCCTGACTCTTTCCTCTCCACCTTTTCTAGGAAGTGTAATGGGGATTTAGGAGGGTGCTATTTGCTAGAAGGAGAAATGGGGGGAATATATGTGCTAGTAAGAGGGTTTGGGGAATTTGAGCCAGGAGGGGGGATTGGGAGGAATGTTTGTGTTTTTTTCTTCACAGATTGTCAATTCGGAGTCAAATTTCAGATAAGCAGTGTACAAAGCAGGGGCTGACTGACTCACTCGGACACTGCCCAATGGCCCAGGGTCAGTAGGGACCTCATGAAAGGCTCCACACATTTCACACAGTGGCAGTATATTTATGTCTATCTGAATGTTGTGTCCTCCTGCAACCAGGACACATTATTTAGACAGGGATGTTACGGAGAGCGGGGAGTCCAAGATGGGAGCAAATAAGGAGCTGGGACTGTCAGTGACAGTGAGAAGAGCAGGGGAGGAGGCAGCAGGGCTCTCTCTCTCTCGCCCTCCCTCTCTCACCCTCTCCCTTTCACCCTCTCTCTCCCTCTATCTCTCACTCTCTCACCTTCTCTCTCCTTCTCTCTCTTACCCTCTCTCTCCCTCTATCTCTCACTCTCTCATCTTCTCTCTCCTTCTCTCTCTTACCCCTCCCCTCTCTCTCTCTCTCTCTCTCTCTCTCTCTCTCTCCTTCTCTCTCCTTCTCTCTTTCATCCTTTCTCTCTCACCCCATCTCTCTCTCTCTCTTTCTCTCCTCTCCCTCTCTCTTTCATCCTTTCTCCCTCTCCCCCTCTCTCACCGTCTCTCTCTCCCTCGCCTTCTCCCCCCTCACCTTCTTCCCCCCTCTTTCTCTCCCTCTCTCACTCTCCCTCTCTGCCCCCTCTCTTTCTCCCTCTCTCTCACCCTCTTTCCCTCCCTCTCTCCCTCCCTCTCTTTCTCTCACCCTCTCACTCTCTATCTATCTCTCCATCCCCCACCCCCTCTCTCCCCCTCTCTGTCTCTCTCTCGGCCTCTCTCCCTCCCTCTCTCACCCTCTCCCTTTCACCCTCTCTCTCTCACACCATTCTCTCTCCCTCTCACACCATCTCTCTCTCCCTCTCTTTCACCCCCCTCCCCCTCTCCCCCCTCCCTCTCTCACACTCTCTCCCCCCCTCTTTCTTTCCCCCTCTCCCCCTCACCCGCTCTCTCGTCCGCTCTCTCCCTCCCTCATCCTCTCTCGTCCGCTCTCTCTCTCCCTCACTCCCTCTATCTCCTTATCCCCCCTCTCTCTCTCACCTTCTCTTTCTCCCTCCCTCTCCCTCTCCCCCTCTCACCCTATCTTTTTCACCCCCCCCCCTCTCTCTCCCCTTACACTCTCTCTCTCCCCTCTCACCCTCTTTCTCCCTCCCTCTCACCCCCTCTCTCTCTCTCTCATCTTCTCTCTCTCCCTCTCTGTCTCTCTCTAACCCTCTTTCCCTTCCTCCCTCTCTCATCCTCTTTCACCCTCTCTACCTCACCCTCCCTTTCTCCCTCTCTCACCGTCTCTCTCTCCCTCTTTCTCTTGCCCTCTCTCCCCTCTCACTCTCTTTCTCCTTCTCTCAATCTCCCCCTCTCTCTCAACCTTTCTCCCTCTCTGCCACCCTCTCTTTCCTTCTTTCACCCTCCCTCACTATCTCCCCCTATCTCTCTCTCTCTCTCTCACCCTCTGTCTCTCCCCCTCTCACCCTTTCCCCCTCCCTTTCTTACCATCTCTCTTTCACCCCGTCTCTCTCGCCCTCTCTCTCCCTTTCTCTCTCTCCCTCTCTCATCATTTCGTTCCCTCTCTTTCACCCCCCTTTCCCTACCCTCCCCCACTTCTCTCTCTCCTTCTCTCACCCTCCCTCTCTCTCACTCTCTCTCTCCATCTCTCACCCCCCTCTCTCCCTCTCTCTCTCTTTCTATATATCTCTCCCCCTCCCTCTCTCGTCCTCTCTCTTTCACCCTCTCTTTCACCCTCACTCTTCCTCTCTTTCTCCCCCCCTCTGTCACTCTCTCTCACCCTCTCTTTCTCACCCTCTCTCTCTCTCACCCTCTCTCTCCCTCTCTCACCCTGTCTCTCTCCCTCTCTTTCTCACCCTCTCTGTCTCTCTCTCCCTCTCTCACCCTCGCTCTCTCACCCTCACTCTCTCTCTCCCTTTCTCTAGCCCTCTCTCTCCTTCTCCCCCCTTTCTCTATCTTATTCTCTCACCTTCCCTCTCTCTCTCACCCTCTCTCTTTCCCACTCTCTCTCTCCCTCTCTCTTTCCCTCTCTCACCACCTCTCTCCCTCTCTTTCACCCCCTCTCTCTCACCCTCTCTCTCCCTTTTGCCCTCTCACTCACCCTCTCTCTTCCTCTCTGCCCCCTCTCTCACCCTCCCTCTCTCTCCCCCGCTCTCCCTCTCACCCTCTCTCTTTCTTTGACCCTCTATCTCTCTTTCTCTCTCACCCTCTCTTTCTCACCCTCTCTCTCTCTCACCCTCTCTCTCCCTCTCTCACCCTGTCTCTCTCCCTCTCTTTCTCACCCTCTCTGTCTCTCTCACCCTCTCTCACCCTCGCTCTTTCACCCTATCTCCTTCTCTCTCACCCTCACTCTCTCTCTCCCTTTCTCTAGCCCTCTCTCTCCTTCTCCCCCCTTTCTCTATCTTATTCTCTCACCTTCCCTCTCCCTCTCACCCTCTCTCTCTTTCTCCCTCTCACTCTCTCTCTTTCACCCTCTCTCTTTCACCCTCTCTCTATCACCCTCTCACCATCTCTCTTTCCCTCTCTCTCTCTCCCTCTCTCTCACCCTCTCTCTCCCGCACCCTCTCTCTCGCCCTCTCGCTCACCCTCTCTCTCCTTTCCTGCCCCCTCTCGCCCCCCCACTCTCTCTCTCACCCTCTCTCTTTCTTTGTCCCTCCATCTCTCTTTCTCTCTCACCCTCTCTCTGTTATCATCTCACTCTCTCTCTCTCACCCTCTCTCTCTCACCCTCTCTGTCTCTCTCACACTCTCTTTCACCCCCTCTCTCTCACTCTCTCTCTCACTCTCACCCTCGCTATTTTACCCTATCTCCTTCTCTCTCCCTCTCTCTCCCTCCTCTCTCTCTCTCTATCTCTCTCTTTCTCTCTCCCTATCTATCTCCCTCTCACCCTCTCTCTCACCCTGTCTCTTTCTCTCTCTCTCTCCCTCTCTCTCACCGCTCTCTCTCCCCTCTCTCTCGTCCCTCTCTCTCACCCCTCTATCTCTCTCACGCCTCTCTCTCGCCCCTCTCTCTCACCCCTCTCTTTCACCCCCCCCCCCCTCACCCTCTCTCGCACCATCTCTCTCCCCTCTCCTCTCTTTCCCCCTCTCACCCCCCTCTCTCCCTCTCCCACACCCTCTCTCTCCCATCCCCTTTCTCTCGCACTCTCTCTCTCTCTCACTCTCTCATACCCTCTCTCTCTCACCCTCTCTTTCTCTCTTCCACCTTCTCTCTCTCCCCCCTCTATCTTACCCTCTTTCTCACTTTCTCTCTCACTTTCTCTCTCCCTCTCATCCTCTCTTTCTCTCTAACACTCTCTCTACTAGGGTCAATTTAGACAGGATCCAATTAACCTACCAGCATGTCTTAGGAGTGTGGGAGGAAACTGGAGGACCCAAAGGAAACCCACGCAGGCACATGGAGAACATGCAAACTTTCTTACTGAGGATAGGGAATTGACCAATTCCTCTATTTGTATAATCTGTACATTAAATACGTATCACCCAAACTGTAAAACTGTTGTTGAATCCTCCAGTGCACACCATTGTTAAAATGTGTGCAGTGGGTTTTTTTTTTTTATAAAATTCAATTTTTTGTTAGGTCAGTTCAGGTTAACTGGTTGTAGCTCCACCCTAGGCTAACCCTCAATTTATGGGCATTCTCATGGGGGAGATACATGAAGGTGGGGCCTGGGGCTGGGGTACCCAATCTGGAAGAGATCACACACACAGTCCAGGAAGTTGTATGATATCTTGCATATTTGCAGTATAACACCCTGCTATAAATGTTCGATGCAGGGTGTTGAAGCCAACACAAGATGGCAGTGTCCTACAGAACAGTGGCATTCTCATGTTAAATAGCAGTTCTATGGAACTTGTATGCTGAACCGCAGGACTTTGCTGGGGAGCAGTGCAATTAGAAACTACATTTTCCAGAGGAGCTGGCTTGTGGGGGAGGGTGAACGGACATATATATGTAAAAGCCCGGGAGACTGTACAGGAACTGAGAGGGGAGGGATCTAGAGAAAGGAGGGTATTGATTGCCTGAGAACTGGACCAAGCCGCGGGAGGAGAGAGAAGGGAGGTGAAGATAATCTGTTGATCGCTAACCTTGCCTCTTGATCCAGAGAGCTGATCTGCCAGCAAGTGACTTGACATAATGCTGCAGGTGAGACTGGAGAGTTTGAGTGGACCCCATCTAAAGAGAGAGAGAGATCGCAAGGATCCTCCAAATGCCATTCCTTGGGTGAGAGAGTGCCAAGCCTTGCCTAGGGGAAGGAACACTGACACCTGCTCCATAGTTGCTATTTTCAAACCACTGTTGCTGGCATCCCATACAGTCACTATAAGTTGCGGCCTAGTTCCTCCAGCTGCTTTTGCTTAACTACACTTAACACAGCGTTAATACCAGCACTGATACCAGGACAGCCATCCTGCAGGCCGAACCTTGGCCTCGTCACTATCATCATCAATTTACCCTTTTAAAGAGGCCTTTTCCTATGGTGCCAATAGTCTTACAGTCCAGGGAGGAGCTACTTCGTACCAACAATCACTTCTGGCAGCTCAACATTCTCTTTCTTTCGTTACTATGTTCATTGAGATATTTGTATACATTAGAACATTGGAAAAAATTTTCGTCCAAAAGTCGATTAGCAAATAAATGAAACACAGTCTACTCTGCACTAAAATGGCCTGTATAGCACATATGCTAATGTGAACAAGCCCTACATGTTTCATAGATGAGGAAATCCAAAAACTAAACCTTGTCATGCTGTGCTTTCGTAAAAAACACATGATCTACCCGCACTACATACAGGTCTCCTAAAACATCTGTGTAGCACCCTCTTAGTTAGCTAGGGGGAGTTAGATGATTATTTTTTTTGTAGTTAGAAGGCTGAGTAGCAGCTAGGGAGAAATAGAGGGGCAAATTTGGGGCAGGGCTGAGAGGCTCTGCAGATCAGCTCACTGTTAACTCCCTATGATCTAAGGACTTGGAGAAGTCTCTAGAACTCAGTGGGCCGGGGTGCAGAGGAGCTGGTCTGCACTACAAAGGGATCCTGGCAAATCCCCAAGCAGGAGGCTTGGCATGGTGTTAGAACAGCCCTTAAGAGTGACTGAGCCTGCTCAGTAGCAGGAGAGTTTGGGTGGAACGAGTAGGCTGGAGTGAGGAGCCTGGGAGGTGGTCCAGGAGAGGGACCTATCTACTGGAGGAGCTAGAAAGGAGGATCTCTCATCCTCAATTGTCCCCTGGGAGAGGACGACCTGGGAAGCATGAAAGGAGCCAGCCCAGCGTAAGTGGTAATGAGAAGATTTCATCTGGGGTCTGAGGAGGTACACCAGGAGAGACTGGATAGGTCTCCATGAAGAGGATTTTTGACTAATGGACTTATACATAGATGTTAAGGCGTTTGTCCTCAGTTTACAGTTACCCTGCGCATCCCATGCACCCCTTTACCCCATCAAAGTTCAATACACCTTAATAAAATATAAAAAAAACAAGCTCAAGGACTGTTTATTGCTTCATTTGTGCAAGGCCTGAAGGAAATGATTGTTGCCTGGCTGTGCAGGACTATAGGGGGACCCAAATCTCTGGAAACTCCTAAGGGGTAGTGCTTTATCTGTAACTGTCAGAAAAATACATTTTACCACACATTTCACTTTAACGATGACGAGACAAACTTTCATTGTTCCAATGAGGCCTTTCCTCTAAATGAAGGGCATGATCACCCAGTCTCTAATTCTGAAGTGAAACACATGAGTGTGCAGGCACCCACTTTGCGCAATAGCTTCCTTCCCTATTTTGGGAATTAAGAACTCAATACAAGAAACATGACTCAGAGGATGTTGTGTGTTGTGAACCATGCTTCTTCAATGACAAAAATCAGAAGAAAACAGCTGCCCCATTACAAGTCAGATATTTCACAAAAGGTCCAAGGAATACAATCCAATTGGATGTACATGGAAATAAAGCACAGTAGAACCAAAACACCAAACGATATGATTTGTACTCAAAATGGCCAGAGGTCATAACCATTAAAGTTGTCATCCTCACCTTGGAGGGATGGTCCCAAAGGTGGGGACTACCACTGTAAATCATTACCAACAATGGTCCACAATTTATTTCAAAAGAGTTTGAGACTTTCCCTAAATCAAAAGGAATAAAGCACATCCTAACATCATGATACCATCCACAGGCCAATAGAATGTTTTAACCAGACATTTAAAAATGGACTAAAGACACATCTGCATGAGGTTCAGCAAAGCTATAACTACTGTTCTACAACACCAAAGGTAAGTTCCTCATAGTGCCGCTGGGGAATTGCGTGTAAAACTGATGATAGGTCGTAATCTATAAATCCCATTCACTTGTTTGAAGTTTCCAAATAAAGTAGCAGAACCCCTAAACCTGCATGCTAGGGAGTGGAGAGGCACCAGATCAAAGCAAAAACTTACAGTGATGCAAAAACAAACACTGAGACAACTGCCTCCATTCCTGGACAGTGAGTGAAGTTAAGGAAGCCACCAACCAAGTAAAAATGTAATCCCTGCCTATTCAATACTGTGTAAATCCATAGCTAGTTGGGACCAGTAACCTATAGGCTGGAGGAGGAATCCATTTGGCATGGGAACAGGTTAGTACCTGTTCAAGATCCTATGGTCAGGCAGGATACAATTGTAGCACTACTCCCTTAGGAGTTGCTAGATTATTTTTGGGCTCTCTGTTGCTCTGGACCCTTCTTTGAAAGCCCAACCCCTGCTGACACCACAGTACACTCTTAACCAGTATAGATTACCACCTGGAGGTAAATTCACACTGATTGGAGTAAACTGGTAAAAGGTTTATGGCAGATTTAAATGTAGCTTGCTCACATAACAAACAAAATCAGCATATGCAGAGTCAGTTGTTACTTATGTCAACATTAAGCAAAGAAAAGACAACACTTATCACAGGGCCACCAAATAATGTTAGCAGGTCTGCTTTTCAGAAACCAACCCAATACCCTTCAACCTGAGGTGGCTTTATATTTCCCAGGGAGCAATGAGAGCTATCAAAACAGGCAAGGTTAGCTAACGCTGGGCCCTCAGGACCTGATGGCAGGGATGTATCCGGAAATAAAAGAGTTCTTTACCCCTGATGTAACTAAAGTCCCCCTTAAGTACAAAGAAGAGACTTCTGTGGGCATGATGGAGCCCAGTTGATGCACAATGAGAAGAGGTGCGGAAAATTATTCTCTGAGGAACAGTGCAATAGGGCAAAGGAGGGACGGCACTTCTATTGAAAGTGGCAAGGAATTGGTGTAATGTCCCTTTAAGTGTACTGGTCTCTAGTAAGTAGATGTAAAGAAGAAGGTTACTGGGCTGACAGAAGTGATTGTTGATACAGGGTAATTCCTCTCTAGACTGCAAGACTATTAGCACAATAGAAGGAAGTCTCTTTATAAAGGGTAAATTGATGATGATAGTGACGCGGCCAGGGTTCGTCCTGCAGGAAGGCTGTCCTGCTATCAGTGCTGGTGTCAAGGCTATGTCAAGTGTAATTAAGCAACAGTGGCTGAAGGAACTAGGCCGCAACTTATAGTGACTGTATACAATGCCTGCAACTGTGCAGAAGAAATACTGTAGCAACTATGGAGCAAGTGTCAGTGTTCCTTTCCCTAGGAAAGGCTTGGCACTCTCTCACACGAGGAATGGCATCTGGCAGATCCTTGCAATTTTTCTCTCCTTCCAGATCAGACCCACTCAAACTCTCCGGTCTTACCTGCAGCGCTGCGTTCAGTCACCTGCTGACCAATCAGCTCTTTTGATCAAGCAACAAGGTCAGCGATCAACAGATTCTTTTTGCCTCCCTTCTTTCTTCTCTGCAGCCTGGTCCAGCTCTTCAGCGATTGACACACTCCTCTCGTTAGATCTTTCCTTTTTCTCAGTTCCTGTCCAGTCTCCTGGGCTTTTACATATATATGCCCCCACCCACACGCCAGCTCCTCTGGGAAATGTAGTTTCTAATTGCACTGCTCCCCAGTAAAGTCCTCTGATTCAGCATGCAAGTTCCATAGAACTGTTCTTCAGCATGAAAATGCCACTATTCTGCAGAACACTGCCATCTTGTGTTAGCTTCAGCATCCTGCATCAAACATTTATAGCAGGGTGTTACACACTCCCCCCACTCAAAGTCTTTGGTCCCCCAAAAAACAAGGGAGACAAACTGTCAATGTTTGGCATAACATATTTACATATTATAAAGAAATTAATCACAATAATCAGGAGCAAAAATTGGCAAGTATGCATTGTTAATCAACAGTTGTAACAATGACTCCAACCCAAGGTTAGGAAACTGATTACTCAAGAGGTAAGGTAATGGTTTCAGAAACCTCCTCAGGGATGGTGTCAGCAGAGGGGCTTACAGATTCTTGGATTTCCTCCAATAAGCCGTAAATGGGAGCTTCTAGAATTATTTGGCCTGGAATGGAAGGCTTCTTTAGAACTCTCACCCAACATGTCATAAGTCATTTGCTTGGGTGCTTTTATTTCCCTTCTTTCCCTGGACTCCTCCTGAAGGATGACATTTTCTCCTTCTATTGCAGACTCTGCTTGAGAACCTTTTGCAGAATCAATATCAAGTTTAGGAAGGAAGAGGTCTTCAAAAGTGGAGTTTGGCAAAGACATAGGCTCAACCAGACTTGTAGGGCCTGTCTCTGCAGTGGAAGGAATCTCTGGTTGGAAACTTGTCGAAGGAGCGGGTGAAACTGAAGCAGGGGCGAGCGCCAAGATACTATCGTTTATGGCCAATCTATTTCAACTTCTACCCCCTCTTCCTCCTCAGTCTCTTCCTCTTTTTCTGGGACTACAGTGGGCTGTGGAGGCCTACATGGCCGAGTCCTTGCAGTGGAAGGATTACTTGGCAGTGTTGGGATTCGCACAGCGTCAGACAGTTGTAAAAGGTGATTTTGGTTCCAAGACTTCACGGGACCTGTCTTCCCTTCCAGGCAGATCTGATAGATGGCAAATCTGGCAGCTTCTTGCAGATGACATAGAGCAAGGATTTCCAATGAGCTGCTATTTTATGCTTCCCTAGAATCCCAAAGTTTCTAAACAGCACCCAATCCCCTGGCTGTAAATCCTGTAGTTTCATCTCGGAATCATGGCACCATCTAGTCCTTTCTCCTGCAGACTGGGAAACTTTCTTGGCCTTCTCAAAAGCGCCCTCTAGTTGATGTTTCAGTCTCTCTACATAGCTCTGGTGAGATGAGGGAGTAAGGTGGCCAGGAGCTGTGCCAAAGGCTAGATCCACTGGTAGCTTGGCTTCTCGCCCAAACATCAGACAATAAGGGAAAAATCCTGTAGCATCATTCTCGGTGCTATTATAGGCATGCACCACTGCAGCAATATGTTGGCTCCACTGCTGTTCTTTCTCCAATGGCAGGGTACCAAGCATTTTCAGAAGTGTCTGACTGAACCGCTCTGGTTGAGGATCACCTTGTGGGTGATAAAGAGTGGTTCTGGACTTCTTTATGCCTAGCAAGGTTAGTAGTTCTTTGATCAGGTTGCTTTCAAAGTCTCTCTTTACAAAGACCTGAGTGAATTCTCTGTGAAAATCTGTAAAGAATTTCTCACAAATAATTTCTCTACTAACACTTTGGCCATCGTGGTCTGTCACTACTAAGACATCCCCCCGTCCACTAGAATCTGGTTCCAGGCACAAGGAATCGATACACACCAGCTCCATTGGTTCTTGCTTTGAAGGTGGCCTAAGGAGGCAGCTTGTTTAGGAAGAGTCTTTCTTTGTATACAATTTAGGTAGGTGCGACAGTACTCCTGCACTTCTGTCTTCATCTGTGGCCAATAGAACCAATTTCTCACCAGCAAATAGGTCCTCTCCTGACCTAAGTATGCATGCTCATCATGCAATCGCCTCAGCACCATTCTTCTGAACTGGGTAGGCAAAAAGGAGTTACCATAGATCATCACCTCAGTCCGAGGGGCCCCTTCAGTAGACCACTCCACTCCTCAGTTCTAATCTATCCCACTCCCTATGGATAATCTTGGCATCTGGAGAGTCTTCTACCCAAAGTAAATCGGGTTGCTGCTCTTTAAGGGCCCTTCTTGTCAGTTGGCAGAGCAGATCTTGACCTTGGGCTTCCTGAATATCTTTAGTGGTGAGCTGGGGTAATTCCTCACCCTTCAACTGTGACACATTGCAACAGTACGATGGGATGCAGGCACCTCTGGCTCCCACTACTTCTGCATTGACCAATCCCTTAGCCATATACTCAGCACTCTGACTCATGGCCTGCACATCTTTTGAGGACACTTTTTACCAGTTTGGCTCAGGGGCCTGCCGACCATAGGGCCTCCTAGATAAGGCATCTGCATCTCTATTTCCTATTCCAGGTCAGTACTTTAGGCTAAAGCGGAATCCAGACAGAGCAGCCAGCCAACGATGTCCAGTGGCATCCAGCTTGGCTGTAGTGAGCACTTCACCAAAACCCAGCCCCATAGAGATAGTCCTTCAACTTAGCCACCACAGCCCACTTCAATGCAAGGAATTCCAGCTTGTGTGTTGGGTAACTCCTTACAGCAAAGGAGAGGCTCTGACTTACAAATGCTATGGGCCATAGCAGCCCAGCATGTTCCTGGTACAGAACTGCCCCAAGCCCCTCTCTGCTGGCATCCACATGGAGCTTAGAGGGGATGGTGTAGGCCAACACGGGAGCTTGTGTCAAGCACTGCTTCAGCTTGATAAAAGCCTACTCACTCTGCTGAGTCTACTGGCCACTGATGGATTCCCAAGGACTCCGAGGTCCTTTTTCGGAGGGCCCTTGTTTAACTCACTAGTGTCCCCCTCCATATTCTTCAGGAGGTCAGTGAGGGGTGCAGCAGTTTTAGCAAATCCCTCCACAAACCAACGGTAGTATGAAAAAAATTCCGGGAACAACCTCAACTCAGTACCGTTATTGGGTCAGGGCCAAGCAGTCACAGCTTCAATCTTGCTGGGATCAGTGGGCACCCCATCTGCAGATACTACATGCCCCATATAGGTAATGGAATTCCAGTAAAATTGCCACTTTTCCAAGTATAATTTCAGGCCTTCCTCATGGAGCCTCTGAAACACTTTCTCCAACCTTGCTTCATGCTCTTCCAAGGATCTCCAAAACACTATTATGTCATCCAGATAAACGAGGACCTTGATCAGGTATATATTTCCCCTACCGTACACTCAATTAGCCTCTGGAAAGCAGTTTTCTCTCTGTCTTCAGGGTGCATAGGGATTTCATAGTATCCGCTCTTCAAATCCAGCACACTAAACCACTTGGCCCAGGATAGGCACTGCAAAGCATTGTCAGTTTGTGGGGTTTTGTATTGATCTGGGATAGTCTGCTTGTTCAAGGTTCTATAATCAATGCACATCCGTAGGGTACCATTCTTCTTGTGTACCACTACAATGAGGGAGGCATAGGGACTACTAGATTCCCGGATAATTCCGTCCCTCTTCAGCTCCACCATCTGACACCCAACATCATAGTTGTTTTTCGAAAAGACTCTCTCCTAGCTTGTCAGTTTCTTGCTCTTCTCTTTCACTCCTCTGACAAAAGGGAATTTTGAAGACCAAACCCTCCTCTAGCGGGGTTGTCTGGTGACTCAGATGTGTTGACTGGGGTAGCTAAATTCATTTGCCCCAACAGAGTCCAGGGTCGGCAGGGTTATAGGGTCGGCAGTGTTGTTGCAGACTCGGACAAGCATGCTACCCCTGCTTCGCCGCAGAGCTTTTGTAGTGATCACTTCGGGGATGATCTCTACCTCGTCCATCTTTTCTTTATTTTCCATCTCCAGCACAACGAAGAGCCCGGGCTGGTCCCAGATCAACTTAACTCGGGCTTTGAACCAGGTGACTGCTCCTGGAGCACTTTTGCATCAGGTCCATTCTTCCAAACCCTCCCTACTTCTTCCTCTGGAGCCCTCAGCTCCCTGAAAACTCTTTGATAAACTTGACATAACTGTGGATGAATGCTCTCTATGGGTACAGTGTTCTGCTCAATCAATGGAGTAAGTAGCGACCAAACTAAGTTGGTATTGGGCCCAATTAGTAGAGAGCACTGCTTTATCCCCGAAGGCCTAGGACAGACTATCCCCAGAGTATCAAAGGTCTCAGATTTCCCTGTCAAGGTCAGACCGAATACTAGACGGATTGGTATGTAGCCATTATAGGGACATTTCTGAGCTCCAATTCCCCAAATCTTTAGGTCTTCCAATTTCCATAGCGGTATGTGTTTAAGTGCTTGTCAAAGAAATCCCTATAAAGTAGGGTCACTTTTGCTCCATTATTCAGCAAAGCTTTGGTGTAGACTCAAAGCACCTGAGCCATTACTGTGTCAGACAGGTGTACATTCTCTTGTTCAAGTGGAGGAGGAATTCCTTTTTTCCATTCTGTCAATATCAACACATTAGGAACATTGGGATCACTTCTGATGTTGAGAATACTCACTCTCTGATCAGGGATACAAGTGGTCCACATCTGCTCAACCCGCTTTTCAGTCCAGCCATCTCCAGAGAGATTTAGCACCACACACCATTCTGGTCTCCCATTCTCCTCTTGGCACCAAGAAGTGATCTGGGAAGGTTATATGCTTTCCTGTGGTTCACAGATTTTTTGGACAGGGAGATCCCAAAGGTAGCCTACCCCCTTAGGAGTTGCTGGACTTTTTTTCGGCTCTATGTTGCTGTGTGCAGCCTTCCAATCAATTCCACATACCCCTGTAACTGGTGTTCCTCCCTCTCACACTCCCGCCATGGCACCACCAGCTGTCAGAATACCCAATCAGTGCCTACATCTGATTGGATGCAAGTACTGTACAGCCAACAATTTTCCAACAGGCTCCCTTTACAAATGTTGACTGAACAATCCAATTTTGTTGAACACAGCTTTGCCAGCAGGGCCAGATGCTATTCAAATTTATTCTAGCCAATAGAAAGCGGTCACAATTTGAGAAGTGTATGGCCAGTTTAAGTAATCCCATCCTGCAAGGACCTGCAGATTAAGGCTGCCCCTGTGTACCGCAAACACATATGACTGTACATTTGAGAGAATGTAAGGACTGTCAACCTTGCACAAGCCATGTAATAAGGCTGATTAATCAAGATTCATTAGTAAATTGTAACACACAGATGATGGGGAAATGAGTAAATGGTATGGCTTTAACACAGTTTCAGTTAGAATGTCACCAGCTGATTTCAGTTTTTGCATGGATTTTCTCTTTAAAATGGCTACTGCACTAAAAATGGGTTAGGCTATCTAAGAGCCAGTAAGCTGCAATACTATAATATTTTGTTCTTTATTATGCTTTAAAGTGTTACTAAACCCACAACAGTAAAGTCAGTCTGTTTTTGCAGTAAAGCATGCTTGTTATACTCACTGTGGAACGTAAGGGGTTAATCCTCTGCACTGTATAAAAAGGCTGTTTGGTCCTGACTTCTCTGCCCCTCCTCTTGTTCAAATGTCCACCTGATAAGACAGACTGAATCGGTAGTCACATGCACATGCTCAATTTAGTGTGTATTGTAGAGGTTTTTTTTTCTTTGGAGCGTGCATGTGATCAGCACAGGGCCAATCAGCACTGTTCAAACAGAGGGTCAGGGGTTTTGCATCCTCCTAGAGCAGAAAGAAAACTCCTCCTACAAGCTTTAAACAGTGCTCAGCCGAAGTCACAAGACTGCTCTAACTGCTGATGAGAAAAGGTATTTAGCAGTTTATATTTACTAAAATAATTGCATGTCCATGTTGTGTGTACTGTAGGAGACCAGATATAGTGAATGCCGGGTCCTGGGTTTAGTAACACTTTAAAATTCGCTGTCACCTGACAGCATAGACTTGCTCCAGTCTCTGACATGATACCGAAAATAATGTGGAATCCACTCGGAAGTCAGACCAGCATCTGGCTCAGCCTCTCAGTGAGCTGCTGAGAGCCCGAGTCAGCCGCTCCTACTCCCTTCACAGCCTTGTGCTCCAGTGAGTGCTGGAGGGGCAAAGCAGGGAGCCAGTGACTGACAGTGTCCTTGGACATACAGGGGTAATAATGGTTTACATAGGTGTGTGTATATATATATATACAGTATATGCACACTTGACGTTTTGATAACGCTGGAAACGTTAGCTGTGTAAAGTTATGTTAATGCAGCGTTTTTGCATTATCGTTTAGCGGTGTTTTGCCGCTACCAGTGGTGTTTTCCCACGTTTTTCAGCATTTGCGGTTTTTAGCATTTTTTTTTTACCAAACTAATAAATTTTCTTTTTTGTCAAAGTCCAAAAACGCCAGTTTGCAGCGTTTTACCGCGTTTTGCAGCATAAGAGCGCTGTTACAGCTAAAAAAACTCCTCTAAAAACCCACTAGTCCTGGGTTTTTTTCCAGCCAAAAAAACATCCCAGCCAAGAAATGTTGATTACAGTCTATGTGTGCATGGACACATAGGATAACATGCTGGGGGGTTTACTAGCTGTAGAAAAAAACAGCCGCTGTAAAAACGTCAAGTGTGCATGACGGCTTAGAATAACTTACCATTGTGCGTTTTATCATTGTATTGATTTTCAGGTGTGTAGTTAGTACACTTACCTTAATTGTGGCTCATTCCTCATCATGCCACAGCTAAGTCCATGGCAAACTTTTATAGTGCAAGCTGCAATAATCACTCAAAAATCCAATGTACTGCAATTATAAACAGAAATTCACACTGTAAAATCAACCCAAAGTACTTTATTCAGTTTCTGGCTTCCAATATAGTCTCTGCCTTAGGCCATGCCCCTCTGATGTTTTTCACAGAGATTAGGTTTTGTCATAGAGGTAGGGGTGGCCAAAATTGGAGGTCATTTGTACCCATCAAATGAACTCCAGCTTTGGCCACCCCACCTCTACAATTAAGCCTACTCAATGTGAAACATGTCATTTGATTACAGCACTCTGTAATTCTGTACAGCAGCACTGGGAGACAGAGGTGCAGTACTTGGAGCCAACCATATGTCCTGTGTATGTGCTGGCAAAGAACATGCTGACAGGAGGAGAGAGAACCCCCCAGTGTTTCTATAAGGGCACGGGAACCCTCCAATGTTTTTATAAGGGCACGGGAACCCTCCAATGTTTCTGTAAGGGCACATAAACCCTCCAGTGTTTCTACAAGGGCACAGGATCCATCCAGTGTTTCTGTAAGGGCACAGGAACCTTCCAGTGATTCTGTAAGGGCACAGGAACCCTCCAGTGCTTCAATAAGGGCACAGGAACCCACCAGTGTTTCTGTAAGGGCACAGGAACCCTCCAGTGATTCTGTAAGGGCACAGGAACCCTCCAGTGATTCTGTAAGGGCACAGCAACCCTCCAGTGTTTCTATAAGGGCACAGGATCCATCCAGTGTTTCTGTAAGGGCACAGGAACCTTCCAGTGATTCTGTAAGTTCACAGGAACCCTCCAGTGTTTCAATAAGGGCACAGGAACCCACCAGTGTTTCTGTAAGGGCACAGGAACCCTCCAGTGATTCTGTAAGGGCACAGGAACCCTCCAGTGATTATGTAAGGGCACAGGAACCCTCCAGTGTTTCTGCAATGGCACAGGAACCCGCCAGTGTTTCTGCAAGGGCACAGGAACCTTCCAGTGTTTCTGCAAGGGCACAGGAACCCTCCAATGTTTCTGCAAGGGCACAGGAACCCTCCAGTGTTTCTGCAAGGGCACGGGAACCCTCCAGTGTTTCTGTAAGGGCACTGGAACCCTCCAGTGTTTCTGTAAGGGCACTGGAACCCTCCAGTATTTCTATAAGAGCACAGGAAATGTTTTTGGATTTTACAGTGGTAGTAAACTCTCTTTGTTCATTTTTACCTACAGTTAAGCGTATAATAAAGCTTGTAAAAAAACAAAACCTCAGCGCTCAGGACTTCCTATTTACCATACAAATCCCCGTGAGATGCTGCTGTGCACAGGTACAAAAGACCAAAAACTTTTAACAATGAAAACCAGCGCAAACCCACATGATCAATTACATTACTCAGTTTAAAAAAACATTAATGTGCTAATAAAGATATATATAATAAATTATATATAAAATATATTGATATAAAAACATATATAAAAATTAAAATTATAAGTCCAGTGACAAAAAAGCAAAGTGACAAAAAATCAAAAAAAACCCCAGAAAATATATATATAAATATAATTACAGTCCCGTGACAAAATTAAATCAAATTAAATTGTAATATATTTTCCATTTGATTCTTCCGTGTTACTGATCCCTTCACCATCCACCAGTGCAGAAATCAACATTAACCGCACTCACCAGATAATGGTGAGTCACACGCCTTTCAGGATTGTTAAGGGCTCCTGGACCCCCTTTACTTTGTCTGGGACCTCCAAGTGCTCTTTCCTCTTATGTCTAGGTACCTCTTCTGCTTACTCCTCTCACCGAATCCCCCAAAGGAAAATCAGGAAGAAGAAAAGACCATAGCGTGATACCGCAGTAACTTCTCCTCAAATTAATCTCTCCAGACCACTCACATTCTTTTGCGGGATATAGCCCACTTTTTATTCAAAACAACAGCGATTCTCTTCAGAAATGGTCCACTTTTCATGTACACCGATTATACAAGGACCTCACAGTTTAGTGTGCAGCAGGATGGCAGACCTCAGCTACAGACTCTTCTACTTAGGCTAAGATGGCCCCTTGGAACGCACCGCTCGGCGTGCGCTCCACTCACCGGAAATGACGTCAGACGACGGACCAGGCAACCGGAAGTGCGTCAACGGTTGACGCATCTTAGCCTAAGTAGAAGAGTCTGTAGCTGAGGTCTGCCATCCTGCTGCACACTAAACTGTGAGGTCCTTGTATAATCGGTGTACATGAAAAGTGGACCATTTCTGAAGAGAATCGCTGTTGTTTTGAATAAAAAGTGGGCTATATCCCGCAAAAGAATGTGAGTGGTCTGGAGAGATTAATTTGAGGAGAAGTTACTGCGGTATCACGCTATGGTCTTTTCTTCTTCCTGATTTTCCTTTGGGGGATTCGGTGAGAGGAGTAAGCAGAAGAGGTACCTAGACATAAGAGGAAAGAGCACTTGGAGGTCCCAGACAAAGTAAAGGGGGTCCAGGAGCCCTTAACAATCCTGAAAGGCGTGTGACTCACCATTATCTGGTGAGTGCGGTTAATGTTGATTTCTGCACTGGTGGATGGTGAAGGGATCAGTAACACGGAAGAATCAAATGGAAAATATATTACAATTTAATTTGATTTAATTTTGTCACGGGACTGTAATTATATTTATATATATATTTTCTGGGGGTTTTTTTGATTTTTTGTCACTTTGCTTTTTTGTCACTGGACTTATAATTTTAATTTTTATATATGTTTTTATATCAATATATTTTATATATAATTTATTATATATATCTTTATTAGCACATTAATGTTTTTTTAAACTGAGTAATGTAATTGATCATGTGGGTTTGCGCTGGTTTTCATTGTTAAAAGTATAATAAAGCTTACTAGTAGGTAAAATTAATATCTCCTAAACGATCACGAGCAGCAACTGGTGACATCACCGGCTCATGTGCTCTGAAGGAACGGCATACCTGTGCTGTTCCTTCAGAGCTGTGTGCCGTGGCCGAGACTCCCTCACGCATGCTTGGGACTGACTTCATCAGCACCTCGGCCATTCAAGCCGCTACAGCCTGTGAACCCGGAAGGAAGACCAAATGAAGATGGAAGCCCTGTTAGCAGTGATAGAGTGCCGCTGTAGGGCTTCGTTCTAAGGATCTGAAGGTCTGACCCGTGTAGCTACAGGACTGATCTGATTACAATTTTAGGATGCAATCAACCTCCGGTGTTCCAATCCAGTTAAAAAAATATAATTTTTGTTGGTGTTATATCACTGTTTCTGTATTTTATGTGCTATTGATTGCCCCTACGTGGGGGCGCCTCTTGCATTGTTGGAGTCACAATAGTGATTTCTTTATTTTTTATGTACCATTGATAGCCCCATGCGTGGGTGTGTCTTTTGCTCTAATCCTTCTTGTTAAATTGTTTACAAAAGTTAATAAAAACCATTGAAATACAAAAAAAAATGTCAGTTTGAATCCTCAAAGCATGTGACTGCATTGGTTCTTACTGTACATATCTCACACGTTCACAGTTAGTCACAGACATAACAAAGGAAATATCACACTGATGATGGCTGATGCTATTAAAATTGAATTAAAAACTGTTTCTCTTTACAATTTAACTTCCCAAATCTAGAGTTTTAGAAGTATTTTGAAAGTAGCAGTTTGATGACTTATAGGCTGCTGTCTAAACTTTTCACCCGTAATTACCTAGCAAAAGGTCACATTTGGTCACATCAGGGGTTATTAAGCAATAAGGGAATGTGCAGCAATTTTCAGAGCAGCCTTTGAAAAGGAAATTCTGACATAAACAACAGACAGTTTCTCTACATTTAACTGATGTTACCAAATGTGCTGTGGATATGAACATATGCAAATGACTGGTTTTCTCTAAAGGTGGGGGATCAAAACAACTACAAATGTTTTCAGTAAGACAAAATGCAATAAGCTATAGCAACCAAAAATAATTCACTCAGGGTAAAAGATTTTAGTAAACTGGTTGTCATCGGTTATTGCACTTCAGAATTTCATTTTTCTCTTCTTTATCAAATAAAACTGCTGGAATTTCATAGCAAAGCCTTGGTGATGTAGCCACAGGAATATAGTTTTGAATATTTGTGTGGACAGGGCCAACATTAGAAATTACAAGGCCCCGTACAGAATGCTCCCTTCCCAACACAGCACATACTGTATGTAGAATAAGGCTGCAGAAACAGGACCTGTCATGGCTGCTCCCCAGTCACAAGTTAGCCTGCAGTTTCTTGTTTGTGTATTCTTACCTGCTTGCTGCAGTGCTGTTCCTGATCCCTTTCACATGTGTGTTTGTCTGTGCTCACCTATGGGCGTCATCTGCTGTCCTCTGGGTTTTATTTCCTTCCCTTCCATCACTTCCTGGCCTGCCTCCTTGCTTGCCTGCCTATATAAGACATGCTCAGTCTAGGCCACTTTGCCTGAGCAACTTCCTAGTTGTCTGAGCTCCTGTGTGTTGCTATCTCCTGTATCCAGCATTGACTACTCGTGTACCGACCCCAGCTTCGTTCTCTGACTGTGCTTGTTTTCCACCCATCCTGACCTCGGCTAGTGTATCGGATTCCATTTGTCTCCTCCCATTGTACTCTGCTCCCGCGAGCGGTCTCCTCATCCTCAGCTGGGCGCACCCGGGGGCCACGACCTGGTCCCAGCTTGCTGCAAGTCCATCCCCACCATCAGGGTCTTTAGTGAAGAAACAAGCTGGGGCTTAGACTCCGCGCCCTGGTGAACCCCAAGTTGACTATCTACAAGGGCTCACTACCACAGGTGCTGACACTCCTCCATATATATTGTATTGTGCTGTATATAGCATATCAGAGACATGCTGGTAGGTCCCCATCATACTATTAGTGATGGGCCGAACACCCCCATGTTTGGTTAGCAGTCAAACATTTGAACCAAATAAATGTTTGACTGCAAACTTCAAACTCAATGCAAGTCTCTGGGATTCAAACTTGTAAATTAAAATGTGCCCATTTTGAAGGCTTATATGCAAGGTATTGGCCATAAAAGGAGTATGGGTACTGCCATGAGGGACATGAATCAGTAAAAAAAAAATTCAAAAAAGTACAGTTTTTAAAGGTGCAGCCCTTTTTCATTGCTTAAAGTTCAAAAAAAGAAAATTAACAAATCCTTTAAATATCATGCCTGGGGGGTCCCCTTAAACTACCTGCAAAGTTGCACATCTGTACAATGTATAGAACCTGCTGCAGCAGGACTGACATTTTTTTTTTTTTGTAAATTACATTTTTATTGAAAATAAAAAACACTGTGGGGTCCGCCCGCTAATCCATACCATATCCTTTAGGTTTGATAGGAAGGTTAGGAGGGACCCCACAATAAATATTTTTTTTTAAACAGTGTGTAGGGTTCCCCCTAAAAGCCATACCAGGCCCTTGAGGCCTGGTAGGACTTTTAAGAGGAATCCCACCTTACAAAAATGGGGGGAAAGGGCCTCTTCCGCACATCACCTGCCCGGTGGTTGTGGGGGTCTGCAGGCAGGGGGGTCATTAGCATCAGGGAACCCGTTTAAATAAGGGGAAACCCTGATGCTGCACCCTCCCTTGGAAATGAGTAACGAGTACCTACCCATTCACTAAAGGGTTACATTTTGAAAAAATAAAGAAACCAGACTTTTGAAAAATTCCTTATTAAAAAAGAAAAAAGCCAAAAAATGGTTCCATCGTTGTAATCCATTGTCAGTCACGGCATTCAGCATTGTCATGATGACACCAACTCGCCAAAATAAAAAACAACCCGCCGACCCGTGCGTCCCAGCCAAGCACTCGCTGACATTTGCTTGTCTGATATAAACAATTGGGTGGAGATAGCAGTGACATTGGTGATGATGTCCCCACTAGCTCCGCCCAATTGTTTACATGTGACCAGCAACTGTCAGACCTGTCATATTGCGGTGAGTGCTTGGCAGGTGTGGAGGGTTTTTTTTCTTTAGTTTGGCAAGTTGGCATCATCATGACAATGCTGGATGTCATGATTGATGATGGATTACAATGATGTAACCATCTTTTTGGCTATTTTGTTTTTAAAAACTGTTGTTTTGTTTTTTTTGTTCAATAAAGGAATTTTTCAAAAGGCGAACAGTGGATGGTACTTTCACACCGTAACCCTTCAGAGCTATTCTTGATGAGTGGAGGATTGGACCCTGCTTTAAAAATTCAAATTATATGCACCTTTCACACAGTGTGTTAAAAAAAATGGTCCTTGGGTGTTGGTGCCTCTGCACTGTAACCCCTTACAGTTACTCTTGATGAGCGTAGGAATTGGCACTGCTCTAAAAAACTGAAATGAGATGCACCTGTCACACAGGTGTGGAAAAGTTGGGCCTTGGGTGTTGGTCATGCCTGAACACTTTAACCCCTCACCGTTTCTCTTTCTGGGTGCAGTAATGGGCCCTGCAATTAAAAATTATTAAAAACTATTAAAAATTAAATAAAATTGAAATTACATGCACCTGTCAAACAGGTGCAGACAAACTGGGGCTTGAGTGTTGGTGGTGCCCTAAACCAAAAACATTGTTGGAAGCAAGCATAATCAGGAATAGAATAGGCATCATAGGCAGTCTTCAAGGGATCCCAGATCAGTTACATCAGCATCAGGGGCTTGATAGTTGCTGTTGATCCAAGACTAATTCATTTTCATAAATGAATCAGCCAGTCAACGGAGTCTGTGGACAGATTTTATCCATCCCAAAACCTCCAGCAGCACTGAATGCCAGTTCAGAAAGCATGCTGGATGCAGGACAGACCAGTAGCGCAATTGCATACTGATCAAGTTCTGGCCAATGATCCATGCTCAAGACCCAGTAACCCAGCGGATCCTCAGTTGGAAACGTTTCTAAGTCTGCTCTTGCCCCTAGACATTCCTGCACTATATGATGCAGACGCTGCCAATGGGTGCTTAAACCTAACAGCCCTGGGCGCTGAGGACTAAATAATTGTTTAAAGGCATCGGTCAGCCAGCTGCCTGCTCCACCGCTCTTTCTTTGACCAAATGAAGCCTCAGAAACACGTTGTCCAGGAAATGGTAACCTCCTGGTGTCTAGAACAGTGCTACATAAATTTTTCTTCAAGGCATCCTCAAGATGATTCATCCTCTGCTCCCTCTGTGAAGGCAGGATGAGCTCTGCAACTTTACCCTTGTAATGTGGATCAAGAAGGGTTGCCAACCAGTAATGATCCACAGGCTTTGCAGAATCAGGGAGCCCATGCAGCTTAAATTTGAGGAGGCATGAGATTCTGAGTCCTCTGGGTCACTGAGGATGACACTGTCAGGAACTACCTCCTCCCAGCCACGTACTACTTCTGGGGTTTTTGGGCACTGAAAACCATCCCTTGATGCCGTATGATATCCTCTACTTCCATGCTGCCATAATCCTCCTCCTCTTCCACCTCCTCCTGTGTGTTCTGCGGCCCCACAGGAATGGTATCTGCATAAACGGGGCCTTGAGAGGAAAGGAAGTCCTCCTTTTCCTCCCGCTGTTCTGCCTCAAGTGGCCTGTCCATGATTCCACTCAGCGTGTGCTCCAGCTGCAAGACTAGAGGGATAGTGTCACTGATGTGTGCATTGCCACGGCTCACCATTCTTGTGGCCTACTCAAATGGTGACAGGACAGTGCATGCACACTTTATCAACAGCCACTGGTCTGGCGAAAAGAAGCCAAGGTTCCCTGAGCCTGTCCTTGAGCCATATTCACACAGGTACTCATTGATGGACCTCTACTGCTTGTGCAGCCACTGCAGCATTGCCAATGTTGAGTTCCACCTTGTGGGCATGTCACAAATGAGGCAGTTGGTGGGCAGGTTGAATTTCCGTTGAATGTCAGCCAGCCGAACACTGGCCGTGTATGACCGCATGTGGCCGCAGACTTTTCTGGCCTGCCTCAGAAGATCTTGCAAGCCTGGGTACCTGTTCAAGAAATGCTGCACCACCATATATAGGATGTGTGCCAAGCATGGAACATTTGTCAAGTGTTTATGTAGGAGGGCAGAGAGAAGGTTGGTACCACTGTCGCATACAACCATTCCCTCAGGAGGGGAACTACTTGACCCAAGTTCAGAAAACAGTTCTCTCACAAGAAACTAGAGCTGACTAACTGTATGAACCTCTCAAGACAGGAGCTACTTAGCCCAAACTTAGCATAAAGTCTTTCCATGAAACTAGAGGGGTATTGTTGGTGTGTACCTCTCAGGAGGATCTGCATGGCCCAGCATTCCCAATAGTACACAGTCACCCAGATCTTGCAGTAAAGAAGTAGTCACAAGGCCAGGGGAACAGTTGTGCCAATTTAGCTTCCTCCAGGTGCCTTCCAATTAGGCTATGTGTACAGGATCCTCAGGTGAAATTTTGTGGTTTAAGAGATAACTTTCAGATGTAGAACCAGTGGCTCTGACCAACTGAGACCTCAATGAATGACTGCTGGAATCATTATAGCTGCTGTAGGTGGGGGTAGACCCCCCCCACCCAGATGGGTGGATTCCCTCCAGCAAGAGGAAGAGGAAGCCTTACTGCTCCAAATCCTAGACTATTTATATGCCTCTCCAACCACCTTCTAGGAACACCCCAACAGGGATTGGCTGGAACACCATAAATATTTAGGCTTAGATTTTACTTGTTCAACCCTTCCTCTATGTTCCAAAAGCCTCTGGAAGAAAGGAAAGAGCACTCAAGCCTACAATCCATGAAATTCAGAGCAGCCAAAAGCAATAGAAACTGCTACACTAATTACAGAGGAGCCAAAAAGAACTAAATTTGCCTAACGGAGGGAGGGGAGAGCCCAGCATCAAAAAGAAGGATAGCACTGCCTCTGGATGTGCCAGGACTCCGCACTGTCTGCATTTCTGCCACAGGGTGCACAGAGGGAGAACCAGGGTGAGGCACTGCCCCGTCTTCTGCACATCACGCAGATAGGCCAGAGCGCTAACAGGTGAGCATGGCCAGCGGAGGAAAAGTCATCTCACTGGTTGGTACAGAGACCATTGAGCTGCAGACCATGTTGACTGGCAGGTAAAAACCCACCTCCCATGTGTGTTGTGGTTTCACCCCGGCAGTCAGGGTGCCAGTAGTGCCAGCGGTCTAATGAGTTTGGAGATTGGGGTGAGTCTGATGACAGGGGGATCCGTTTTTCTGTACATTGACACATGATCACTCTGTTCATCACCCAGCCCCCATATGCAAACAACTCCTCTTCCATGTGACCAGACCGGCTCAGACCAGAGCAAGAATGTTGTTAAAAAGAAAGTGCACAGTGATAATGAAGGTGAAAATAAAGTGCAGAGCGGTAATGCAAGTGACAAGAATGTGCAGAGTAGTAATGAAGTTGTCAAGAATGTGCAGAGCAGTAATGAAGGTGATAATAAAGTGCAGAGTGGTAATGAAGGTGACAAGAACATGCAGAGCAAGCATGGTGGTAAAAAGAGATTGCGGAGCGCTAACTAAAGTGACAAGAAAGTGCAGAGCAGTAATGAAGGTGACAAGAACATGCAGAGTGGTAATGAAGGTGACAAGAATGTGCAGAGCGGTAATGAAGGTGAGAAGAAAATGCAGAGCAAGCATGGTGGTAAAAAGAAAGTGCGGAGCGGTAATGAAGGTGACAAAAATGTGCAGAGCTGTAATGAAGGTGACAAGAACATCCAGAGTGGTAATGAAGGTGACAAGAATGTACAGAGCGATAATGAAGGTGACAAGAATGTACAGAGCTATAATGAAGGTGATAAGAATGTGCAGAGCAGTAATGAAGGTGACGAGAACATGCAGAGCAGTAATGAAGGTGACAAGAATGTGCAGAGCGATAATAAAGGTGACAATAAAGTGCAGAGCGGTAATGCAAGTGACAAGAATGTGCAGAGTAGTAATTAAGGTGACAAGAATGTGCAGAGCAGTAATGAAGGTGATAATAAAGTGCAGAGCGGTAATGAAGGTGACAAGAACATGCAGAGCAAGCATGGTGGTAAAAAGAGATTGCGGAGCACTAATGAAAGTGACAAGAAAGTGCAGAGCAGTAATGAAGGTGACAAGAACATGCAGAGCAGTAATGAAGGTGACAAGAACATGCAGATCAAGCATGGTGGTAAAAAGAAAGTGTGGAGCGGTAATGAAGATGACAAAAATGTGCAGAGCGGTAATGAAGGTGACAAGAACATCCAGAGTGGTAATGAAGGTGACAAGAACGTGCAGAGAGGTAATGAAGATGACAAGAATGTACAGAGCGATAATGAAGGTGACAAGAATGTGCAGAGCAGTAATGAAGGTGACGAGAACATGCAGAGCAATAATGAAGCTGACAAGAATGTGCAGAGCGATAATGAAGGTGACAAGAATGTGCAGAGCGATAATGAAGGTGACAATAAAGTGCAGAGCGATAATGAAGGTGACAAGAACATGCAGAGCAAGAGTGGTGGTAAAAAGAAAGTGTAGAGCAGTAGTGAAGGTGACAAGAACATGCAGAGTGGTAATGAAGGTGACAAGAATGTGCAGAGTGGTAATGAAGGTAAGAATAAAGTGCAGAGCGGTAATGAAGGTGACAAGAATGTGCAGAGCAGTAATGAAGGTGACAAGAATGTGCAAAGTGGTAATAAAGGTGACAATAAAGTGCAGAGCGGTAATGAAGGTGACAAGAACATGCAGAGCAAGCATGGTGGTAAAAAGAAAGTGCAGAGCAGTAATAAAGGTGACAAGAACATGCAGAGTGGTAATAAAGGTGACAAGAACATGCAGAGTAGTATTAAAGGAGACAAGAATGTGCAAAGTGGTAATGAAGGTGACAAGACTGTGCAGAGCAAGCATGGTGGTAAAAAGAAAGTTCAGAGCAAGAATGGTAAGAATAAGGTGTGAAGAAAGTAACCTTTGAGCTGAAGACAGAAATTGTAGAAAAGCATGATCATGGTATTTGTGTGACTCATCTGGTCTCGGAGTACAAGATGGCGAAGTCGAAAATCTCGCTCATTGAGGAGCATTCCACTGAGGAAGAGGAAGACAGGGAGGAGGTTAACAGTGATGCCATAAAATCCATTTTGGAAAAACGGAATGAGTGCCATGATTTTTTGAGAAGCATCACCCCAACATAACTGTAACGAACAGAGTGTTGAATCTGATGAACGATAAAGTGGTCTTTCATTTCCAGAGGGTTATGCAGCACAGGAAAAGACAAGTGACATTGGACAGATTTTTCACCAAAACTGAGCCTGCAGCTAAGAGACAAAGAAGAGAAGAAACCCCTGAAAGAGATTTCCCCAATGTCCTTATGGAGGGGGACTCTCCCTCCAAACAATAACCGCCTCCCACCCGCCTTCCTGTCCTCCACCCCAGAGATCGTCTCAAGCAAGGTTAGTGTTGTCTCTCTTCATTCTGTACTGTACTGTACTTTGTTTCATATTTTTGTGGTTCAAAAACAAACCAAAAAAAAGTTCAGAATGGATTAACCTGATTTACATTGAACCCTATGGGAAAAATTGCCTCGGTTCGCGACCAGAGTCGTGGAACGAGTTAAGTTCGTGAACCGAGGTATCACTGTATATGGCTGTGGATGGTGCTTGGTGTACATTTACAGCCTAGGTATGGGCCATGATCAATTATGCATTCATACACTATTACAGTGACCATACTGCATGATTCTGAAGCTTGGCAGGAGCAAGCAGGAGGATGCTGGCAATTCTTTCATTTTTCTCTATACTGGTTTGCCTTTTTTCTGACACTGCAGCACAAAGAAATTCAGCACCACGTAAAGTTCTCTATTCAGGTTCACTGACCATAGTCAATGCATTGGCTGTGTCCTCAGCAGGTATGGGGCATAGGTTTAGGAAAATGCATGATGGATCTATGGCCTTTGCTATGTAATGTGAAATGTAGGCATAATGGAGAGCTATCTAGTAAGTGACAATCACTGTACAGAGGGAGCTTGTGTTGTAGTGCATATCCTTGTGTGATATGATCCAATGACATGCTGGAATCCTTGAGGACTGGCTATGGGTGAATTGCCATCAGTTCATTGTACAATGTACAGTGCAATGTATTATTCATTTTTATTGCTTTAATTATTTTTCCCATTATGGGTGTGAGGGGGGCCTCATGACTAAGTTTTGTCTACGGCCTCACAAAGCCTACAGCTGCCTCTGCCTTCCTTCTGACCTCATGAACCCTGGGCCTAGTATGAGAGGGCTGCCCGTATCTCCCTATTGGAGGCCCTGGTGTTGGGTAAAACAATGCTGCACAAAGCCTTACTAGCAAGGCTATTGCAGTTACCTGCATCCTCTTTGTTGAATGGCTCCAAATACAAGCCTCCTATATACAAGCCAGAGAGATCTTTCATTCAGGCACTCCTGTCTTGCAGAAGGTACACCTGTTCACATAGAAGCATGACAATGATATGAACACATATGTTGAATCTTGCTTCAAAAGTAATTAAGTTTTATCGCAAAATCCAACAAGTCGAGTATAAAACGTTTTTGTAGTGGCGGTATGTCATCTGCACCGTTAAGAAAAAATTCCGCGGCAGCAAGGCCATCCTCATGTTTGATATTACTATAAAGTGCCGCTACGTCTGCCGTAACTAGAAAAGTAGGATTTGGCAGTCTAATATCTTTAGTATCGATCAAGACTTGTTTAGAGTCTCTAAGAAAGGCTGGTGTGTTGCATACCAGAGGTTGCAGAAAGAAATCTATGTACTCACCCACGCGAGAACAAAGAGAGCCTATGCCACTTACTATTGGGCGGCCTGGGGGATTGACAGGGTCTTTATGGATCTTTGGTAAACAATATAAAATAGGCAGTCTAGGTGCGGTAGGGCAGAGATATTCTCTCTCTTTCTTGTTAAGAATACCCATGTCAAAACCTTTTTTTAAATTGTTTTAAGAGATTTTTTATATGAGATAAGGGGGTTGCTGTGCAATTCTACATAAGTATCTTGGTCTTCTAAAATTTTAGTAACTTGCACTAAATAATCACATTTGTTCATGATGACCACGCCCCCACCTTTATCATCGGGGCGTACAACCAAATCTTTAGTTTCTAGTAATTTTTTTGTCATATAGTCAATGTGTTGTTGGTCATGATGTTGCTTAACCTTAATTTTATCCAAATCTTTCAAGACCATGTTTTTAAAAATATTAATATGGGAGTGAGCCAGTGGGTTAAAAAGAGAAGCATTTTTAAGATTAGAGGATTTAAAACAAACAGGGCCATTGTTAATTGCGCTTCTTGTAATAGGGTTGCTTAAAAAATGTCTTTTTAAAGCAAGCTTTCTGGTAAATTTATGAATATCAATAAAAGTGTTGAATTTATTGAGTCTGGCTGAAGGGGCAAATTTGAGACCTTTATTTAAAAGACTCATCTCTTTGTCCGTGAGTGATTGATTACTCAGATTAAAAATACCTGATTCAGTTACGTCCTTTTTTTGTCTGTTATCCCTTGTCTCTGCTCGCTTTCCTCTTGTCTTAAACTCCTTTTTCTTCCTGGACCTTTCTCTAAAAAATTATTAGATCCATTATGGTGGTGCGGTCTAGAGGGGTAAGTGTTATTAGGAATATCCCTATTATTGGAATTCCTATAATTAGAATAAGAAGTGTTATGATGTTGCGGATTCCGGAAGTTGCGTTGTCCATTTTGATATGTCTTATAATGTTGATAAGCTGTCCTATTCCTAGAAGGTGTTCTATCATAAGATCTATACGACTGATCATAATGTCTATAGTCATATTCGTAGTTATAATATTCATCCTCTATCCTTTGATTCCTAGGTTTTATATTCCTAGGAGGTGGTGGCAAATAAAACTCCTTTCTTATACGGTTGTGATTAGGTCTATATGGGACCTCAGCTCTAGGATTGTGTCTATATTCAGATAAAGGATGTGTTCTTAGTTGTCTATCACCTGTACATGGACTACGATAGTTATTCAAGGGCCCAAAATGGTTCTGTGTAGGAATATTAAACGCAGGTCTAGGTGAACCCGGTTTAGGCGATGTGAATGAAAAATTCCTGTGTTTGGCAATGGGTATATGTGGATGTATATGACCTCTCATAGGTTTGGTGTCTTTGACAGGATGATTAGTAGGAGGGTGTGTGGAGCCTGGATTAGTAGTGGTTACAAACTCATACTTAGAGGCCTACCATTTCAATACAGATTTTTCTTTGTAATCATAATAGTCCCTAGTGTAGTTTTTCTTTTTCTTTATCTTCTGTTCTTTTTCTGTCTTATCAAGAAGTAATTTGAGTTTATCTGATTCTACCTTATATTCTTCTCTATCCATATAAGGGACAAGTAATTCCTTGGTTTTGTTTATTTCTGTATCTCAATGTGTCAATTTCTTCTTTTTCCTAGAAATAAGGAATTTTAATAGATCTAAGCCCTTATTATTAAAAAATAGGTACCAATCAGCTTCGCTATTAATATCGTCAGTTTCAGGTGGAATATCCCATCTCAACAATCTGGGGACCATTCCCTCTTTCAAGTATTTCTTTAAAAAGGAAATGCCCCAAAGCGTACGGATTTCTGAGGTGGTATGATTAAACAGATGAATGAAAAGGCCATGAAGATCATTAGGCTCTTTGTCGTGTGTAAAAACATCATCGGATATCACAGACTGTTTAGATCTGCACTCAAAGATATCCATCATGAAGAGTTAAAATATGAAATCACCCCCCTGCTCAGAAAGAAGAGGTAGGTAGCAGATGAAAATTATAAATTATAAATGTAAAAATCAAGAGCTGGGTAAGTGAATAAGAAAGGACTAGCTGCTTGCATAAAAAGGTAACCTCTAAAACTTCAAGAATAATAAATCATAAAACAATAAATGCAGTGCTAATAAATAAAAGACACATTCATGTGAATAAATAGGACAATAAATGAGCATAGAAAAAATAAATGAATAATAAAATTCAAGCCTCATGCAGGAGGCGTGAGAAATATGAAAAGTCAATAAAGTGCAAAGCAAGATAATCGTGACTCCTGTGATGGTGGAAATAGGTGTAGATTGCACTAACCCCCAGGCCGCCCAATAGTAAGTGGCATAGGCTCTCTTTGTTCTCGCATGGGTGAGTACATAGATTTCTTTCTCCAACCTCTGGTATGCAACACACCAGCCTTTCTTAGAGACTCTAAACAAGTCCTGATCGATACTAAAGATATTAGACTACCAAATCCTACTTTTCTAGTTACGGCAGACGTAACATCACTTTATATTACTATCAAACATGAGGATGGCCTTGCTGCTGTGGAATTTTTTCCTAACGGTGCAGATGACATATCGCCACTACAAAAACGTTTTATACTCGACATGTTGGATTTTGCGATGAAACATAATTACTTTTGGTTCAGTGACAAATATTATCTCCAAATCACTGGTGTAGCCATGGGTGCTAAGTTTTCACCGAGTTTAGCTAATCTGTTCATGGCTAGGTGGGAAGAGGATATAATATTTTACAGGGATTGGCCACACCTACTCTTCTACCGTCGATATATTGACAACATTTTATTACTTTGGGACGGTGATGAATTTACTCACCACCCTCAACTACAATAACCTTAACATTAAGCTCACGTTCCAATTTGACTATGGGGAAATCAACTTCCTGGATCTTACCCTGTTTAATAATGGAACAGGAATTTCATCCAAAACTTTCTTCAAGATTACAGATAGAAATAGCTATATTCCTAAGAGCAGTTGCCACCTGCCGAGATGGTTAGATAATATCCCTAGGGGGCAGTTCCTCAGGATTCGTAGGAACTGTGATATGTTAGATGATTTTATAGCACAAACTAATGTTCTCAAGAATAGATTTGTTGAGAAAGGTTATGATATTAGCACTCTAGAAGCAGAAATTAATAGAGTGAAAAATACTGATAGAGGCACTCTCCTCTCTTCCAATATCATAAGGAGGGCCGAGAGATTTTGTCCCTTCATTACTAATTTCTCTACCCAATTTAAAGATATTGCTAAAATCATCAAGAAAAATTGGAGCATTCTTAAGAATGATCCCGTTTTGGGAAGTTCGTTGCCCTACTTTCCAGAAATAACGTATCAGAAAGCGCCATCTTTGAGAAATAAACTAGCTCCAAATGTGGTCAATCCCCCTAGAGAGCTCACCTTCTTCTTCAACCGCAAAGGTTTTTTTCAGTGCAACAGATGCATGCTGTGTGTACACAATGGCATTCACAAAAATCCTATACATACATTTCGTTCAAGTTCAACAGGTAAATATTTTGATATTACCTCCACCATTACCTGTAACAGCACACATGTAGTGTACTTGCTAGAATGCTCCTGTGGAAAACAATATGTGGGTAGGACTACTCGTAAACTTAGAGATAGATTACATGAGCATCTAACTAACATCAAAAAAGGGTTCAAAGAGCATTCATTATCCATGCATTACCGCCAACAGCACAACAGGAATCCTCACTCCCTCAAATTTATGGGCATTGACATCATCCATAGACATTGGAGAGGGGTCCATAAAAGGACGGCAGTATCGATGTTAGAGACGAAATGGATTTATTTATTGCACACTCAGTCCCCACATGGTCTTGATATAGACCTCAACATCAGCTGTTTCATAGATACTAACTAACCCCGCTTTTTATCTTTATTTGCACCTGTATTTATTTTGTCCTAGTTCTATCTTGAGAAGCTTGTTAATAGAGCCCAGTTTTTTGTATGTCTTGTAACTTGATATGTATGCTCGCATTCTTCTTTTACACCCATATTGGACCTCTTCTATATTTTTATAATTGCATTGGACTTCTGTTTTAATATGGTACTTGATTTGTCTATATTAACATTTTTAATAATTTTTGAATAATTTTTAATATTTGATTTTGGTTATATGTTATTAATCCTTTATTCTAACACATTTCTTTATTGATTGTTAATCCTCACCTGATCCATCAATTATTGAAAAGAGGTATACAATCCTCATATGTATTGCCTTTGACATGTAAGTGTAATGCCCGTGCTCCATAAGTAGCTGGCGCTATATGAGCTGCTATCATCGGGGTCATTCATTACATTGAGTTTATATAGCGCCAAAGGGTTTGCTCAGCGCTGTACAATAGAGGGGGGGACAATACATGAAACATTACAGCAACTACAAACAGCACACGAGGGGTTATAGGGCCCTACTCTTTTGAGCTTACAATCTACATGGATGGGTTTATTTGCATCAGTGTGGATGTGTTAATTAGCATCCTGTCTGTTGCTATCTGGGAGTGAGCACTTGCTTATTAAAGAAGTTTCCTGATCTGGCAATGTTTCCCTCTGTTTAATCATCTTGGTTCACATTCTATTCAGGTTGCATTGTGACTGATCACTGGTAAAATGGCTGCCGCGGGCACTTATCGCGCACGCGCGAGCGGCCTATTGTCTTTGCCACCTGTTCCTTCGAGAAAATGGCTGTCGCGCATATGTAATGCGCATGCGCGAGTATCACGCGGTGACGTGGCGGCTCTTTACGGCGCATGCGCCCCGAACGTTATTTAAAGGACAGTATTATTTTGGCACATTCCCTTTGATAATGTGTCCTGTACACGAAACGCGTCAGAGAGGTGCCCTTTATCTGCTATACTAGACTGCATGGCCTGTAACAGACGGCCGGCAGCCATTTTTGGAATCTCATTGTAAGTGTGTTTTTATGTTATATGTGCATTTCCACCATTAAAGAATATACTACACTACCAGAGGCTTTGTCTGGGGCTCCCCTTTTGTCTGCATTGGAGCCCCCCCTTTTCAGAAGGTGTTTCCTGATTCCTGCTCTATTGATGTCTGGTATCTTGGATGATCCCTCTGGTGGCTGACATTGGTACTGCTTGAAGTTATTCCTGGATTCATGATGCACGACACCTTGTGGCCGATATACAGATGACCATTACCACTACAAGTGTTTCAGTCCAGAGTACCAGAAGTAGGTCTTATTTACTCCATGCGCAAGCACTTCTGCTATCTGGTTAGTGCAATCTACACCTATTTCCACCATCACAGGAGTCACAATTATCTTGCTTTGCACTTTATTGACTTTTCACATTTCTCACGCCTCCTTGCACTGCATGAGGCTTGAATTTTATTATTCATTAATTTTTTATATGCTCATTTATTGTCCTATTTACTCACATGAATGTGTCTTTTATTTATTAGCGCTGCATTTATTGTTTTATGTTTTGTGTTTTAAACTGAATGGGTTGTTTTACAAGATGATGGTTTACAATCACTTTAAAGGTAAACTGCACTGCATTGCTGAATAGCATTATCTGTTCACTGGTTGATTACCATTGTTGCACATTGCATCTACTGTATGGTAGCTGTTTACAATAACAGTGCCATAACTAGTGATGATCAAAGCAATTTCAGCAAAACTGATTTCACTACAAAGTTAATGCAAAAGCAGAAGCTCTCCGTTTCACTCATTGAGCAATATAGACAAACTGTGCCTATAAAACAGACATACAGTACTTTGTTTTTTGGGTGTGTTTTTTTGAGGAGTATTTGGGGTAGTTCATTGAATTTAATGTTCCTCCATTTGTGTTTATATACATTTTTGTGGTTATTTATTATTATTATACTATTCTTTTAACCACTTGCCTACTGAGCACTTTTACCCCCTTCTTGCCCAGGCCAATTTTCAGCTTTCAGCACTGTTGAATGAAAATTGCGCGGTCATGCAACACTGTACCCAAACAAAATTTTGATCGTTTTTTTGAGACAGATAGAGATTTTCTGTATTTAAAAACAAATATATTGTTAAATATATATTTTTTTAAATATATTCTTCTGATTTTTTTTAACATATAAAAAAGTAATTTTAACATATATTTTACATATATTTGTAAATGCATTCCAAAAATGTATATTTGTATTTTTAAAGACATACAGTATATTTGAAATGTATTTTTAAAAATATTTTTCATATATTTTGTACAGATCACGGTAGAGAGTATGGGCCTGATGTATAAGAAATACAAATTGTTATATACTGTAAGCCTTTACCACAGGCGCAAAGTGAAGCCTAATGCAGCTTAAAGTGTTACTAAACTCAGAACAGTAAAATCAGTCTGTATATACAGTAAAGCATGCTTGTTATACTCACTGTGAATCCTAAGGGGTTAATCCTCTGCATTGTGTAAAAACGCTGTTTGATCCTGTCTTCTCTGATCCTCCAGTTCTTGCAGTGTCCCCCTCTTATCTCCTGATAAGACATATTGTGTGTAGATGCTCTGCACATTCTCAGTTTGGTGTGTATTGCTAGAGAGGTTTTTGTTTTCTTGGGGGAGTGCATGTGATCAGCACAGGGCCAATCAGCACTGTCCAGACAGAGGTCAGCGGTTCTGCATTCTCCTACAGCAGAATGAAAACTCCTCCTACAAGCTTTAACCAGTGCTCTGCGGGACACTGATAGAAGTCACAAGACTGCTCTAATTGTTGATGAGAAAAGGTATTTAGCAGTTTATAGTTCCTAAAATAATTGCATTTCCATGTTGTGTGTACTGTGGGAGACCAGATATAGTGAATGCAGGGTCCTGGGTTTAGTAGCACGTTAAGTACATACTCTGTCTGTCTACAAGCCTGCTCAATGTCGCCTGCGTGGGCAAAACATTGCTTGTTATGTTCTCTTCAAATTCCAATAAAAACATTGAAACAGAAAAGCTCATCTTCTTTCAGCTGTCAGTTTGCAAAACATTTGGTGCAACCTACATATGTGTAATGCACAGTAGTGATGGTCATCTATATCTAGCAGCCAACACGCACATTACTTAGTTCAATGTTATCCCACCAGACCGCACACACGAGAAACCTCCAGAAAACTGTCAGGGGAGCCCCAAGGTTTCGACTGACTAGTGGCCTTTAATCCGGCACTGCAACTTAATAAAAAGGCAGGGGGGGGGGCACTTTGTCCTGGCACTAGTGCTAATCATGTATTTCACCATGGAATCTGTTTTTCATGGTATCATATTTTTTTGTTTTTAATTCTTTGTTTCTAAGAAACTTTCTCACCAATGCTATAGGCTCTGGAATCTTTGGCTCCCCTGGTGTAGTAGCAATTTTGGGAATACCAGGTAAAACTCTGGACATGAACTGACCCAGCAAGGGCTCATGTTAGCAAGCCAAGTGACTTGAAAAACATCTCACAGAGTATACATATTAGCAATTACGTCACTATACATATATTTCCTCTTTCATTTTCTGTACATTCAAAAAACTTTCTAAGCAATTCAGAACATGGCCTTGCTAGATAATTTATCTTCAGCTACAGATAAGAATACCAGCTACAGGCTGGAACACATTATTTCACAGGAAATAAGGGAGGGGGAAGTGGGCTGATGACCTTGTTTTTGCAAACAGAGGCTGTTAGAAATGTTAAAGTGTAAAGGGGAACTCTGCAATACTTGGGTGCTGCCACACTGGTTCCTTGATGGGGATGCCAACATACAAAAATGGGTATGTTCAATCTATCTGTTTTCTATGAGGGCTGGTAGATTGTGATCACCACTGTGATAAACTAGTAAAGAAGTTTATCAGACCCCTTATCCATTCATAATTGCTTGAAAAATATTTTTAAAAATGCAAGTTTTTAGAAAGGTTTAAGTTTCTTCCTAATTCAATTTTCAACAATGGTCTTAGTCTTCCTGGTTTCGTGTTGGGTTACTTTTACCTGCTAATACATGGTTAGATAACAAGAAATCAAAAACAAATTCCCCTTTTCACATTTCTTTCAGGGATTTCCCATGACACTAGCTACTATGCCAGATCAGGTGCTATACCTATTATGGTCAGCTCTCTCTCTTGTTCACAAAATGTTGTGATTTGCATTGCTTATTGGAAGAGCTAGGTTTTGTGCCCAACATAAACCTCTTCCAGGGAGAGAGAGGTATAAAGATCACAATTTAAAGCCACTCAAGTGAAATATTTAGATTGGGTGTGAGCAAAGAAACATTATCAATACCCAGTCATACATGTTCAATGATCTTGTGTATTATACCCTTTTACTCAATAAAAATATTGACTAAGCATTATCAAGGTACAGTCTTACTTCAAAAACTGGAAAAGAGCAAACAGGTGGTGCAAACACCTAGTGCATTATCCACGGTTTTTTAAAAATGTATATGTTTGTGAGTATGTTTTGTGTCTTTTATAAGTTTTGAATAAGCTGTGGATAATGCACTAGGTGTTTGTGCCACCTGTTTGCTCTATTTTCAGTTGTTGATTTTACCCATCTGAGGATAGCTGCATCCCTGACACGTTATCCATAGGCCACCATTTGCTCTGGTGGCCTTCCTTCGGCAATTGATTCCTGGAGTATACACTATTGTACAGTCTTACTTCACCTGATTTCAGTTCCCTCATCGTTATATAAAAATTCACAATTATTTATTTTATTTATTTATTTTAGGTATTTATATAGTGCTGTCAATTTACGCAGTGCTTTACATATATATTGTACATTCACATCAGTCCCTAACCCTCAAGGGATGTACAATCTAAGGTCCCTAACTTACATTCATACTAGATCCAATTTAGACAGGATCCAATTAACCTACCAGCATGTCTTTGGAGAGTGGGAGGAAACCTGCAGAGGGAGAACATGCAAACTGGTGGTGCCTTGGTTGGGATTCAAACCAATGACCCTAGCACTGCCAGGCACTGCTAACCATTTAGCCACTGTGCTGCCCATACAAGTCTCATAAACCATGTACAGTACTTAAATTATTGTCCACCAGTTAGGTGGACATGACTGATGAATTAAAGATCTCCCAAGGGTTTGATCATTGCTGTAGCAAGGAGAAATGAGAACTTGTTGCAGATAAAATGATTTGAGACTGATCCATCATTCCTTGTGCCTCCTGAACTATTCCTATCAAGCAAAGTCCCAGTCAGTCTATACAGTTCACATGAGATCAAACAATTTATTAAATACATATTTTTTTTATTCATTTGACTATTTTTTTATGTAACATGGAAAGGCCCTCAGACTGAGCAGATTTACAATCAAAGGAATTTAGCAGATGTAATAGCCTGTATTACTTTTGCTCTGATGTGTTATTTATAGCTATGTTACTTTTTGAGCCAAACTTCCCCTTTCAGTGGCAGATGTTTCTCACTTCCTTTATTACATAGTTCTCTCCTACACTGCCTTGGCAACAAACAGAGAAAAATACCAGTCAAGATCAGCCCTTTGGGCCCATTCACACTAGTTTGTATAGGTATTTGTGTGTTTCAGTGCCATTCATTATGAATGGCAACCCAACACTCCTTCCAGATGCACCTATGTTGCAGTGCACCACAACGAGTGGTAACACACTCCTATACATTTTGGTCTGCTGGCGTGCATCAGAAGCCCATTCACATGCATTAAATGCACCACAATGGACAATCCTGGTGTGAATGGGCCCTTAGGGCTAAGCCTGAAACTAAGTGAGACCTTCACTGTGCTGTAGGTTACACCAACAATGTTTGTGCTTTCAAAGGATTGGTCGTCTTAGGTTCCAGAGGGCCAGGTCCAAGAAAAATGGGTATGGTTTAAATGCACACTGCAAGGCTACATGCATAAAAAAAACTGTCTGCTATCAGCCATTGTGGTCGTGAAAAGGATGTCTTTCTGGAAATTATTTTATTGCTGTTCATGCTTGCCTATTCTGCTGAAACAGATCCCCCCCTGTTTCTTATATAGGAATCACCCAAACAGCATACAAAGGAAAATTTCCCCAATGGGAGTCCTTTGCTGCATTCACTAACACTGGCCTCCTGAAACTGTTCCAAGCAATAAATAACAGATGTATTGGGTAACTGCTCACCTGAGTCTGTTTAGTCAAAATGTTTCAAGTAGAACTGTAGGCAAAATGTTTCTTTTCATTTTGAATAGAGTAAGGAAGGGTTATAACCTCTGTCAGTTTATTTTTTGCGATCTGTGTCCCATTTGGGAGATTTACCTGCACTTCCTGTCCCATAGCCAAAACAGGAGGTGAAATATAATCCCTGCAAATTAAAGGAATTCCTTGGGGACCCCCATTTTATCAGAACTGGTGTTCCCATTGGAGGATTTGTCCACTGTTACTTTTTTGGGGACAACCCAAAATTTGTGATCTTCATTACTTTCACTATCCGTGATAACGAGAAACAGGACAAATAAAGAGTGTGAATCTCTGTAAAGGGGGCAGAGACAGGGATAAAGACCTGAAAGGTGTTCTAATCCTTCTCCACTCTATCCAAAACTAAAAAAAAGAGTTTTGCCCTTAGTTTTAAGCCCTGATGAAGGGGAAGTGTGTTTGGTCCTGAAAAAGAGTTGGCTATGAACTAATTTTATCATTAAATTACCTTGGAATCTTGGATATTTGTTCAGCATTCTCACTGGATTATATGTACGATGAACAAAAGCCAGACAATATTTCAAACTCTTTAATGTGCAGAATATGTACGCATTTTCACCCTCTGAGTAAACTGAATATCAGAACCATCATGGATGTGCCTTGTGCACTTTTTCACAGAATTCTATGTTGTATAAGGCTCCATGCACACTAGGCGTTTTAATAACGTTAGTAGTGTTAGCTGTGTAAAGTCACATTGAACGGGAGGTTTTCAGTGTTTTTGTAGCGTTTTTGCATTAGTGTTTAGCGGCGTTTTGCCACGTTTTTTCATGTTTTTTGGATCAAAAAAAGTCCAAAAATGCTGGTTTGCCATGATTTACCGCAGTTGGACCCGTTTCTCAGCGTTAGAGCGTTTTTTACAGCTAGAAAAACTCCTCTAGAAACCCACTAGTTCTGGGGGGGGGGGGGGGGGTTTCAGCCAAAAAAAGCCCCTGCCAAAAAAAGTTGATTACAGTCTATGTGTGCATGGACACATAGGATAACATGCCGGGGGGTTTACTAGTTGTAGAAAAAAAACGTCAAAAGCCAAAAAGAGCCGCTGTAAAAATGTCCAGTGTACATGAGGACTTAATGTAAATCATATATCACAAGCTTTGACATTTAACTTCACATGCCCCCAGGCAAAATGGGACAGGCTTTTTCAGGATATGATGATGGGGTTAAGCCAAAGCTATCTGGATGTCATTAAGCTGCTAACCTGATCTTTAAGTAAGATCAACAATGTTTGTACCAGTTTAACCAGTAGTGAAAGTGCATACTGTAATAGCAACAATAATGCTTAAAATTCCTTGGCATTGCCAAGTTAGTCATTTGTACTTTCCATGTACAAGCCAATGTAACCACATCTCATAGTTGCATAACCTTTCATATGCCAGTTTTTACAGAAGGCTGGCACATTAATCTTGTAGCAGAATCCAAACAGTACATTTTCTGGTTACTATTGTCACACTATAAATCAAGTTTAGGAAAAGCTTCACTGTTTCATGCGTATTCTGTTTAACAACCTTAAAGCAGTTCTTCAGCCTTTTTAAAATAAAATTAAAAGTCAAATACTGTAGCTGCTGACTTTTAACAATAGGACACTCACCTGTCCAGGGGTCCAGCGCCATGCTCACCCAAACTGCTTCTTCACTGGACTTCAGGTCCCCAGCATCGGCATGTTTACTGGGGGCAGCCGGCTATGATTCATTGCGGCTTCACAACCAGCTGCCCACTGCGTATTCACGAGCTATGCTGCACTTTGTGAATGGTCCCACAGCCTTCTGGAAACTGTGGTATGTCCCAGAAGGTTGTGGGTGAGTGGAGAACTTCCAGTCAATCACTGCGGTGATCTGACCGGAAGTATGATTGGATACCTGTCAAAACATGGTACTCGCTCCCCTCCTTCCCGGTACTCGCTCCCCTCCTTCCCAAAGAAGTGCCAAACAAAGAAGAGGAGCAGGGGGCATAAAACAGAAATTCCCTTTTAGGGTGAAATTCTCCTTCTTTAAAGGTGTTTTAAAAGCATGAGGTTTTGTACCTTAATGCATTCTCTGCCCAGGGGTGCCCTGAAGAGGAGGCTTGAGGCCATGTTGTGCAATACAATTGCACAAAGCAGGTAAGTATAACATGTTCATTATTTTAATAAAATAAACCTTTACAACCATTTTAATTCGGAAAAGTAGTATATATTTATTTTAGGTATTGCATTTACTGCTACACAAATGGCATTTTTTACGGTCAAGAAAACATTCTATTACTTTGTACAAGAATTGTTTTAGGGAAATTCTTTTCACATTTTTAAAGCTAAACTCCAAGCAAACAGCTAATTACAGAAATTAAGTGCATATGCGAGAGCTGGTTTACCTTCCAAATTTTTTTATTTCTTTCAATTTATTTTTAATATTTACACAATCCTACCAGACAATACTAAAAAAAGGCATATTTAGGGATGATGAGATAACGATATTCAGGTGATCAAACGCAAGGACATTTTCCAAGAAGCTCATTGGTTTCAGTAAGGCAGCTCTAAATAAGAACCTCCCTCCTTGTTACCTGGAATTAACCTACAATGAAAAGGTGAACTAATGCTGTACATCCTTAAACCCCCCAACCCCCTGGTCCCTGTTGCCCTTACCTACGTGGATGATTAGCTATCACTGCCAATGCAGCCAGTGCAGGGTCCCAGAGATTTGAAAGCCACAGTCTTCCTCTGGGATGGATTAGAGCAATTTTGATAGGATTCTTGCTGGTACATGACCACTTTGACCAATCAGTGTTAATCTGATCTATCCTGCTGTCCCTTAAGAAAGAAGGGGAAGAAGGGTCCAACAGGTTCAAAGCAACCAGAAATGTTGTCAGTGGTTGGAGCCTAATGGTGAAGCTGAGGGACTGGTTCCCAATTAGATCCATACACTCCTTGCCAACAGGTTCCTAGCAACCAGAAATGTTGATAGTGGTTGGAGCCTGATGGTGAAGCTGAGGGATGGGTTCCCCATTAGATCCACTCACTGCTTGTGATTGACAGCAGGCAGTGGGCAGATTCTATAGCCCATAGCAGGCTGTCTATTGGCTATGGCCCCACCCGCTGTTGATCACAAAGGGAGCAGGCCTGTTGGGGAATTAGTGTCTCTGAATCCCCATCAGGCTCCAACCACCCAGCTACAAAACTACTTGGCCACTGCGCTGTCTGTGTGACAGATGCATCAGTGGGAAGGGAGCTCAACTAGACCAACGACAGAACGCCTGTCCTCATTGAACATTCTATTGTGAAGAGCAGGTAATCAAATTTGTGTAACTGTTAGCCCCGGTTCACATAAATGCGAATTGGATGAGTTTTGAACCACATCTGATTTGCATGACATGTGAACCAAATAGACTTTCTGTGGAGCCGGTTCACATATGTGCGGGTCGGTTACAGTGCATTTTTAAAAAGAGTCAGTTACAATGTTCAGTCCCTTTGAGGTGTAATATCAAGTGTCATACATTTTAAAACTTGCATCTGAACTGCACTGAAACCAGCCCATACAGTATGTGAACCCAGTCTTACTCAACAAGTTTGGTCAAACCCAGTTCTGAATTGATTGGCTTTCCTAAAAGGTTTAGTAGAATTCTTTAAGTGAATGGTGGAGAAGGATCTGGGAGTTCTGGTAGATCATAAGCTTAATAATGGCATGCAATGCCAAGCTGCGGTTTCTAAAGTGAGCAAAATCCTCTCTTGTATTAAAAGAGGTATAGACTCCAGAGAGAGAGAGATATCATATTACCCCAGTACAAATCATTAGTAAGACCTCACATGGGATACGCAGTTCAGTTTAGCACCAATTCACAAAAGAACATTGGGGAACTGGAGAAAGTACAGAGGACAACCAAACATGGAGGAGGCATGGAGGAGCTCAGCTATGAGGAAAGATTAGAGGAACTGAATTTATTCTCTCTTGAGAAGAGGAGATTAAGGGGGGGAAATTATCAACATGTATGAATACATCAGTGGTTCATATTTTGAACTCAGTGTAGAGCTATTCACCCTGAGGTCATCACAGAGGACAAGGGGCACACTTTACATCTGCAGGAAAATAAATTTAATCTCCAAATACAAAAAGGTTTTTTCACAGTGAGAGCTGTGAAAATGTGGAATAGACTCCCTCAAGAGTTAGTTTTTGGATACACAGAATATAACTGGTTACTAACATTTATAGGTAAAGTTGATCCAGGGAATATCTGATTGCCTCTCGGGGGAACAGGAAGGAATTTTTTCCCTAGAGGAGCAAATTGAATCATGCTTTGCTGGGGTTTTTTGCCTTCCTCTGGATCAACTGTGGGTGTAGGATTATAACTTTTTTTTTTTTTGGTTGAACTGGATGGACTTTTGTCTTTTTTCAGCCAAACTAATTATGTAACTAACTATGCTCATTTACCTAGCCACATAGTCTTACTAAAACATTCAGTGTATAGCTAGTTAAGTGAAGGGCAGGGTTCATATTCTAACATTCCTAGTGAGAAGTCTTATACCAACATCCCCTATGATCAAACAGAAACTGCAGAAAAACCTAACCAGAAACAAATGAAACTGTTTCTGTTTAGGTTTTTCTGAAGTTTCTAAAATATTCAGTTGCAAGACATACAGTACTTATTTTATAGATGCTGAGTGTTTTATTTTTTTAATACTAGTAAGCATTCATTCTGTATAGCATCACCTGAAGTGGTTTCTTTTTCTGCCACCTTTAGTAGATCACTTATACAACATCACAGTTAATGCCAGTCAAATACTATAGATATTTTATGGAGCAAAAACCTATATAATAGTTTGTGCAAACTGTAAGGCCCCTTTCAGACATGACAAACTCTGTCCCGGCCAGCAGGGGATCCACTCACAGATCCCCCGTGGATCAGAGCAGAGCGGGCGAATGACAGGTCCGTGTCTTCTCAGTTTCTGCCTGACAGGTCCGTGTCCTCTCAGTTTCTGCATGCTCTGCTCCATGGGCAGCCAGGCATAAACCGACTCTGCTTTCTGTTTACACCAGACTACCCTCTGATCAGATACACCAAAATGGAAGAGGACAGATCACCTTCTGTTTTGTTTTGAGCGGACTGGATCATACCAGACTACACCCGCCCGTCCAAAGGGGTGAATAGATCATCCGATCTGAAAAACTGACAAGTGGACCCAATCGAACCTGCTGTGTGACAGGGGACGTTGTAAAAGAGCTAGTCCCAGAAACATTCTTATGTACAAGTTATATAACAGGGCCTTTAAGGGTTTATTCACACCAGAACACGGTGCTGGAAACCAATGTCCTGTATATGCTGGGTGTGCAATCTGCTATGGGTGTCAACAGGGGCGGACTGACAACTCATGGGGCCCCCGGGCAATAAGGGATCATGGGGCCCCTGTGTCCTTGGCCACACTCAAAGCACACCCAAAAAAGCCTATAAAAGTTACCAGGGGCATTTCATGGGGCCCCCTACTGACCCCGGGCCCTCGGGCAGTGCCAGAGTGCTCAAATGGTCAGTCCGCCCCTGGGTGTCAATATATTCCTAACAACAACCCAAATGCACAGTGCATTTGTCTGCACCGGATCTCATGGTACATTTTGAAAAGTAGGGCATGCACTACTTTTTGTGCAATCCAGTACAATTACAGCCCATTCCAACGAATGGGCTATAAATTGCACCACACTGAGTGGCAAAGGAACCAGTCCTCAGAGCACTCCCTTCAATACGCACTAGACTGAGCTCCCTCAAGGATCACTAAGCCCTTGTTCACACTGAATGCAACTTTGAAATCATGCTATTTCACTTGAATTATTGCGATTTCAAGGCTGCAGATCAGTGAGATTTGTACCTCTGATTTCACTGCGGCTTGCAACATCATTTAACAGAAGTCAATGAAAGTCACAATGAAATCAGAAAAGAGTAGTGCAGGAACTATTTTTGAAATTGCGCTACTTCAAATTGCACTGATTAAAGGTGGGAATATACAATTAGAAAATCGACCCATCGGTCAATCGTTCGTTGGGCAATACATAGTGGTGACGTCTTTCATACAAGTGGAAGTGATACGGTGTGCGTGTGACCTTGTAGCCACGCCCTTCCGGCCAGAACGAGCGATATACACAACAATTACCAGCAATTTTAACCTTGGAAACTACTAAGCAACTTATTCACTTCCTTGTTATCTCTCGCCTTGACTATTGTAACTCCCTCCTCATCGGCCTACCTCATCGCAGGCTATCCCCTCTTCAGTCTATAATGAATGCTGCTCATCCACCTTACTAACCATTCTGTATCTGCCACCCCTCTCTGCCAATCCCTCCACTGGCTTCCCATTGCCCAACGGATACAATTCAAAACATTAACAATAACATATAAAGCCATTTATAACTCTGCCCCAAATTACATCATCGATCTTGTCTCCAAATATTACCCAAACCATACTCTCTGCTTCTCGCACGACCTCCTGCTCTCTAGCTCCCTCGTCTCCTCCTCTCATGCTCATCTCCAGGACTTCTCCAGAGCTTCCCCCATCCTCTGGAACTCTCTACCCCAATTTATCAGACTGTAGCCTACTCTGCTCACTTTTAGGCGATCTCTGAAAACCTATCTCTTCAGGGAAGCCTATCCTGCCCTCAGCTAATAATGGAATCTTCAACTCCTCCTACCAGTTCAGCCCCCACAGTTTTTACCTTTTGTACCACTAGCCCCTCCCTCCTAGATTGTAAGCTCCAAGGAGCAGGGCCCTCCTAACCCTCTTGTATTGAACTGTATTGTTGCTGTATTGTCTCCCATTATATATTGTAAAGCGCTGAGCAAACTGTTGGCGCCATATAAATCCTGTATAATAATAATAATAATAATAAGTATATTATAGTTTATTACATGACCTATATACATAAATAGTGATACATAAAAATATAATCTGCAGAATTCTGGTTTCATTATCTCATTAGGCCAATCTACTTTTAATATTTGGATTTTTCGTTCATGTTTATGAAGATTCCTTGGACATAAACATCCGGGTCATCTTCTGCTTCCGCTCATGCGTGATAGTGCTTGACAGATTTTTTTCGTACGACCGTCATACCACCACATAGAAAATCGGCCATTCGTATGCGGAACAACAACATTTTTCACTGTTGTTCAACCGGATTTTTTCGTTCACAATATTGTTATCGGTTAAAACATCCTGCTCATCAACGAAGAGAAAATTGTTCAATCAGTGGTTACACAAATTTTTGTACGATTTTCTTATCGTGTGTACGGGGCATAAGACAATGCCATAGAAATACATTTGATGCAACTTCAAGTGCAATTTGTAACTTGCATGTCGCACCTGAAGTTGCTCCGCAGTGACTCAGGGCTTACAGTGAGTTTCACACATCTATTTTACTTGCATTGTTGTTTAGAAGTTACCGCTGCTGAAAATTTTAAATCATCAAAAATGATGCACCTAACAAGCCAATGATCAAAACAACTACTGTGATGAAAGCTAAAAAAAATAGGAACAGTTAATGCAATGGCCATTCTTGCATTGTTTCTGCTAGTTGCCAGTCTGTTACTGTCTGTTTAATATTGATTGGACACTGGCCAAATATTTTCTTGGAGCCCTCCCCATGCACTGCAGAAGATCAGGCAGGGATTGCAACTGGTTGCCAGAGTTTACAGCATATCATTACCACTCACTGATTGGTTGCTAGAGGTTACTGCGCATAATTACCGCTCACTGATAGGTTGCTATTGGTTACTGTTCACCATTACCACTTATTCATTGGTTGCTAGAGGTTAACGTGGCATTTTCCTTATGGAGGGGCCCCTGGACTGAAAGTAACAGTCTCCCTATGGAGGGGCCCCTGGAATGGAGGTAGCAATCTCCCTAAGGAAGGACCCCTGGACTGGGGGTGGCAATCTCTCTATGGAGGAGTCCCTGGACCGGAGGTAGCAGTCTTCCTTATGGAGGGGCCCTTGTACTGGAGGTTTCAATTTCTCTATGGAGTGACCCCTGGACTGGAGGTGGCAATCTGCCATTGGAGGGGCCCCTGGACTGTAGGTAGCAGTGTTCCTTATGGAGGGGCCCTTGTACTGGAGGTTTCAATCTCTCTATGGAGGAGCCCCTGGACTGGAGGTGGCAATCTCTCTGAAGGGGGCCTTGGGTGGAAATAGCAGTCTCTTTATGGAGGGGCCCCTGGACTGGAGGTTTCAGTCTCTATATGGAGGGGCCCCTGGACTGGAGGCAGCAGTCTTGCTATGGAGGCCCTCCAAGGAGAGACTGCTACTTCCAGTCCAGGGCCCCTCCATATAGAGACTGCTACCTCCAGTCCAGGGGCCCCTCAATAGGGAGACTGCTACCTCCAGTTCTGGGGCCCCTCCTACTGTAGGGTGACATTAGAATGGAATCCCCTGGAGAATAGCAAATCAGTGCAAAGTACAGTGACAGTAGTGCAGAAACACTGTGCACCCCCCGGCACTGTAGGGATTAAGGTGCCCACTTGTAATTTGTGATATAGCTTTAGAACAGTGGTCTCCAAACTGTGGCCCCTTGCTTGCCTTTATCCGGCCCTTAGGGCACCATTCCATACACTGCCTCCAACAGGGCATTATTCTTTCCACTGATACAGACAATGGGGGACTATTCCTTCCACCGACAACAATGTTGCAGCACTATTCCTTCCACTTATAACAGCAATGGTGCACTTTTCCTCCCACTGATACCAATGAAGGGGCACAATTCCTCCCACTGACACCATCAATGGGGCGCTATGTCTCCCACTGCTACTAATAAAGGGGTACTATTTCTCCCATTGACATCAATGGTGGGTCACTATTCCTCCTAATGACACCAACAATGGGGCACGATTCCTCCCACTGATACAAACAACGGGGCACTGTTCCTTCCACTGATACCAATGATGGGGCACTATTCCTTCCACTGATACAAACAACGGGGCACTGATCCTTCCGCTGATGCCAATGATGGGGCACTATTCCTTCCAATGACACCAACTATTCCTCCTATAATACTAAAAATGAAGCATTCCTACTCCCACTAACCACAGTCCAGCCCTCCTAATGTCTGAAGAACAGTAAACTGGCCCCTTGTTTAGCAAGTTTGGAGACTCCTGCTTTAGACCATCTTACTCTTACATGAAGGAGAAGGCTGGTTGATGCAAAGTTAGTGGAGATATACTGTATATTTTTTAGCAATACTTTGATTTTTTTTATTTTAATATTCATAAAGGCTGCAGATCGTAGAGTACAACATTTGCAGTAGATTTAGTACAAATGTAAACACCCCTCTAGGCAAATATAAAGACCAGCAGGGAGAGACATGACAGTTAAGTGTAGATTGACACAAAGTATACTTTGTCTGTTGGAAAACATGGAATATCCTATGCTAATACAATATATTCTTCATCAGTTATGGTGGAAATGTGTAGATTGGTTATAGTAGATTAAAATGGACAGTGGAAGTAGGTTTGGCTTTGACAACACTTGACGCCATGAGAAGAGATATAGAAAGAGCAAAAGGGGGTGGAAGAGAGTAATATGGAAGGGAAAAAGGAGAAGGACCCTGCAGCCTCTCCATGGAATGCAGCCCCATCACAATGTGAATGTGGAGGACCAGAGGCAGATAGCTGGTCAAAATTACAAAAAAATTGTGCACGATATGCCATAGCTCCCAGATCTCAATATATTTATTCAGGGAATCATGGAGGAAAAGTTTTCCATCTGTCTGATATCTCGGATCTTCTTATAAAGTGTCCCTATTCTTTTTACAGTACTGTAACAAATCACTGACAAGGGACAAGCATTCATCCATCAGTGTCAGGACACCTGATATGTTTCTTACTCCTTGCAGACTCAGCAAAAAGTGAAGTATAAAGCTGACAGCATATACATCTTCAAAAACAAGTCATCAGTGGTGTCTCCTCTAAATAAATGCTGACTAATTAATTTTAAATGTATAAATCAGGAGTCTCCAAACTTCCTAAACAAAGGGCCACTTTATTGTCCTTCAGACTTTAGGAGGGCCAGACTGTAGCCAGCAGGAGTGCAAATTTTTCTGGGATCAGTGGTAGTAAACATTGCCACATTTGGTATAAGGGAGAGGATTGTGCCCCAAAATTGGTGTCAGTGGGGGGAATAGTGCCCCATCATTGGTGTCAGTGGGAGGAATAGTGCCCCATAGTTGGTGTCAGTGGGAGGAATAGTGCCCCATAGTTGGTGTCAGTGGGAGGAATAGTGCCCCATCATTGGTGTCAGTGGGAGGAATAGTGCCCCATAGTTGGTGTCAGTGGGAGGAATAGTGCCCCATAGTTGGTGTCAGTGGGAGGAATAGTGCCCCATCGTTGGCATCAGTGGGAGGAATAGTGCCCCATTGTGGGTGTCAGGGGGAGGAATAGTGCCCCATCATTGGTGTCAGTGGGAGGAATAGTGCCCCATTGTTGGTATCATTGGGACGAAGAGTGCCCCAACATTGGCGTCAGTGGGAGGAATAGTGCCCCATAGTTGGTGTCAGTGGGAGGAATAGTGCCCCATAGTTGGTGTCAGTGGGAGGAATAGTGCCCCATCATTGGTGTCAGTGGGAGTAATAGTTCCCCATTGTTGGTGTCAGTGAGAGGACTAGTGCTCCATAGTTGGTGTCAGTGGGAAGAATAGTGCCCCATAATTGGTGTCAGTGAGAGGATTACTGCTCCATTGTTGGTGTCAGTGGGAGGAATAGTGCCCCATAATTGGTGTCAGTGGGAGGAATAGTGCCCCATTGTTGGTGTCAGTGGGAGGAATAGTGCCCCATTGTTGGTGTCAGTGGGAGGAATAGTACCCCATAGTTGGTGTCAGTGGGAGGAATAGTGCCCAATAATTGGTGTCAGTGGGAGGAATAGTGCCCCATAATTGTTGTCAGTGGGAGGCATCATGCCCCATTGTTGGTGTCAGTGAGAGGAATAGAGCCCCATGCTTCATATCAGTGGGAGGAATAGTGCCCCATTGTTGATGTAATTTGGCAGAAATGTGTCTTGTATCAGTGAGGGGAATAGTGTCCCAAGGGCTGGATAAAAGCAACCAAATGGCCATATCTAGCCCTTGGGCCGCAGTTTGGAGACCACTGCCTCAAAGGATCAGGCGTAATGTAGGTTCTAATGGCAAAACCAAAGAGTAGGTATGTGAAAAACATGGTTAAATAACTAAGTGATACAAATCTGAAGTTGGGTGAAATTATGTAATGAGCATATTTTATAGTCACACTGCAGTGTTAAAATTTGCAATACTTTGGGTACAAGTCACCAGTAAGATAAAACCTAACATCAGCAACAGTGGACAAAATTAAAATGGCCACCAGTGGCAGGGACACCATGTATTAAAAAAAATAAAAATAAATCAGGGAACATTTCATTGAGGTCATAGTGGAGTCATTAAAAGTGTTTTTTATTATTATTATTATTATTATTATTATTATTATCATCTCATTAAAAGATGAGTACAGTTATTGTAGAAAAGAGGGATGCACCTGGAAGAGTGGCAGAGGAGAATGATTTTTTTCAAAATACAAGTGGGGGTGACCTGGAGTTGAGCTTTATTTGTCACAGTATCACCAGCTGTCTAGTAAATGAAAGTGATACTAAACGTAAAAATGTTTTTCACCTTAATGTATTCCTTGCATTAATGTAAAAAATGTTTTCCGTTTCCCTGTGCTCTCTCTTCCCTGTGTGAAGGGGAAGTCAGGGGAGAAGAGATCCAGCACTGTACATGGCTACATCTCTTCTGCTTACTCTTCCTCCTCACACAGGAATTTGAACAGCAACAGGATTACAGCAGGAATTTTCAGCTTTCAGCGCTATCACACTTTGAATGACAATTGCGCAGTCATGCAATACTGTACCCATAGTAAATTTTTACCATTTTTTTGAGACAGATAAAGCTTTATTTTGGTGGTATTTATTCACCGCTGCGATTTTTATTTTTTTTACTATGTAAATGAAAAAGTCCAAAAATTTTGAAAAAAAGTGTTTTTTTAATAAAATTTTGCAAATAAATAATATTTCATCATAAATCTTGGCCAAAATGTATTCCGTTATTTTTTTTGTAAAAAAAAAAATCCAAATTAGTTTATAACCAAAAATTATAATTTTTAAACATTTTTTTTTACATTTTTATTTTATTTTTTTATATTATTATTTTTTTTTTTTTTTTTTTTTTTTTTTTTACATACTGTCACCCTAGCAGTACAGTGTCACCATGGTGACACTGTACTACTTGTGGGTGGTGATGAAGATTTTTTTTTTTTTTTACACTGATTGCTTTTACACCCATATAGGATGTAAAATCAATCATTTATCTTTCTCTCTGTCTGCATTCTTGCAGTCATTGAGAAGTACTGAGTGAGCTGTGATTGGTCACAGCTTGTCACATGGTACAAGGCTGTTGTGAATAGCCTTGTACCATGTGACCTCTGTGATCATTCACAGATTTTACACGTAGTAAGCAATGATGTCACAAGTGACATCTTGTTACTACTTTGCATGTGATCACTGATTCGCCAATCAGTGATCACATGATCGGGACCTCGTATAGAGGTCCCGTCCGACGATCGGTGTTTCACTGTGTCCGGAGGACACAGCGGGCACCGGATAGCGGTGCTGCGCGCTCCCAGGGAGCACACACAGCTAGAAAAGGCGGGTGCCGTTTATGAATGGCAACCCGCCCCTGAACTGACACCGCCCTGCCGTTTATAAACAGCAGGCGGACGGCAAGTGGTTAATAAGCCTTAGCAACTAATGGGTTATTAACCTCCCTGGCAGTATTCCTGAGTGTAGCTCGGGGTAAAGTTTCAGTACCACAGGCGGTAACCCCGACCTACACTCGGGCTTACCATGCGGCGATCAAAGACTGCTGCTCTCTCAGCTCTCAGTCTTCACTGAGGACAGCAGTGACTATCAATCACCGCTCTGTGTGCTGCCCTTCAAGCGCTCACTGGTGCACTGGGCTGTGGAGGAGGCCGGAGCTGCTGTCAGAAAAAAAGGCAGACTTTTTACATTGTACATCCTCAATGCATATGATGCATAGGGCCTTAGTGTTATACCTCCTCTTGGGTCCCAGTACTGTAAAAAGTTCCTTAAATTAAAAAGTTGGAATTAAAATGAGTTAGGGTTCATGTACACTGCAACTGATAAACTCACGTTCAGGAGCTTTCCTGCGTTTTATTCAGCAGCCCCTGAACTCTCCCTAATGTTTTCCTTTGTGTCCATGTACACTATGTCATTTACAGGCAGTTGAGTTTACAGTCCTTTTTTTAAATGCACCAGACTTGCAGTCAGGAGTAGATTTTATCAGCATTTCAAACGCCAAACGCTTGTAAATGCAGCTAACCGCGTTTATAAGCATTTGCGTTTAAAAGCGTTTTTTAACTGTTCCATATCCAGATGCTGTCCAAAGCCTTTTTTCATCATCAGAAATGCATGCAAAGCATTTTCTATGTATTCAAATGGACCCGGTACACCAGCGCAGTCAGTTCCAAGTTTTGCGTTAAGGAAAAAATGGTAGAATGTGCCGCATTATGCTCATGATGGGATCCATAGTGAATACCACCAGAAAAGACAGATCATCTCAACACATACTGCTCTCTCTGCTTCTGCTCTCTCCATTTCCCTCAAAATGTCTGAAATAGTTAATTTTTTACTGTTTTTCAGTGCATTCTGGGCATTTTGGAAGGTCTCCTGAGGTTATCTTAAAAAACCGCTTCTAAATGCAAACGCTCATAAACGCGCATAAACGCGGTATGCAAACGCAGCTAAACAGACTTTTTTTAACCTACGTTTTCCAGCAGTCAGTTTCCATCATTCAGAAGAGTTTTCCAAATGTCTCGCGGAGCCTTAATACCCACTTTGTATTTGGAATCCAGGGGGAAATTATTTTCTCTTGCTCCAGGATCAATCTGGAAAAAATATTTCAATTAGGATACATGTTGTGGCTATAACTGCTTGCTAGGGGATTCCCCTAACTTTAGAGAGATTTCCTTTCACTTTCTTCTGTGTCGAGATTGATATGAATGGTTCAACATACTCTATACAAGACTGCAGAAGGACAACAGCATCATAAAAATTAATCATTTAAAGAAGTGGTCACCAACCAATGGTCCGTGAACCACTGGTGGTCCACGATCAAAATTTTGCTGGTCCGCAGAAAAATCTGGACATTATTTGCATTTTTTAAGCTTTATTAATAATAAAATAAAAATAATATTCTAAGAAATTCTTATATTCTGAATGACAATTTTCGCCTTTATATTGCACTAAATTCACAAACTGTACTAGAGAGGGGGAAACAAGAGAGGCGCACATGGCGTCAGGGTAGTTGTAAGGCAACCTTTGCCGAGCCCTACGCTTCAGTATTGTCGGTACCGGTCTCGGCTTGAAATAAAAACGGCTCTCTGTCTTGCAGTAACATCTTTGGAGCCAAAAATCCATAAATTTATTTCAAACAAGTAGGAACAAATATCACACTAAAAATGTGTAATACTTAAATACGTTTCAATCATTTTGTAATAATTAAACTAACTTTAATAATGTTGTTACAATTAAACAACCTTTAAATATTTTGTTATGATTAAATAAGCATTTATAATTTTGTTATATTAAATAGGTGCATTTCATATTAATAAAATGGAAGTTCTCTGATCATTATTTTACAAATGTATTTATCGTTTTAAAAAATTCATATCAGTAGTCCGCGGGATTTAAAATGATGAATTTAGTGGTCCTTGAGGTCCGAAAAGGTTGGCGACTGCTGATTTAAAGGTCTCTTGTGATTTATTTCTGTAGATTTGACAAATGTTCAGCCTTAGCTGGCTGCTATAAACATGGATTCTACAGAACTAGGAACACATGATTTGGGAGCGGCTAAACTTCCTCATGTTGACTTTTTGACATAGTTACTTTAAAACGTAAAAAGAAAAAAATGCAAGGGGAATTCTCAGGCAGCAGTGGGTGTGGCGTGAAGGTTCTGTGTTTCCAGCTACGCACAGCAAACTCAACTCCTGATCTGTCTGGGTAAGAGCATACTTATTTTTCTCTAATCTGTTTTATTAATTGCAAGCATTAAATATGCTCTGTGTTTAACATTTGTCATGAAAGTTACACAATGAAAAGTAGGTGTCAGCTAGATTTATTTTTACAAGTGCAATGACAAATGACATCTACATTAAGGGACCTCATTCACAAATATGCAGCTCAACAAGTAGGAAATATAAAGTATTTACGGAAGAGCTGTGAGCCAGACTGAGCATCTGACATCGCCAATGTAAGGTTTTATAGATCTTTTTTTATAGTTGAAAGTGGAAGAAAAGCATTCAACATTGCTGTTTATACAAGTAAGGACAGGGTTGGAATGATTAGAATGCTCAATGGTGAATGCTGGAGAAATTGATCTCAGATGTATAACAAACTTTATACTTCTCAGACAAAGTTCTCCTTAATTTAACACATTCAGGCACATTTTAGAATATCTAATCTGTCCCTGCTTGCACAGATTTCTATTTTTTTTCTAAAGACAGCTAAACTCAATGGACCTGAACACAATTGAAATACTAATTAAATTATTTACATGTATTAATATGCATTTAGAAATGTCCTATAAATGAATATTATTTCATATAATAGCATGCTGTTGTGGAAAGTGTACTTGCATGTTCAACAAATGTTAAGCATTTGGATACTTAGACATAAAAATTCTCCACACCAAGCTGCTTATCCTCACCGTCACTTCAAACTCAGGTGCTGGGGGTTATATGAGCCTTCTCTACTCATGGATGCTAAGAAGAAAGCCACCACACACCGGAGGGATCATCAGTGTCTACATGTATTGGAAAGGATATCCACCTTGACATTGACAGCCCTTGTCTAAGACGCGTTTCACCCATACTTTCTCTATGACTAAGCCCTATGGGTGAAACGCGTTACTGGGGCAGTCCTTGACAAGAGCTGTCAATCCCAGGCTTGTGGATATCCTTCCTAACAAATGTGGACATCAGTGATCCCTCAAGCATGCGATGGCTTTCTTTTTAGCACTTGATATGTTAGGTATTTTGTTAGGCTATGACCTTCCTAACAAATGTGGACATCAGTGATCCCATAAGCGTGCGATGGCTTTCTTTTTAGCACTTGATATGTTAGGTATTTGGTTAGGCTATGATTAGGCAGACTGGTCAGGTGGCATCATGCCAATATGGCATGCAGGTCAGTGAATCAATAACCAAGTATCAAATTGGTAAAATACAATCTCTCTGCACAAGAGGCCTCTATGTGTGCACTAAAAGGTGAACTCCAGGCAAACAGACATATACACAGTAGAAAACCATATTATGGAGCTGTTTCAGGTTTATATTTCTGGCCTGCAAAGTTCTGAGATTTGCACAGCTCTGCCACATAGCACAGCCCTGGGCAGCTGAGGAGAAGACCTGATTTTCCTCTTCTACAAATAAGCAGTACATATGTTTTTTCATCCCCTCCCCCAGCCTGTGAATGGACAGTGAAAAGAGAACCAGCAGACTGATAAGCTCATCTTTCTGTCACCTTACTTTTTGCTTCTATCAGCAGGTTCCTTGCACTGCAGCACAGGTGATTGGCCTCCCTTGAGCCCTGCTGTATACGCATTGCAAGAGGATGTATAAATGAATACAGAGCTGCATTAACCACTTGCTGACCGCAGCTACAGCATGGTCGTCCAGTACTGGGAGGGCGTTAAACATATTATACTTATCTGCTCTGTGCAGTGGCTTTGCCCAACCCCGATCGTTCTCTTCTCGGGTCCTAGATTGCTATTGAGCCGCTGCTCTTTGTGTCCATTCACACACAGCGTGCAGCTTGGCCACGCCCCCCACTCTATCCTCATTGGCTCACAGGCTGTGACTGACAGTAGCCAATGGCTACCACTGCTTTCTCAGCCAATGAGGAAGGAGAGATGTGAGGCTCTCCTGCACATCACTGGATCAAGATGTTCCCAATATATTACCAGGGTAATTATTGGAGATTATAAATAGGATGAGTCTTAAATATATATGGGCTAATAAAAAACCGAGAGTAAACTAAGAAACACTGTGTAAAGACAGAATTAACGGGGCCCTAAGCGTGTTGGACTTTAGGAGCTATTACTGTGTTGATTTCATGAATAGCAGATTGGATATATAATTTAGGGGGGAAAAGGTGGGTAGAGATAGAAAGTACACTGAGTGAGACACAATACGATAATATAATCTGGCTTCCACAACAGTATCGAAATCTCTCTGAAAACACAAGCAATTTAACACGGAATGTTCTTAGGATATGGGATGGAATCTAAACAAAAAAGGAGGTGGGAGTATAATTCACTGTTAATATCACTGGAGGGAACAGATTTTCTCTCTCCTGGGAAAGACAATATACAGTTTAATGGATAAAAGATAGAAATGCATGTTTGAAAGATATCACTGATAAAGGGGAATTGTTTTCTTTTGTAGATTTAAAAAATAAGACAGAAGTATTTTTTAGGTTGGATGAGTGGCGTTACTACCAACTAAGACAATTTGTAACGGCAGAAATTAACTATATATGTTTAGTAAAGGTGGTATATTACACCTAGTGTGGCACATCATTTACGAGCAAGAGTTCACCTTTAGGTTGGAGGGGATGTGGGATGAAGGGGACAATGGCACATATTTGGTGGAAATGTCCTAAAATACAGGAATTCTGGTAAGGAGTAATACAAAAAATACAGAAGATAACGGGCATTAGTGTATTGAAGGACCCTTGGGTTTGTTTATTTCACAACTCTGAGTATACAGTAAAATAACATAAGAGCATGATGATATTTAATTTACTAAATGTAGCTAAAGGACTGATTCCCAGATCCTGGCAGATGCAGGAAACGCTGAAAATAAATGACTGGGTAAACAGGGTGGAGTTTGTATATACAGTAGGATGGAGGAACTATATCACACTGGAGAGGATAAAATTGAACATTTTTTAAAAATTCTGGGACAGATGGAAGGACTTTAAAACATCTAGGAGATATTTGGAACTGATCGGAGTGTAAAGAGAGGAAGAGATAAGGATAGAAATAAGTGCCCTTATAGTAGCTGGTAGGTAGAGAAGGAGAAGGGAGTGAAGAAAAATAATTGTAGGATTAAATAGTGGAACAGATGGAAAAGACAAAGAAAAAGGAAATATGAGGAGGTGATGGGAGGGGTGGAGGGGGAGGGAGAGGGGAAGGTAATATGTACAATTAGTTATGGAAACTGTGATTGTAATGTTTTGGAAAATTTGTTGACTTTATAATGTAAAATTAATAAAAATATAATAAAAAAAATATGGGGCTCAGGTAAGTTTTAGGGGCTGCTGCAGATGCATAGAATGCATGAAGGTAAAATGCCTTGAGCCTTCACAAACACTTTAAGGGATTGTTTTGAAATAAAAAAAGATTGTTGAAATGATCCTTGGTCTTTGTAACTACAGTAAACCATTGGTCCCAAAAGGAAAGCAGTCAGCAGCCTCCAGACTCTTCCATCATAAGTTACTTTCTAACAGCCACACCTCTAGCGCATACCTGTCATAAAATGTATTCCCTAAAGGAACTATAAGATATGTGTAAATTTAAAGTACATGTTCAGCTTTCTAAGAACTTTTGATCAGCCCCCTTCTTAAACTTTTTATTACTCAGAGCAGGTCTACTTAAAAATACAGTGCAAAGTTGTCCACAATTGTGCACTAATGTTCCATAGACTTGAAAGGGACACTGCTCTAAAGATACAGTATATCTGTCAGGGATCCCCTCGATCCCCGCCGCGATGGTCCCTGTGCAGGGACGCGGGCTCTAGGTCCGGGCCGGCCGCGGCGCGTGAGTTCGCGCATGCGCAATAGGAGCCGCGGCCGCCCGCTGGGCACCAATGGCAGCGCAGGGCGCGATATTTAAACGGCCCTGAGCTGTCATTCAGTGCCTTCTGGTCTTGTCCTTGCCCTGTATCCTGTATCCTGTATCTGAACCTGAACCTGTAAGTTGCTGACCCGGATTGTACCTGACCACTGCTGAATTCTCCTGCCCAGACCCTTGCTTTGCCTGACCTCTCTTCCGTATGTCCCCTATTGGATTTGACCTACTGTTGATGACCTGGCGTGTGACCCGACTATTCTCTGCCCGCTGCCTTGTACCGTGCTGTCCTCCCCGTTACCGACCCGGCTTGCCCGACTCTGCACTTGTCCATCCATCCATCCATCCATCCATTCCTCTCAGCGGGGTTCCCAGACCTCCTCATATCAGGCTCTCTCCCGTGGGAGCCCCTGGCGACCACCCCTACCACTGACGGGTGCCCTCAGTAAGCACGACCTGGTCCCGGGGTACTCCAAGTCCATCCCCACCATCAGGGGCTCTGGTGAACAAGTACTCTGGGACTTAGACTCCGTGCGCTGGGGACGCCTGATTAGTGGAGTGCTAGTGGTGTCGCCAGGCGGTCCCTTACAGTACCAGAAGGCCATGACTGAGCCTAGAGGAGGGCCCTCCCCGCTGGAAGAAATTTGCAGACATCTATCTAATCTGACGCAGGCCGTAGCAGCCCTGCAGGATAAATGCATGCAGCTGGAGCACCGCTTCCAGACCTGCTCCCTATCTGACCCAGCCCCACAGGCCCCAGTTTCTGCACCCCCGGCTGCTCTTGAGCCAGCATCAGGGGCCTCCGCCCCGCTACCTATGGCGGAACCCCGGGTACCCCTACCGGAGCGTTTTCACGGGGACCGCACACGCTTCAGGTCATTTCGTGAGTCCTGCCTCCTATTTTTTGAACTTCAACCCCGTACCTTTTTGACCGAATCAGTGAAGGTGGGATTTATAATCTCACTGTTGCAGGGCGAACCCCAAGATTGGGCCCATCGGTTAAGGGGAAACAATGATCCACACCTAGGAACAGTCAAGGACTTCTTTGAGGCGATGGCCATCCTATATGATGACCCGCAGCGGGCTGCTTCTGCCGAAGCAATCTTATACACACTCCGACAGGGCCGTCGGGCGGCCGAGGAATACGCCTCAGATTTTAGGCGCTGGATGGGGGACACTCGCTGGAACGAGTTTGCCTTGTTGCACCAGTTCCGCATGGGGCTATCAGAACCCCTAAAGGATGAGCTGGCCCGGGTAGAGGTTCCTGAGTCATTAGAGGACCTAATTGCCCTGACGATAAAGATTGACCGACGACTGCGGGAACGCAGGTTTGAGAGGTCCGGCCAGGGTCGTGGAAACAACTGGGGTCCATTCCTAGGCCCCAGCCAACCACCTAGACCAAGTATCCAGAATCCACTCCCAGGAGATGTTCCAGAACCCATGCAACTAGGCCTGGCTCGACCCAAATTATCGCCAGAAGAACACCAGCGGAGACGCTCGCAGAACCTCTGCCTCTACTGCGGGGAAGCCGGTCATATGGTACGATCCTGCCCTCAGAAAATGAGTAAGTGTACCTCTTTTTCTTCCTTGTCTATTGGCAATGTCAGTCCTTCCCAATTCTTAGTTGTACCCCTCTCCTTTCAGCTCCCCGAAAGGACCGTGGAAGTGACAGCCATAATTGATTCGGGGGCATGCAGTTGTTTTCTGGATTTAGACTTTGCTCGTCAGCAGAAAATTCCCCTCCAACCCAGAAAGAGGGGTTTTAACATATTTTTGGCCGATGGTTCCCAGATAAAATCAGGAGTGGTTAATCAGGAAACTCCCCCCATTGCCACTACCATTGCCAACCAACACCGGGAATTCCTCCGCCTGGATGCCATTGCGTCACCTCTGTTCCCAGTCATTTTGGGGCTCCCTTGGTTACGGGCCCATAACCCCCAAATTGACTGGGAAACCGGGTCAATCTTGTTCCCTTCCCCATACTGTCAGGAACACTGCCGCACTTCAGGCCCGGCAGGCCCCCAGGTCCTCCTATGCTCCGAGGGGGATTCTGATCTGAAACAGGTTATTCCCACAGAATATCATGAATTCCTGGACGTGTTCAGTAAACGGGGAGCAGATGCCCTGCCCCCCCACCGCCCGTATGACTGTCCCATTGACCTGTTACCCGGCTCTGAGATTCCTTTTGGGTGAATTTTTCCCCTATCGGAACTCGAGTTGGGGGCCCTGAAGGAATACATTGAGGACAGTCTCCAGAAGGGGTTCATCCGTCCCTCCACTTCGCCAGCAGGGGCGGGGATCTTCTTCGTGGAAAAAAAAGACAAATCTCTGAGACCATGTATAGACTACCGGGAGCTGAACAGGGTCACGATTAAAAATCGTTACCCATTACCGTTAGTGCCAGAGTTATTTCAGAGCCTGAAGACTGCGGTCATATTTACTAAACTTGATCTAAGGGGGGCGTACAACCTAGTTCGCATAAGGGAGGGGGACGAGTGGAAAACCGCGTTCCGTACACGATTTGGGCACTTTGAATACCTGGTCATGCCATTTGGTCTGTGCAATGCACCAGCCACATTTCAGCATTTCGTAAACGATATTTTTAGGGATTACCTGGATATTTTCGTTATCGTTTACCTGGACGATATACTGATTTTCTCATCCTCCCTGAAGGATCACAGGATACATGTGGCAAGGGTGTTGGGGCGGTTACGTCAGCATGGGTTATACGCCAAGGCAGATAAGTGTTGCTTTGAGCAACCTAGCATTACGTTCCTGGGGTTGATTATCTCCACCGCAGGGGTCGCAATGGACCCTCAGAAAGTCTCGGCGATTTTGGAGTGGCCGGTACCCGCGGACAAAAAGGGCGTCCAGCGGTTTATCGGTTTTGCGAATTTCTACCGGAAGTTCATTAAGAACTTCTCGGGTCTGGTCTCCCCCATAACTCAGTTGACCAAGCTTGGAACCCGGTTCAGATGGACGCCGGAGGCTCAGGAAGCCTTTGAGGCCTTGAAGAAACTCTTTACCTCGGCACCCATTCTGGGCCACCCGGACGCTGCCCTGCCATACATCTTGGAAGTAGACGCTTCAGAGAATGCGGTGGGGTCCATCCTGTCCCAGCGAAAGGGCACCAAAGAGTTGCTCCATCCTGTAGCGTTCTTCTCAAGGAAACTTACCCCAGCAGAAAAGAACTACGATATCGGCGATCGAGAGTTGTTGGCCATCAAAACAGCTCTTGAAGAATGGAGGTACCTGCTGGAAGGTGCCTCGCACCCCATCTTGATCTTCACTGATCACAAGAATCTCGAGTACCTAAGGACCGCCAAACGCTTACGCCCATGGCAGGCAAGATGGGCATTGTTCTTCTCCAGGTTCATTTTTCACATCACGTATAGGCCCGGATCTAAAAATACGAAACCTGATGCACTATCTCGCATGTTTGAAGACTCCAAAGAAGATCCGGTACCTGATACGATTCTGTCTGCAGGAAATTTCTTGGCGCTCCAGACGGACCTTCGGTCCAAACTATTGGAGGCATCCACGGCCGCGTCAGTCCCAGTTGGTGTGTCCCTCCAGAACAAGGGGGGACTCCTATGGAAGGATGGGTTGGTCATGGTCCCTGAAGAGGTCCGGACCCTTGTCCTGGGACATTGCCATGACCACCCGATGGCGGGACACTTTGGCCCAGCCAAGACCCTGGAGCTTCTCCAACGCTCTTTTTGGTGGTCAAGTATGGCCAAGGATTGTAAACTCTATGTAAGATCCTGTACCGTCTGCCAGAAAAACAAGCCATCGAGGAACAAGGCTTGGGGACTGCTGCGTCCCTTGCCGATTCCTGAACGACCGTGGCAAGGGATCGCAATGGACTTTATAGTCGAGCTCCCACCGTCCCAAGAACACACCGCGATCTTCGTGGTCATCGATCGATTATCGAAAATGGCTCACTTTGTACCATTGAGGAGGACTCCGTCTGCGTCCGAGACGGCGCGAATATTCATCCAGGAAATCGTAAGGTTACATGGAATCCCGGAGGACATCGTCTCGGATCGCGGGGTCCAATTTACATCTAGATTTTGGAGGGCCCTGTGCAAGGCCCTGGATATCAAGTTGTCCCTCTCCTCTGCTTTCCACCCTCAGACCAACGGACAGACCGAGAGGACAAACCAGACCCTAGAACAATACTTGCGTTGCTACACATCCTTCCTTCAAGATAATTGGTTACCACTGTTACCTTTAGCGGAATTTGCATATAACAACGCAAGCCATTCAGCGACAGGGCAATCTCCGTTCTTCTCTAATTACGGATTTCACCCTGTCTTTCTTCCTGATTTGGTCTCTGAGTGCCCAGTTCCGGCAACGCAAGACGCATTAAACTTCTTCTCCTCGAACAACAAAGTACTACAGGAAGCCATCGCTCGGGCCCAGGAGGATAACAGGAATGCATATAACAAGAAACGAAGAGGGAATCTGGTGCTGAAGCCTGGGGATAAGGTCTGGTTGGCAACAACCAACTTGAGAATGCTTTGTCCCTCAAAGAAATTGGGACCTAAATTCGTGGGGCCTTTTTGTGTGAAGCGAATGGTCAACGAGGTGGCATATGAACTTACCCTCCCTGAAACATTCAGAATTCATCCTGTTTTCCACGTGTCCTTACTTAAACCTGTGATCCCGGATGCCTTCCCAGAACGTGAATCCAGACCTCCGGAGGCCATAACGGTGGAGGGACAAGAAGAATATGAGGTGGAAACGATCCTGAAGTGCCGAAGAAGGGGGGGCCAGACCCAATTTCTTATAAAATGGAAGGGCTATGGCCCCGAGGACAATTCTTGGGAACCAGCCCATAATGTCCATGCACCCAGACTTGTCCGGCGGTTTCTTTGTGACCACCCGTGGTGGAGAGATCGGGTGGGCATCCGGAGGTTGCCCGTAGGGGGGGGGCAATGTCAGGGATCCCCTCGATCCCCGCCGCGATGGTCCCGGCGCAGGCGCAGTATGCCGCCCTGTGCAGGACGCGGGCTCTAGGTCCGGGCCGGCCGCGGCGCGTGAGTTCGCGCATGCGCAGTAGGAGCCGCGGCCGCCCGCTGGGCACCAATGGCAGCGCAGGGCGCGATATTTAAACGGCCCTGAGCTGTCATTCAGTGCCTTCTGGTCTTGTCCTTGCCCTGTATCCTGTATCCTGTATCTGAACCTGAACCTGTAAGTTGCTGACCCGGATTGTACCTGACCACTGCTGAATTCTCCTGCCCAGACCCTTGCTTTGCCTGACCTCTCTTCCGTATGTCCCCTATTGGATTTGACCTACTGTTGATGACCTGGCGTGTGACCCGACTATTCTCTGCCCGCTGCCTTGTACCGTGCTGTCCTCCCCGTTACTGACCCGGCTTGCCTGACTCTGCACTTGTCCATCCATCCATTCCTCTCAGCGGGGTTCCCAGACCTCCTCATATCAGGCTCTCTCCCGTGGGAGCCCCTGGCGACCACCCCTACCACTGACGGGTGCCCTCAGTAAGCACGACCTGGTCCCGGGGTACTCCAAGTCCATCCCCACCATCAGGGGCTCTGGTGAACAAGTACTCTGGGACTTAGACTCCGTGCGCTGGGGACGCCTGATTAGTGGAGTGCTAGTGGTGTCGCCAGGCGGTCCCTTACAATATCCCATTCAAGTCATTAGTGGGCAGGTGTCAGAGAAGGTAACTACTGAACTACAGGCGAGGAGGACCCAGTTCTATGTGTTGAGGAGGTAGGAAAGGGAGCTTGGCAAATTTTGTTGGGAAATTGAACATGATCCAGATCTTATAACTCCTTTAAGGATTCAGGTATGTAAAAGTGTTGTTGTCAGAAAATATCTTAAGATGGGTGAGCCTGAAGACTGCTTTCCTCTAGAGATCAATCACTTACTGTCACTACACCCCAAATGATCACATATAAATATTATTACCAAACATTCCCTTAAATTATGACGCCACCAAATATTTGGACAGTCTTGCAAAGTCTTGGAAAATCATCATTCCATCCAGAATTAGATATTATTTCACAACTGTTCCTCAGTGGGCAAAGATAGGCTGCATCTATCTTTTAATATCTCCTTCAAATATATAGTCTTTCTATAATGTACAGAAAGCCAGTAAACTCTCCAGAGCAGAGATATCCTGATACCTTTAATTTAAAAAAATTTACAAAATCAAACAAACTTGCTCATTCCTTATAACTATCATCACATTTGATAAGAAATGTTTACATGATCCCCAATCCCCGAGTCTCAACTCCGCCATATACAGACACCTAATCACAGGCGCTCAAAGTCCCAATCCAAGCTGCACAACTGAGTAGGAACTGGAGCTGGGAATTCAATTTCCAGTTGGAGGATTGGGAATGAATACTCCACCATGAAAAGAGCTCCATTAATTCACACCCAATACAATCCAGTCATAAACACATGAAATGGTACCTGGTACCTAAAACAATATCCCGCGTCCACTGAAGCTAGCCTCAGAATTGCTTCCAAGGCTGTCCCCATGCCCCATGGTAGGTAATTTTAGCACTTCCTAAAAATAAATAGATTTTGGGTTAGAGTATACCAGCTGGTCTTTACCATCCTAGGACATTTCCTATGGGAAAAACAAAAACCCTTTTAAAACCTTACTAAACAAGTGAACAGAGAGACTGAAAAATATCAAATTCAAGCTATCAACCCATACTTTTACTAGTGCAATACGTTCGCCAAAGCCTGAAAACTCCAACCTGTACAAACTGACTCACCTTGATGGTAATCTCATGGACATGGTCCTGAAATTCACCTAGGTATAATCTCCTTGAATAAATTGTCCCAGAGCTGGGATGGGCTTCCTATCATTTGATCACTGCGATAGCCGGTCCCATGATCAGGAAGCCCTGTCCCGACTTTTGGCATTATGTACAAAATAAAGGGCCACCAGCCAGGTGTTTTTCCTAATCACCAATTTGAGAGTCATATTTTGTGGGATTCAAAGACAAGCTTTTAGGGAGATGTCAAACTACTACTTAAAAGACCATGTCAATAATGAAGCTTTATTTTAAACAAACATGTATTCGCAACAAAGCAAACACAAGGTCCAAATGCATTTTGATTCTTTTTAAGACATTGCAAGCTTTTTAGAACTTTCTTTAAATGGCATGAGTCTTTAGACAAGCAGTGTTACTAACCATGTCCGAGTTCTCCCCTGCTGGCCTGAAGAGCACCTCTACCTTATGTAATAGAGATGAGGAGAAGTGTAGGTATTCTGTAGTCCAGTAGTGAGAACTTGCTAAAAACATGGCTTGGGCCAGCAGTGCAGCAGATGCAGCTTTGTTGCCTCCCTGCAGGAGATTAGGAGCATACTTGATTTTCCTGATTAACAGGTACTTTTCTGTACTGCAGCATTTTTTAGGAGACAAAATATGGGCTAATGTGCATTTTTTTGTAAATGTGTAAATCCTTTGTGAACCTTGTATAGCATTTATAAACAGAACCCCTAACTTGATAAGTGCTTGAAGTGTAAAGGCAATTTTTAAAAAAATATTCATGTATAGTGGTTCTATAACATTCAAACCAATCCAAACATTATTGTAAAAATAAATTAATTTCATTCGTTGGGCAATGGGAAGCCAGTGGAGGGATTGGCAGAGAGGGATGGCAGACATGGAACAGTTGGTAAAGTGGACAAGTCTGGCAGCAGCATTCAAGACTGAAGACGGGATAGCCCATTAAGTAGACCAATGAGGAGGGAGGTGCAATAGTCAAAGCAAGATATAACAAGGTAGTGAATAAGTTGCTTAGTGGTTTTAGTGGTTAAAAAAGGGTGTATTTTGGAGATGTTATGGAGTTGAAATCTACAAGATTTGGACAGAGATTGGATTTTGGGCTGAAAGGACAGATCAGAGTCCAGGATTACACCTAATACCCTGTCGTGAGGGGAGGGACAGACGGTTGTATTATTGATCTTGATGGAGAAGTTAGGGGAGGGGGCAAAGGCTGGAGGGAGTATTATGAGTTCAGTTTTTGAAATATTGAGTTAGAGAAAGTGGTGTGATCACTATGCTGATATATCAGTTAGTAAGTTAGTAATGCGAGAGGAGACTGAAGGAGTGAGGTGAGGAGTAGAGAGATAGATTTGTGTGTCATCAGCATAGAGAAGGTACTTGAAGCCATTGGAGTTTATCAAGTGATCAAGGGAGGAGTTGTAGATGAAGAGAAGAAGGGGTCCGAGGACAGAGCCTTGGGGGATGCCTACAGCAAGAGGAAGCAGAGAGGAGGAGACAGAGTTATAGGTAATACTGAAGCAGTTCTGTGGGTAGGAGAACCAGGAGACAGCAGAGTCTCTGAGGCCAAGAGAGTGGAGTTTTTTTGAGGAGGGGATGGTCAACAGAATCAAAAGCCGCAGAGAGGTCTAGTAGTAAGAGTATGGAGTATTGGCCATTGGTTTTAGCAGTTAGTAAATCATTAGTGAGTTTTAGTATGGCAGTATCAATGGAGTATAGTAAGCGAAAGCCAGATTGCAAGGGTCAAGAAGGTTGTTGTCAATGAGGAAGGAGCTCAGGCAATTGTAGACTAAGCGTTCTAAGAGTTTAGAGGTAAACGGGAGCAGGGAGATGGGCCTTAAGTTGTTCAGGTTGGTGGGGTCCAGTGAGGGCTTTTTAAGTATAGGGGTGATCAGCACATGCTTTAGAGGGGAGGGGAAGATCCCAGTAGGGTCTTCATATAAATATTCTTCTTAATTGCAGTGATCCTTTATCAAACACCACATGCTCCAGTGATACCAGCTTCACTCAATTAAAGTGCCTCTCACTTTCATACTCAGAACAGTGCGCTTTGTTTTAAATGCTTAACCACCTCCCATCCGGTCGCTGTATATAAACGGCCGGACAGTGGCAGTACAGGGGCAGGTGGCCGTTTATAAACGGCCTCCCCGCCCCCTGCTTGTGCGCGCTCCCTGGGAGTGCGCAGCACCGCAATCCGGTGCCCGCTGTGTAATATAAAAAAAAATATATAAAAATGTAGAAAAAAGTTTAAAAATTATAATTTTTGGTTATGAACTAATTTGGGTTTTTTTTTACTAAAAATATAAAAAATAAATTTTGGCCAAGATTTATAATGAAATGTTATTTATTTGCAAAATTTTATAAGAAAAACACTTTTTTTCCAAAAATGTTGGAAATTTTCATTTATATAGCAAAAAGAATAAAAATCCCGGAGGTGAATAAATACCACCAAAATAAAGCTTTATCTGTCTCAAAAAAATGCTAAAAAATTCATATGGGTACAGTCTTGCATGACCGCGCAATTGTCATTCAAAGTGTGATAGCACTGAAAGCTGAAAAGTGGCCTGGATAGGAATGGGGTGAAAGTGTCCGGACTGGAAGTGGTTAAGTCCCACAGCAACAGTCTGGTCATCGGCTTTCTTCAATCCAGCAATAGTTCTCTCATAGAAAAGAAAAAGGGATCCACAATAATGCAGTGTAGTTAAAAATAAAAATGTTTTTTCCATCTCTGCTAAAATCCTATTTACAAGCATAAACTCTTTTGCACCTACCTTAAAGGGGAACGTCACCCAAAAATGGGAAGTTCCACTTGTTTGTATTCCCCCCCTTTCACTGCCACATTTACACTTTTTTGGAGGGAGCAGGTACCTGGTTTTGATAGGTATCCGCACCCACTTCCAGGTCAGATAGGCACAGCAATCTGAGATGGAAGTTTGGCTCCCCTCCTTCCCCCAAAGCTTTTCTTGGACACTTCATAGGTCCCAAAAGACCGTGGGATCATTCACAAAGAGCAGTTCGGTTGTGAAACAGCAAGGCTTCACTGCCGGTTTCCCTTACTTAAAGTGTTACTAAACCCAGGACCCGGCATTCACTATATCTGGTCTCCCACAGTACACAGAACATGGAAATGCAATTATTTTAGTAAATATAAACTGCTAAATACCTTTTCTCATCAACAGTTAGAGCAGTCTTGTGATTAGTGTCCAGCAGAGCACTGGTTACAGCTTGTAGGAGGACTTTTCATTCTCCTGTAGGAGGATACAGGAACCCTGACCTCTATCTGGACAGCAGTGATTGGCCCTGTGCTGATCACTTGCACTCTCCCAAGCAAAAAAAAACTCTGTAGCAATACACACCAAACTGAGCATGTGCAGCGTGCCCATGTGCCTATGTTCAATCAGGAGACATTTAGGAGACACTGGAAGAAGGGGAGGATCAGAGAAGACAGGATCAAACATCCTTTTTATAAAATGCAAAGGATTACCCCTTAGGTTCCACAGTGAATATAACAAGCATGCTTTACTGCATATACAGACTGATTTTACTGTTTTGGGTTTAGTAACACTTTACGATGCCGCAAAAGCACCTGAAGCCGATTGAAGAATCGGCTTGGGTGAGGATATCGCTAGATCCCTGGACAGGTAAGTGTCCTTATATTAAAAGTCAGCAGCTACAGTATTTGTAGCTGCAGACATTTCATTTTTTGGGGAGAGCCTGGAGCTCCACTTTAATCATCATAAATATTCCACAAGCAGTTGCAAAGTGCCCTGACAGCAGCTAATAAAGCTGACAGTGTCGTTTTTTCTCGTAAAGCCGACCCTCCTCCACTTCCCCATCGTTGCTTTCTGTAATGCGTAATACGTCACTTCCAGTTGCTATATAGCCACATCCTGCATAGAGTAGGGGAGTGCTTATATTGCTCTCTATGTAAGGTAGAGTTACCCTTTCTTTTTATACTGGTGACCATTGTCACTCATAAAGTGATGGGAGATCCATCCATAGAGTCATCTTTAAAAGTAGGGAGAAATAGAATATCATCCAATTGGGACATCTGTTCCTAAGACAACTATTAAAATGGAAATTCAGTTAATTCAGTTAATTTTGGGCAGACTTTTTCCTATTTCCAGTTGCATCTCCAGGACAAAATTGAATGAAATTACCAACAGCAGTTTATCCTTTCCCTATTCTATCTAGAAAAAACACTTTGGGTTTTACATACACTTTAATTCCTGAGTTGGGGTACTGTAGAAATCATTTTCACTGGTTACTGTATTTTTGGGGAGGGATCCCAGACCAGATGTAGTATATTACTGCATATTCAATGAAGGGGACCAGGAGGGACTTTCCCAACTGCAGTGCAACATTTCTGCTGGGCTTTCTCACTTTTGTGTTACTCTCACCACAATTTTGTTATTATTTGTACTTTCATTTTCTAGAACTTTGTATTCACTGCTTTTTATTTTTGGTGATTTATAAATGGCTGGAAAGCACAGTGGCTAAATCGTTAGCTAGCAGAACTAGAGTTGTTGGTTCGAAGCCCAACCATGGCATTACCTGCCTGGAGTTTGTTCCCGCACTCCAAATACCTGCTGGTAGGTTAATTGGATCCTGACTAAATTGGCCCTAGTATATGAATGTGAGTTAGGGACCTTAGACTGTACGATCCTTAAGGGCAGGGACTGTGTAAAAAATATGTAAAGCACTGTGTACATTATAGTGCTACATAAGTACCTGTAATAACTAAATAAATGCCTGGAAATGCCAAACTATGAAATAGTGTGCATAGGGGGAGAAATGACAGACATTTCAAAAAAATTTCAATTCAAGCATTGGAAAACTGGCAAATGCATGTCTGGTGCCATTGTTTAAGAAAAATCTGGTCACAAAATATGTGTGCTGACATTTTTTACAACATTATGAACAGGCAAGATGCCTGGTTGTCGTGCTCATAGTCTTTTTATTCCAATCATAATTGGTACATGAGAACACACAGTAAGATACATACTGAAGAACATACAGTTTCGGTCATCTTTGCCCTTCATGAATCTTACCTTGAACTTTGATAGAAGATGGAGGCGGATGAACCTGTCTTCTTGTACATTCTGATGTAATGTTTTCATCAATAATAAGACAATAAGCATTTAAGGAGAGCTGTGCACTTCAGTTCTTTCTATATTGAGTAGGTCAGGGGTCTCCAAAGCATGGTCCCAACTGGCCGACAACAATATTTTATCCGGCCTACAGCTGGTGTAAACAGATTGAGGATTCTGTTCAGATAGTCTTCAAGTCCCCCCGCATTCTCCAGTACAGGTTCCCCCTTCCCCTGCTGCACTTTGTTGTTGGCTTGCTAGGACCGCCAGCATCCTAGCAACCAATGAGCTGCTAGGATGGAACTTCCTTGTCCAGACCTGTTTTGCATCCTGACTCCCACCCTGTTGATACATTGCTACAGCCATGCTGGAGTCCTAAATACAATGGTAAGGTAGGGGGACTCTGATAGAAATATTGATGTAAGGGGGGACTCCAGGAGGGACCCTGATGTAAGGAGGGCTCTGATGGGGACCCGGGTTTTAACAGTTGATTCTAATGGGGACTCTGATGTAAAGGGTGGACTGTTAAGGCACACTGTGATGTGAAGGGGGCTCTGATGTAACTTCATGGAAGTTCTTTCTCTTTTTTCTTAACCATATCATGCTGGTTCCAAAAACAAATCCAAATAATATGTATTCATGCATTTATTATTCATTGATTTCCAAAACTGACCTTTTTTTTGTAAAATATATTTGATGTGGCCCTCATATTGAAAAGTTCAAAGACCCCTGAAATAGGCAATACTGCCAAGCACACCAAGTTCTTCCTATGTTTTGTCAAATCTGATTCATGAGAAATGAGAGCTGCTATATTTTGCATATCAGCTACATTCAGAAACCTGATAAAGTAGGGATCTGTTCTCACAAGCACCCCGATGTGTAAAAATTATATGACGTTGTACAGCTGTACACACACGTTGTACACACATGAATAATTGCTGCAGCATTGACCCATAATCCTCATATAAATCCCACCAATTGTTCTCTTCATCTCAATCCTACCAATTGTTCTCTTCATCTCAATCCTACCAATTGTTCTCTTCATCTCAGTCCCACCAGATGTTCTCTTCATCTCAATCCCACCAATTGTTCTCTTCATCTCAATCCCACCAGATGTTCTCTTCATCTCAATCCCACCAATTGTTCTCTTCATCTCAATCCCACCAATTGTTCTCTTCATCTCAATCCCACCAATTGTTCTCTTCATCTCAATCCCACCAATTGTTCTCTTCATCTCAATTCCTGCCAATTGTTCTCTTCATCTCAATCCCACCAGATGTTCTCTTCATCTCAATCCCAACAATTGTTCTCTTAAGTAGGGATGAGCTTGCATTTGTTGGGAACCAGGTTTGGGTGATCCCTACTCTTGGATACCCCTATACCCAGGACAATATTTGCAATTGAGAACAAAACACCTCATGTGCATGGGTGTGGTGGTCTAACACTAATACTTGTTGCACATCCATGTCTTGGCTGAAGATGTCAAAGAACCATGCTATAGTGCCCTCTCAACAGCGATCTAGAAAAACACAAAAAAGAGAGGGCGCACCAGCCTAGCGCATTATTCCAGTAATCATTTATTATAAAAAGGTTAATAAATCTACTCACAAATGGTAAAGCTGACAAAACACAACAAAGTATTTCAATTATTCTGTTTAGTCTGCGTGCTCCTAGGCTTTGGAGGACATCACCTTAATTCAACTGTTTTCCGTGTTCAAGGGAAGTACCCTCTTCTTCACAGCCAAACCGAGAAGAATATTGCATAATTTATTGCTGTTTAAGCCTTATGGGCATATGCTGGCATGTTTTCTAACTAGACAGAAGTGACATCAGTCTACTGATTTCTGTCTGCTGACCGTCTGCTTAGTGAAGAGAATATGTGATGATGCTTCCTGCGTATGTAATTACATTCCACATGAATAATGCAAATCACGGGTGGAAATCACCAGGCTTTGTGACTTTGATGTAAGCCAGGTTTCAGCCTACAGTTTGCTTGGCTTATCTGCTGGAAAATTAAAGTAGTTTGCAGGACAGATACTATATTTGTGCATATACAATAAATATACAGTTGTGCCCAAAAGTTTGCACACCTTGGCAGAAATAGTGAAATTTTGGCATTGATATTGAAAAATTGAAAAACTGTCTTTTATTTAAGGTTAGTGATCATATAAAGCCATTTATTATCACATAGTTGTTTGGCTCCTTTTTTCTCAAAAGTGGAAGCTTCGCTTATTTGCCTCCCCCCCCACCATATTTGGCACCTTTTTGGGGGGGGTGGGTACCTGGTTTTGACAGGTACCCGCTCCCACTTCCAGCTCAGTTCACCACGGCAAAGTGAGCCAAAAGTTCGACCCCCTCCTCCCTCCCTCAGTCTCCTGGGAACTTTCACAGGTCCCAGGAAACTGCCAGACCAATAAGAAGGTGCAGCACGACTTGCGCATGCACAGTGGGCATGTGAAGCCGTCACAGCCTGATGCCCACATTTGAGATTCCAGCGCCATGGAGGAAAGAAGGGGAGAAGTGATAGCGCGGTTGAGAACATCACTTGACTCTGGGATAGGTAAGTGTGTGTTTATTAAAAGTCAGCAGCTACAGTTTTTATAGCTGCTGACTTTTTAATAAACACAAAAACGTCTGGAACTCCGCTTTAAATCATCATAACAGAAATCACCTTGTGTGTCTATACCAAGGCCAAACATTTCAGGGTATGTAAACATTTGATCAGTATGTGGCTGTCCCTGCTCGACAGAAGTCAATTGGTTGATTAATTTCTGTCGAGAATGTTGGAAAAAATTTTCTCGATCATTAGTTGCAGCCAATCATCTACTGCCGCTGATCAGTGTATTCTAAAATACAATGTTGGACTGTCCCTCATCACGTCCAATGCAGGGCTCTAAGCACTTGCTAACCACCCACAGTACATTTACTGCGGGCAGACAGCACATGCAGGCTGGATCATGTACATGTACATCATCAGCTTGCACATGTTTAGGCTCCATGTACACAGGACGTTTGGAAAACACTTCTGAACGATGGAAACTGACTGCTGGAAAATGTAGGTTAAAAAAGCATCTGTTTAGCCACATTTGCATACCGCATTTATGCATGTTTGCGTTTAGAAGCGTTTTTAAAGATAACATCAGGAGACCTTACAAAATGCCCAGGATGCACTGAAAAACAGTAAAATATTAACTATTTTAGACATTTTGAGAGAAATAGAGAGAGCAGAAGCAGAGAGAGCAGTATGTGTTGAAATGACCTACCTTTTCTGGATGTATTCACTATGGATCCCATCATGAGCATAATGCGGCACGTTCTACCATTTTTTCCTTCATGCAAAACCTGGAACTGACTGCGCTGGTGTGCTAGATCCACTTGTATACATGGCAAACGCTTTGCATGCATCTCTGATGATGAAAAAAGGCTCTGCACAGCATCTGGATATGGAACAGTTAAAAAACGCTTCTTATAGCAAACGTTGATAAACGTGGTTAGCCGCATTTACAAGCGTTTGGCATTTGAAATGCTGATAGAATCTACTCCTGAACGCAAGTTTGGTGCGTTCAAAAAAACGACTGTAAACTCAACTGCCTGTAAACAACTGTAAATGACAGTGTACATGGACACATAGGAAAACATTAGGGTGAGTTCAGTAGCTGCTGAAAAAAACGCAAAAAAGCTCCTGAACGTGAGTTTATCAGCTGCAGTGTACATGAACCCTTAGTAGCAAGCGATCCACCACAGATCATGTGATCGCTCAATCACAATTTCAACAAAGCTGTTTTGAATGAATCTCATTCATGACAGCTCTGCTTCCTTTACCAGTGAGCTGTGATTGACCCATAGTTATCACATGGTACCTGGGCCGATCACAGCACCCTGTACCATGTAATTAGCTATAGCCAATCACAGATCACTAGTAATCACAGCTGTTGTGAATGAAACTCATTCATGACAGTTCAAAGCATTGCTGTTACAAGGATCACCATTAAAGCAGTAGTAAACCTCGACAACAATTTTTAAAAAAATCTTCTCCCTGCAAGCTAAGAGCATAATGTACTAGTATGCATCACATACTACACAATATAAAAGACTTACCTGAAAACGAAGCACTCAAGCAGAGCGCTGTCATGGCTCCCCGAGGTTTCCATCTTCACCCGGTCTTCCCTTCAGGAGTTGCGAACATCTGATTGGCTGGGCCACGATGTCGTCACTCCTGTGCATGAATGAATTGAGTTTCAGCCGCGGCACAGCTCTCTCAATGGATGGCATGCCGTCCATTGAGAGAGCAGTGCGTATGACCGGCGCTTCTAGAGTAAATATCTCCTAAATGGTGCATGTTTAGGAGATATTTACAGAACCTACAGGTAACCCGTAGGTAGAATATGAGAAAAGTTTACTTTCATTTTAACAGCAAAGTGTAAACACAAAAAAAAATACCTGATCACCACCCCAGAATAGTAAAGTGTTACTATGGTGACACTGAACTACTGTGATGAAAGTATGTAAGAAAAAATTGTAAAAAAATTGTTAAAAAAATTAAAACATTGAATAAAACATTTTATATTTTTTAACATACTGTCACCAGTCATTGTCCCTAATTACCACCACACCAGTTATATGATGATGCTGTACTGCACTAGTATTTAAAAAAAATGTGAATTTTTTTTTTATTTTTCCAAAAAAATTGTAACAAATAAATTGCAACTTCAAAAAACTTGCCATGCCTTTTACTAAATACCACAGATTGTCTACTTTCCAAAAAAGGGTTATTTGAAGGGTACTTGTACTGTCCTGGTATTTTAAGGGCCTCAAGAAATGAGACAGGCAACAGAATTGATCAATTTTCTAATTTATATACCATAGTTTGTAGACACTATGACTTTCACACAAACCAATTAATATATACTTATTGGGATTTTTTTTAACCAAAAGGCATGTAGTAGAATACATGTTGGCTTACATTTATAGAGAAATTTGATTGTATTGGATATGTTTCATACCAGAATGTATATATAATATAAGATATATTTTTTTCCCCAAAATTTTGGGTATTTTTTTGTTTATGTAATAAGAAATAAAAACTCAGTGGTAATCAAATACCACCAAAAGAAAACTCTATTTGTGTGAAGATTTTAAAAAATTCATTTGGGTACAGTGTTGCATAACCGAGCAATTGCCAGTCAAAATAGCGCAGTGTCGAATAGAAAAAAATTGCTTGGTCATTAAGAGGGTAAAACCTTGCAGAGCCTCAGTGGTTAATGTTGCTTTGGTCTTGTTGACATCAGGACTTTAGAAAACAGGAATGTAGAACTGGTCTAGCCAGGGTGAGTGGAGGATGGACAAAAAAAATCTTCTTTTCTATGTCCCCTAGACCAAAGGGAGCAATTAACCCTTGCGGTACAGGTTTGAGGGTTTTGAAAATGTATGTAATTCTGCTAGCAAAAAGAGTGGTGGGGAAACAAATTGTAGTTAAAGTAGAATTCCAGCCTAAACCTAACTAGCCTTAAAAATGTCCCCTCCCCCCTCCTAACACCTATGCTGACCAACCTGTGTAAAAACCATACATATACTTACCTATTTTAAGCCCACTCTGATCCGGGCATGTGACCTCCCTCGTGTCAAGCAGTGGCAGGGGAGAGGAGAGAATTAGAGATGAGCGAATCGAAGTATCCGAAGTGGAATTCGAGTCGAATATCGGAAAAATTTCGATTCGTGCCGAATCCGAAAAACAGCCTAATTCGGACGCGCGAATCGAAATTTTTCCGAAAATGGCGGCTGACATGTGCGGCGACGGAGCGGGGATGTCGGGGAAGGCGCGCAGACAAGGCGCGCTGCCCCATAATGCATTCCTCAACGACATGTGATCGCATCAGCCAATCAGCAGCCAGCCAGCCAGCACTGTGTAATGGTCGAGGTATATATAGCGGCCATTTTGGAAATCTTCATTTGCCTGCAGTCATTGAACAGAGGCAGACCGCTCTGTACTAGGGACAGGGACAGAGTTAGGGCCACAGAAACGAGAATTGGGGACAGAGAGAAGTTACTTAGGGACAGAGAACCATTACTCAGGGACACAGACTTGTTAATGAGGGCCACAGAATCGTTATTTAGGGACAAAGAAACGCTAGTTAGGGCCACAGAATTCATACTCAGGGACAGACAGAATTTTCACTCAGTGCCAGAGAATTGTTACTTAGGGCCACAGAAACGTTATTAGGGCCACAGAATTTTTACTCAGGGACAGACAGAATTGTTACTGAGTGCCAGAGAATTGTTACTCAGGGACAGACAGAATTGTTACTGAGTGCCAGAGAATTCTTACTCAGGGCCACAGAATTCATTCTCAGGGACAGACAGAATTGTTACTCAGGGACAGACAGAATTGTTACTGAGTGCCAGAGAATTGTTACTCAGGGACAGACAGAATTGTTACTGAGTGCCAGAGAATTGTTACTCAGGGACAGACAGAATTGTTACTGAGTGCCAGAGAATTGTTAATCAGGGACAGACAGAATTGTTACTGAGTGCCAGAGAATTGTTACTCAGGGACAGACAGAATTGTTACTGAGTGCCAGAGAATTGTTACTCGCACAGACACAAAATTGTTACTTGCACAGACACAGAATTGTTACTCGCACAGACACAGAATTGTTACTCAGGGCCACAGAATTCATACTCAGGGACAGACAGAATTGTTACTGAGTGCCAGAGAATTGTTACTCAGGGACAGACAGAATTGTTACTGAGTGCCAGAGAATTGTTACTCAGGGACAGACAGAATTGTTACTGAGTGCCAGAGAATTGTTACTCGCACAGACACAAAATTGTTACTTGCACAGACACAGAATTGTTACTCGCACAGACACAGAATTGTTACTCAGGGCCACAGAATTCATACTCAGGGACAGACAGAATTGTTACTGAGTGCCAGAGAATTGTTACTCAGGGACAGACAGAATTGTTACTGAGTGCCAGAGAATTGTTACTCAGGGACAGACAGAATTGTTACTGAGTGCCAGAGAATTGTTACTCAGGGACAGACAGAATTGTTACTGAGTGCCAGAGAATTGTTACTCAGGGACAGACAGAATTGTTACTGAGTGCCAGAGAATTGTTACTCGCACAGACACAAAATTGTTACTTGCACAGACACATAATTGTTACTCGCACAGACACAGAATTGTTACTCAGGGCCACAGAATTCATACTCAGGGATAGACAGAATTGTTACTGAGTGCCAGAGAATTGTTACTCAGGGACAGACAGAATTGTTACTGAGTGCCAGAGAATTGTTACTCAGGGACAGACAGAATTGTTACTGAGTGCCAGAGAATTGTTACTCGCACAGACACAAAATTGTTACTTGCACAGACACAGAATTGTTACTCGCACAGACACAGAATTGTTACTCAGGGCCACAGAATTCATACTCAGGGACAGACAGAATTGTTACTGAGTGCCAGAGAATTGTTACTCAGGGACAGACAGAATTGTTACTGAGTGCCAGAGAATTGTTACTCAGGGACAGACAGAATTGTTACTGAGTGCCAGAGAATTGTTACTCGCACAGACACAAAATTGTTACTTGCACAGACACAGAATTGTTACTCGCACAGACACAGAATTGTTACTCAGGGCCACAGAATTCATACTCAGGGACAGACAGAATTGTTACTGAGTGCCAGAGAATTGTTACTTAGGGACAGACAGAATTGTTACTGAGTGCCAGAGAATTGTTACTCAGGGACAGACAGAATTGTTACTGAGTGCCAGAGAATTGTTACTCGCACAGACACAAAATTGTTACTTGCACAGACACAGAATTGTTACTCGCACAGACACAGAATTGTTACTCAGGGCCACAGAATTCATACTCAGGGACAGACAGAATTGTTACTGAGTGCCAGAGAATTGTTACTCAGGGACAGACAGAATTGTTACTGAGTGCCAGAGAATTGTTACTCAGGGACAGACAGAATTGTTACTGAGTGCCAGAGAATTGTTACTCAGGGACAGACAGAATTGTTACTGAGTGCCAGAGAATTGTTACTCAGGGACAGACAGAATTGTTACTGAGTGCCAGAGAATTGTTACTCGCACAGACACAAAATTGTTACTTGCACAGACACAGAATTGTTACTCGCACAGACACAGAATTGTTACTCAGGGCCACAGAATTCATACTCAGGGACAGACAGAATTGTTACTGAGTGCCAGAGAATTGTTACTCAGGGACAGACAGAATTGTTACTGAGTGCCAGAGAATTGTTACTCAGGGACAGACAGAATTGTTACTGAGTGCCAGAGAATTGTTACTCGCACAGACACAAAATTGTTACTTGCACAGACACAGAATTGTTACTCGCACAGACACAGAATTGTTACTGAGTGCCAGAGAATTGTTACTCAGGGACAGACAGAATTGTTACTGAGTGCCAGAGAATTGTTACTCAGGGACAGACAGAATTGTTACTGAGTGCCAGAGAATTGTTACTCAGGGACAGACAGAATTGTTACTGAGTGCCAGAGAATTGTTACTCGCACAGACACAAAATTGTTACTTGCACAGACACAGAATTGTTACTCGCACAGACACAGAATTGTTACTCAGGGCCACAGAATTCATACTCAGGGACAGACAGAATTGTTACTGAGTGCCAGAGAATTGTTACTCAGGGACAGACAGAATTGTTACTGAGTGCCAGAGAATTGTTACTCGCACAGACACAAAATTGTTACTTGCACAGACACAGAATTGTTACTCGCACAGACACAGAATTGTTACTCAGGGCCACAGAATTCATACTCAGGGACAGACAGAATTGTTACTGAGTGCCAGAGAATTGTTACTCAGGGACAGACAGAATTGTTACTGAGTGCCAGAGAATTGTTACTCGCACAGACACAAAATTGTTACTTGCACAGACACAGAATTGTTACTCGCACAGACACAGAATTGTTACTCAGGGCCACAGAATTCATACTCAGGGACAGACAGAATTGTTACTGAGTGCCAGAGAATTGTTACTCAGGGACAGACAGAATTGTTACTGAGTGCCAGAGAATTGTTACTCGCACAGACACAAAATTGTTACTTGCACAGACACAGAATTGTTACTCGCACAGACACAGAATTGTTACTCAGGGCCACAGAATTCATACTCAGGGACAGACAGAATTGTTACTGAGTGCCAGAGAATTGTTACTCAGGGACAGACAGAATTGTTACTGAGTGCCAGAGAATTGTTACTCAGGGACAGACAGAATTGTTACTGAGTGCCAGAGAATTGTTACTCGCACAGACACAAAATTGTTACTTGCACAGACACAGAATTGTTACTCGCACAGACACAGAATTGTTACTCAGGGCCACAGAATTCATACTCAGGGACAGACAGAATTGTTACTGAGTGCCAGAGAATTGTTACTCAGGGACACCTAATCGTTGAATTAAATAGTATGTCAGACAACATGCAGAGGAGTGGCAGAGGAGGCAATGTTTTAGGAGCGAGCAGACGTGGCAGCAGAGGAAGGGGTCGAGGCAGCAGTATTCGCAGCCAGAGGCCAGTGCTCCCGGTGTCATCCAGCGGTCGTGTCTCCACCGACAACCCTGCCGTCATTGATTGGTTGGCTCGGTCGTCTTCCTCTTCCCAGGTCACCTCTGACACCTACAGCCAACGGTCGGTGGGTACGTCAGACACAACCGTTAGTTGGCATGGCCCGGGACCAAGCCCACTGAAATCACGTGTCCTCTACCTGCCCCTGTCCTTTGCTGTTCCCTCACCAAGCGAAGTATCGCATGCTGTGGGCTCAGCCCCACTGTACAGTGAGGAAGAGCTAACAGAGGGCGGTCAGGAACGGGGGGAGACATCGGCCTTTTCAGCAGCCAAGCGAACAAGTACTGGCGAGGAGAGTGGCTCGGTAGCCGGTCTAGAGACAGGTCTGTCTCCTGACCCAGACGCAGCCGAGGGGGCTAGTAGTGAGGCGGAGACCCTACTTGATGATGAGGAGGTTGATCGCACTTGGCAGCCTCGTCGTCATCAGGCAATTTCTTCCGCATCATCAGGAGAAGAGGGTGGCAGCTTGGCAGCGAGCAAAACAGTCGGTGGGTTGCCCAGGAGACAGCAGCAGGGTCGCATCAGTGTCAGTGGAGCCAAACGTCCACGGAGTAGAGCACCAGCTCCACTGCAGCCTACCACCACGGCCAGTAGTGGTGCCGGTGCGCACGGAGGAAGTAGCAGTCAGCCAGTGAAGAGTAGCGGGGGCAAAGTTTCCTACTCGGTGGTGTGGCAATTTTTCCTCAAGCCGCCCGAGGAAGTAAACGTAGCCGTATGTCGACTATGTGGCCAGAAATGCAAGCGTGGCCAGGGGGCCCATGTTGGGACTACAGCGTTGCGTCAGCATATGCAGCGTCACCATTCGGTGGCCTGGGAAAACCGTGATAAACATACGGCGGTTCTGCCTGCCCCAGCCCCCGCTCCATCACCCGCTCCGTTACTTGCTCCGTCACCCGACGTCGTCAATCGCCCTCTATCAGCCAGTCAAGGCTCCAACACCTCTGCTGAGGGGAGTTGTCGCTCATTGGCATCTTCCGCTCGTTCAGATGCTCCTTCTCCTGCTACTCCTCTTCTCGGATTCCGTCAACAGTCTTTCTTGGAATCCGTATCCAAGAGACAACAGTTTGCGAGCACGCACCCGACGGTGCAAAAGCTGAACGTCCTCCTGTCCAAGTTGCTGGTGCTGCAGTCCCTCCCTTTCCAACTGGTGGACTCAGCACCTTTCCGAGAAATGATGGCTTGTGCCGCGCCGCGGTGGAGAGTGCCAAGCCGTCATTTCTTTGCCCAAAAGGCAGTGCCAGCCCTGCATTCACATGTAGAAGAGATGGTGGGCCAGTCTTTGAGCATGTCGGTCTCTGCCAAAGTGCACGGCAGCGCCGACGTGTGGAGCTGTAACTACGGTCAGGGACAGTACATGTCATTTACGGCCCACTGGGTGAACGTGGTGCCGGCACAGCCGCACCAGCAACTTGGACAGGTCACGACGCTTTTGCCTCCACGTTTGCACGTCCTTGGTCCAGCAAGCATGTCCGCCTCTACCACCTCTTTTTCCGCCGTGTCCTCAGCCGCCACCCCCGTGCCAAGTCCCATTACCCGACCGGCATATCACATGTGCAGGGCGCAACGGTGTCACGCTGTGCTGCACCTGGTATGCCTTGGCGAACGTAGTCACACAGGGGAGGAACTGCTGAGTGTAATGAACAGAGAAATCGACAGATGGCTGTCTCCGCGCAAACTAAAAATCGGAACCATGTTGACTGACAACGGAAAGAACATGGTGTCTGCTCTGCGTCAAGGAAGGTTGTGCCATGCGCCATGCATGGCTCACGTGTTCAATCTGGTTGTCAAGCGGTTCCTAAAATCCACCATCCCACTGCAAGACATCCTTAAAATGTCACGTAAACTGTGCATGCATTTCAGCCATTCCTACACCGCAAAGAACACCCTCATTGAGCTGCAGCGGCAGAACGGAATTCCACAGCATCGCCTGATCTGCGACGTTGCAACAAGGTGGAATTCAACCCTACACATGTTAGACCGCCTTTACGAGCAGCGAAAGGCCATCACCGATTTCCTGATGTTACAAGCGGATAAAGGTACTCCCCTGTGTAACTTAGATGTCAGCCATTGGCAGCTCATGCGTGACACCTGCCGCTTGCTCAGGCCCTTTGAGGAGGCCACGCTATTCGTGAGTCGGCAGGACTATGGGATGAACGACGTCATTCCTCTGTTGCACGTCCTGGAACAAATGCTGTTAACAATGGCTGGTCAGGGTGCGGTAGACGTGGCGCACAGATCTCAACGCCACATGACCCCTGTGGGGGCAGGACAGGAAGAAGAGGAGGAGGTAGAGGAGGACATTTGTGCTCAGGAATTATTGAGTGAAATGGGTGGTTTTTCCACTCAGCGGACAGGAGTGGAGGAGCAGGAGCATCTGGTAGAGGAGGAGGAGGAGGAGACAGAGGACCCAGACGCACCGTGGCAGTATGCTGTGGAGATGGAGGCAGGGAGTCCCTCGCATTCCTTGGCACAAATGGCCCATAGCATGCTCGGTTGCTTGCGTAGCGACAGCCGAATAATAACCATCAGACAGAGGGATGACTTTTGGCTGTCCACCTTGTTGGACCCTCGCTACCGGTCCAAAATGGTGGCCTTTTTCACACCTGCTGAGAGGGAGGCCAAAATTACGTACTATAAAAACCACCTATGTAGTCAGTTGGTCTCTGCCTTTGTGCGCCAACGTCCATCCTCAGACACTGTGGGCCCTGTGCGCTCGCGTTCCGCTGGCATGGCAGCAGGGGAGGGGTGGGGTGGTAGGAGCAGTGGCAGCTCCACCAGCAGTGGCTGCCTCAGTCTGCAGTCGATGATGAGTAGCTTTCTTCACCAGCGCAGTGAGGAAACTACTAACCAGCCGCAGCAGCAGCAGCAGCATCAGGTGGACCTGGAGCAGGAGCTCAAACAACAGGCTTGGGCCTACTTGGACAGCACCCTGCCAACCGAGGTAGACAATCCCCTTGACTACTGGGCAACGAAACTTGACCTTTGGCCCCAACTAGCTGAATTTGCCCTTGAAAGGCTGTCATGCCCGGCCAGTAGCGTGGCATCGGAGCGCGTGTTTAGTGCGGCAGGAGGTATTGTAACTCCGCGGAGGACACGACTGTCCACCCAAAGTGTGGAGAGACTCACGTTTGTGAAAATGAATCAGGCGTGGATTAGTCTGGATTTCAAACCACCAGTTCCTGACACAACTGACTAAATCCGCCATGAATCATGCCTCAAACATGTGCCACTTTCAGGTCTCCTCACACTGCTGGTGTGTTAAATTTTTTGACATAGGGTGCAGGCAGATTACGGGCCTCACATAGCTGCTGCCAGGCCCCTAATCTGCCATGGGCCCCTATATACCGCCTCCTCATGCTGCTGCCAAGTCCAGAGTCTCTCATGGGTCCCTGTACGGCCTCCCATTGCTGCTGTCTCCATCGCCACACTCTGCTGCCATGTGCCACTTTCAGGTCTCTTCACACTGCTGGTGTGTTTAATTTTTTGACATAGGGTGCTGGCAGATTACGGGCCTCCTATAGCTGCTGCCAGGCCCCTAATCTGCCATAGGCCCCTATATACCGCCTCCTCATGCTGCTGCTAGGTCCAGAGTCTCTCATGGGTCCCTGTACGGCCTCCCATTGCTGCTGTCTCCATCGCCACACTCTGCTGCCATGTGCCACTTTCAGGTCTCTTCACACTGCTGGTGTGTTAAATTTTTTGACATAGGGTGCAGGCAGATTACGGGCCTCACATAGCTGCTGCCAGGCCCCTAATCTGCCATGGGCCCCTATATACCGCCTCCTCATGCTGCTGCCAAGTCTAGAGTCTGTCATGGGTCCCTGTACGGCCTCCCATTGCTGCTGTCTCCATCGCCACACTCTGCCATGTGCCACTTTCAGGTCTCTTCACACTGCTGGTGTGTTTAATTTTTTGACATAGGGTGCAGGCAGATTACGGGCCTCACATAGCTGCTGCCAGGCCCCTAATCTGCCATGGGCCCCTATATACCGCCTCCTCATGCTGCTGCCAAGTCTAGAGTCTGTCATGGGTCCCTGTACGGCCTCCCATTGCTGCTGTCTCCATCGCCACACTCTGCTGCCATGTGCCACTTTCAGGTCTCTTCACACTGCTGGTGTGTTAAATTTTTTGACATAGGGTGCAGGCAGATTACGGGCCTCACATAGCTGCTGCCAGGCCCCTAATCTGCCATGGGCCCCTATATACCACCTCCTCATGCTGCTGCCAAGTCCAGAGTCTCTCATGGGTCCCTGTACGGCCTCCCATTGCTGCTGTCTCCATCGCCACACTCTGCTGCCATGTGCCACTTTCAGGTCTCTTCACACTGCTGGTGTGTTAAATTTTTTGACATAGGGTGCAGGCAGATTACGGGCCTCACGTAGCTGCTGCCAGGCCCCTAATCTGCCATGGGCCCCTATATACCGCCTCCTCATGCTGCTGCCAAGTCCAGAGTCTCTCATGGGTCCCTGTACGGCCTCCCATTGCTGCTGTCTCCATCGCCACACTCTGCTGCCATGTGCCACTTTCAGGTCTCTTCACACTGCTGGTGTGTTAAATTTTTTGACATAGGGTGCAGGCAGATTACGGGCCTCACATAGCTGCTGCCAGGCCCCTAATCTGCCATGGGCCCCTATATACCGCCTCCTCATGCTGCTGCCAAGTCTAGAGTCTCTCATGGGTCCCTGTACGGCCTCCCATTGCTGCTGTCTCCATCGCCACACTCTGCTGCCATGTGCCACTTTCAGGTCTCTTCACACTGCTGGTGTGTTTAATTTTTTGACATAGGGTGCAGGCAGATTACGGGCCTCACATAGCTGCTGCCAGGCCCCTAATCTGCCATGGGCCCCTATATACCGCCTCCTCATGCTGCTGCCAAGTCCAGAGTCTCTCATGGGTCCCTGTACGGCCTCCCATTGCTGCTGTCTCCATCGCCACACTCTGCTGCCATGTGCCACTTTCAGGTCTCTTCACACTGCTGGTGTGTTAAATTTTTTGACATAGGGTGCAGGCAGATTACGGGCCTCACATAGCTGCTGCCAGGCCCCTAATCTGCCATGGGCCCCTATATACCGCCTCTTCATGCTGCTGCCAAGTCTAGAGTCTCTCATGGGTCCCTGTACGGCCTCCCATTGCTGCTGTCTCCATCGCCACACTCTGCCATGTGCCACTTTCAGGTCTCTTCACACTGCTGGTGTGTTTAATTTTTTGACATAGGGTGCAGGCAGATTACGGGCCTCACATAGCTGCTGCCAGGCCCCTAATCTGCCATGGGCCCCTATATACCGCCTCCTCATGCTGCTGCCAAGTCCAGAGTCTCTCATGGGTCCCTGTACGGCCTCCCATTGCTGCTGTCTCCATCGCCACACTCTGCTGCCATGTGCCACTTTCAGGTCTCTTCACACTGCTGGTGTGTTAAATTTTTTGACATAGGGTGCAGGCAGATTACGGGCCTCACATAGCTGCTGCCAGGCCCCTAATCTGCCATGGGCCCCTATATACCGCCTCCTCATGCTGCTGCCAAGTCCAGAGTCTCTCATGGGTCCCTGTACGGCCTCCCATTGCTGCTGTCTCCATCGCCACACTCTGCTGCCATGTGCCACTTTCAGGTCTCTTCACACTGCTGGTGTGTTAAATTTTTTGACATAGGGTGCAGGCAGATTACGGGCCTCACATAGCTGCTGCCAGGCCCCTAATCTGCCATGGGCCCCTATATACCGCCTCCTCATGCTGCTGCCAAGTCCAGAGTCTCTCATGGGTCCCTGTACGGCCTCCCATTGCTGCTGTCTCCATCGCCACACTCTGCTGCCATGTGCCACTTTCAGGTCTCTTCACACTGCTGGTGTGTTAAATTTTTTGACATAGGGTGCAGGCAGATTACGGGCCTCACATAGCTGCTGCCAGGCCCCTAATCTGCCATGGGCCCCTATATACCGCCTCCTCATGCTGCTGCCAAGTCTAGAGTCTCTCATGGGTCCCTGTACGGCCTCCCATTGCTGCTGTCTCCATCGCCACACTCTGCTGCCATGTGCCACTTTCAGGTCTCTTCACACTGCTGGTGTGTTTAATTTTTTGACATAGGGTGCAGGCAGATTACGGGCCTCACATAGCTGCTGCCAGGCCCCTAATCTGCCATGGGCCCCTATATACCGCCTCCTCATGCTGCTGCCAAGTCCAGAGTCTCTCATGGGTCCCTGTACGGCCTCCCATTGCTGCTGTCTCCATCGCCACACTCTGCTGCCATGTGCCACTTTCAGGTCTCTTCACACTGCTGGTGTGTTAAATTTTTTGACATAGGGTGCAGGCAGATTACGGGCCTCACATAGCTGCTGCCAGGCCCCTAATCTGCCATGGGCCCCTATATACCGCCTCCTCATGCTGCTGCCAAGTCCAGAGTCTCTCATGGGTCCCTGTACGGCCTCCCATTGCTGCTGTCTCCATCGCCACACTCTGCTGCCATGTGCCACTTTCAGGTCTCTTCACACTGCTGGTGTGTTAAATTTTTTGACATAGGGTGCAGGCAGATTACGGGCCTCACATAGCTGCTGCCAGGCCCCTAATCTGCCATGGGCCCCTATATACCGCCTCCTCATGCTGCTGCCAAGTCCAGAGTCTCTCATGGGTCCCTGTACGGCCTCCCATTGCTGCTGTCTCCATCGCCACACTCTGCTGCCATGTGCCACTTTCAGGTCTCTTCACACTGCTGGTGTGTTAAATTTTTTGACATAGGGTGCAGGCAGATTACGGGCCTCACATAGCTGCTGCCAGGCCCCTAATCTGCCATGGGCCCCTATATACCGCCTCCTCATGCTGCTGCCAAGTCTAGAGTCTCTCATGGGTCCCTGTACGGCCTCCCATTGCTGCTGTCTCCATCGCCACACTCTGCCATGTGCCACTTTCAGGTCTCTTCACACTGCTGGTGTGTTTAATTTTTTGACATAGGGTGCAGGCAGATTACGGGCCTCACATAGCTGCTGCCAGGCCCCTAATCTGCCATGGGCCCCTATATACCGCCTCCTCATGCTGCTGCCAAGTCCAGAGTCTCTCATGGGTCCCTGTACGGCCTCCCATTGCTGCTGTCTCCATCGCCACACTCTGCTGCCATGTGCCACTTTCAGGTCTCTTCACACTGCTGGTGTGTTAAATTTTTTGACATAGGGTGCAGGCAGATTACGGGCCTCACATAGCTGCTGCCAGGCCCCTAATCTGCCATGGGCCCCTATATACCGCCTCCTCATGCTGCTGCCAAGTCCAGAGTCTCTCATGGGTCCCTGTACGGCCTCCCATTGCTGCTGTCTCCATCGCCACACTCTGCTGCCATGTGCCACTTTCAGGTCTCTTCACACTGCTGGTGTGTTAAATTTTTTGACATAGGGTGCAGGCAGATTACGGGCCTCACATAGCTGCTGCCAGGCCCCTAATCTGCCATGGGCCCCTATATACCGCCTCCTCATGCTGCTGCCAAGTCCAGAGTCTCTCATGGGTCCCTGTACGGCCTCCCATTGCTGCTGTCTCCATCGCCACACTCTGCTGCCATGTGCCACTTTCAGGTCTCTTCACACTGCTGGTGTGTTAAATTTTTTGACATAGGGTGCAGGCAGATTACGGGCCTCACATAGCTGCTGCCAGGCCCCTAATCTGCCATGGGCCCCTATATACCGCCTCCTCATGCTGCTGCCAAGTCTAGAGTCTCTCATGGGTCCCTGTACGGCCTCCCATTGCTGCTGTCTCCATCGCCACACTCTGCTGCCATGTGCCACTTTCAGGTCTCTTCACACTGCTGGTGTGTTTAATTTTTTGACATAGGGTGCAGGCAGATTACGGGCCTCACATAGCTGCTGCCAGGCCCCTAATCTGCCATGGGCCCCTATATACCGCCTCCTCATGCTGCTGCCAAGTCCAGAGTCTCTCATGGGTCCCTGTACGGCCTCCCATTGCTGCTGTCTCCATCGCCACACTCTGCTGCCATGTGCCACTTTCAGGTCTCTTCACACTGCTGGTGTGTTAAATTTTTTGACATAGGGTGCAGGCAGATTACGGGCCTCACATAGCTGCTGCCAGGCCCCTAATCTGCCATGGGCCCCTATATACCGCCTCCTCATGCTGCTGCCAAGTCTAGAGTCTCTCATGGGTCCCTGTACGGCCTCCCATTGCTGCTGTCTCCATCGCCACACTCTGCCATGTGCCACTTTCAGGTCTCTTCACACTGCTGGTGTGTTTAATTTTTTGACATAGGGTGCAGGCAGATTACGGGCCTCACATAGCTGCTGCCAGGCCCCTAATCTGCCATGGGCCCCTATATACCGCCTCCTCATGCTGCTGCCAAGTCCAGAGTCTCTCATGGGTCCCTGTACGGCCTCCCATTGCTGCTGTCTCCATCGCCACACTCTGCTGCCATGTGCCACTTTCAGGTCTCTTCACACTGCTGGTGTGTTAAATTTTTTGACATAGGGTGCAGGCAGATTACGGGCCTCACATAGCTGCTGCCAGGCCCCTAATCTGCCATGGGCCCCTATATACCGCCTCCTCATGCTGCTGCCAAGTCTAGAGTCTGTCATGGGTCCCTGTACGGCCTCCCATTGCTGCTGTCTCCATCGCCACACTCTGCCATGTGCCACTTTCAGGTCTCTTCACACTGCTGGTGTGTTTAATTTTTTGACATAGGGTGCAGGCAGATTACGGGCCTCACATAGCTGCTGCCAGGCCCCTAATCTGCCATGGGCCCCTATATACCGCCTCCTCATGCTGCTGCCAAGTCTAGAGTCTGTCATGGGTCCCTGTACGGCCTCCCATTGCTGCTGTCTCCATCGCCACACTCTGCCATGTGCCACTTTCAGGTCTCTTCACACTGCTGGTGTGTTAAATTTTTTGACATAGGGTGCAGGCAGATTACGGGCCTCACATAGCTGCTGCCAGGCCCCTAATCTGCCATGGGCCCCTATATACCGCCTCCTCATGCTGCTGCCAAGTCCAGAGTCTCTCATGGGTCCCTGTACGGCCTCCCATTGCTGCTGTCTCCATCGCCACACTCTGCTGCCATGTGCCACTTTCAGGTCTCTTCACACTGCTGGTGTGTTAAATTTTTTGACATAGGGTGCAGGCAGATTACGGGCCTCACATAGCTGCTGCCAGGCCCCTAATCTGCCATGGGCCCCTATATACCGCCTCCTCATGCTGCTGCCAAGTCTAGAGTCTCTCATGGGTCCCTGTACGGCCTCCCATTGCTGCTGTCTCCATCGCCACACTCTGCTGCCATGTGCCACTTTCAGGTCTCTTCACACTGCTGGTGTGTTTAATTTTTTGACATAGGGTGCAGGCAGATTACGGGCCTCACATAGCTGCTGCCAGGCCCCTAATCTGCCATGGGCCCCTATATACCGCCTCCTCATGCTGCTGCCAAGTCCAGAGTCTCTCATGGGTCCCTGTACGGCCTCCCATTGCTGCTGTCTCCATCGCCACACTCTGCTGCCATGTGCCACTTTCAGGTCTCTTCACACTGCTGGTGTGTTAAATTTTTTGACATAGGGTGCAGGCAGATTACGGGCCTCACATAGCTGCTGCCAGGCCCCTAATCTGCCATGGGCCCCTATATACCGCCTCCTCATGCTGCTGCCAAGTCTAGAGTCTCTCATGGGTCCCTGTACGGCCTCCCATTGCTGCTGTCTCCATCGCCACACTCTGCCATGTGCCACTTTCAGGTCTCTTCACACTGCTGGTGTGTTTAATTTTTTGACATAGGGTGCAGGCAGATTACGGGCCTCACATAGCTGCTGCCAGGCCCCTAATCTGCCATGGGCCCCTATATACCGCCTCCTCATGCTGCTGCCAAGTCCAGAGTCTCTCATGGGTCCCTGTACGGCCTCCCATTGCTGCTGTCTCCATCGCCACACTCTGCTGCCATGTGCCACTTTCAGGTCTCTTCACACTGCTGGTGTGTTAAATTTTTTGACATAGGGTGCAGGCAGATTACGGGCCTCACATAGCTGCTGCCAGGCCCCTAATCTGCCATGGGCCCCTATATACCGCCTCCTCATGCTGCTGCCAAGTCTAGAGTCTGTCATGGGTCCCTGTACGGCCTCCCATTGCTGCTGTCTCCATCGCCACACTCTGCCATGTGCCACTTTCAGGTCTCTTCACACTGCTGGTGTGTTTAATTTTTTGACATAGGGTGCAGGCAGATTACGGGCCTCACATAGCTGCTGCCAGGCCCCTAATCTGCCATGGGCCCCTATATACCGCCTCCTCATGCTGCTGCCAAGTCTAGAGTCTCTCATGGGTCCCTGTACGGCCTCCCATTGCTGCTGTCTCCATCGCCACACTCTGCTGCCATGTGCCACTTTCAGGTCTCTTCACACTGCTGGTGTGTTTAATTTTTTGACATAGGGTGCAGGCAGATTACGGGCCTCACATAGCTGCTGCCAGGCCCCTAATCTGCCATGGGCCCCTATATACCGCCTCCTCATGCTGCTGCCAAGTCCAGAGTCTCTCATGGGTCCCTGTACGGCCTCCCATTGCTGCTGTCTCCATCGCCACACTCTGCTGCCATGTGCCACTTTCAGGTCTCTTCACACTGCTGGTGTGTTAAATTTTTTGACATAGGGTGCAGGCAGATTACGGGCCTCACATAGCTGCTGCCAGGCCCCTAATCTGCCATGGGCCCCTATATACCGCCTCCTCATGCTGCTGCCAAGTCTAGAGTCTGTCATGGGTCCCTGTACGGCCTCCCATTGCTGCTGTCTCCATCGCCACACTCTGCCATGTGCCACTTTCAGGTCTCTTCACACTGCTGGTGTGTTTAATTTTTTGACATAGGGTGCAGGCAGATTACGGGCCTCACATAGCTGCTGCCAGGCCCCTAATCTGCCATGGGCCCCTATATACCGCCTCCTCATGCTGCTGCCAAGTCCAGAGTCTCTCATGGGTCCCTGTACGGCCTCCCATTGCTGCTGTCTCCATCGCCACACTCTGCTGCCATGTGCCACTTTCAGGTCTCTTCACACTGCTGGTGTGTTAAATTTTTTGACATAGGGTGCTGGCAGATTACGGGCCTCCCATTGCTGCTGCCAGACATGTAATCTGCCATGGGCCCCCGTACCGACTCCTCATGCTGTGACGTTGCAACAAGGTGTAATTCAACCCTACATATGTTAGACCGCCTTTACGAACAGCTAAAGGCCATCACAGATTTCCTGATGTTAAAAGCGGATAAAGGTACTCCCTGTGTAACTTAGATGTCAGCCATTGTCAGCTCATGTGTGACACCTGCGCTTGCTCAGGCCCTTTGAGGAGGCCACGCTATTCGTGAGTCGGCAGGACTATGGGATGAATGAGGTCAAATCGGCCATGGGCCCCCGTACCGCCTGTTCACGCTGATGCTGGTCCCACAGTGTGACCTGGGTCCCTGTACGGCCTCCCATTGCTTCCACTCTGCCATGTGCCACTTTGAAATCTCCTCACACTCCTGCGGTTGTCCATTTTGTCATAGGTTGCTGGCAGATTACAGGCCTTCCATAGGTGCCACCAAGCCCCATATCGGCCATGGGCCCCCGTACCGCCTGGTCACGCTGCTGCTGGGCCCACAGTGTGACCTGGGTCCCTGTACCGCCTCCCATTGCTCCCACTCTGCCATGTGCCACTTTCAGGTCTCCTCACGCTCCTGCTGGTTTCCATTTTGTCATAGGTTGCTGTATGTCCTCCCATTGCTGCTGCCTCCACCGCCACACTGTGGCTCCAAACACTGGTTTTGGCCCCGTGACTGGCCAAATGAGTGAAGTGTGCGGTGATTCTAAGATCGACGGCACTCATCTGCATGTCATACTGACAGACAGTATTATTTCTCTTCCCCAGCAGACTCCAAGGGCATTTAAATTAAAGGTACAGTGTTCTGCACTAATATTAAGTCTCTCTGAAGCCTAGAAACACCCTTTTTTAAGTTAAATTCACAGCGAATTTATTCGACTCGAATCGAATATTGTCCACGAATTCGCCGAATCAGTCGAATCGAATTTTTCATTTCTTCGCTCATCTCTAGAGAGAATGTTTGAAAATGACTGGCAATGCCTGGGAACGACCCCACTCATAGGCTCCTATAGGCCATCCATTGTTGGTGCTCCCTCTTCTTCCCTGCAGCTGCTGCTGGCTGACACAGGGGAGCCGGATCACATGACTAGATTGGAGCAGACTGAAAATAGGTAAGTATACACAAATTTCTTACACAGGTCAGGGGGGGGGGCAGGTTTAAGGCTAGTTAGGTTGAAGCTGGTACTCCACTTAAGGGGAACTAGGGGGGTCACTATGAATGGACAGGGAAAAGCTTCACTTAGGCTTCATTCACACTTTCTATAATGCGTGAACAGAAAATGTGCATTTTGTAAATGTGATGCAAGTACGCATTGTGCTTGTGGTGCCATTAATTGTTAATGACACCCCAAGTGTGGTGTAGCAAGGGTGCATTTTTAGTGCGTTTTGCCACGAGGTAAAAGCTCTACAAACATGCCAAAATGGGCGATGAAAAAAACGCTCTGCTCCAAAAAAGGTTTTGGAATATCTTTGGGGTATTTATCACACTTAGGGTATGACGAGCAAAAATGCCCCAAAATTCGCAAAAAAATGCAAGTTCCTGCTACACTCGGGTGTGAACCCAGCATTAAAATGTAATTCCACTTTTGCTGAGAAATTACCCTTTATTCCTCATGCACACGGGACGTTTTGATAACGCTGGTAACGTTAGCTGTGTAAAGTCATGTTAAAAACGTGAGTTTTTCAGCTTTTTTAGCATTTTTGCATTAGTGTTTAGCAGCGTTTTCCACGTTTTCCAGCTTTTTTACACATTTGCATTTTTTAGCTTTTTTTGACCAAAAAAAAGTGTTGTTGGTTAAAAAAAGTCCATAAACGCCAGTTTGCGGCATTTTACCACGTTTTGCAAAGTTTTTCAGCGTTAGAGCGTTTCTACAGCTAAAAATCTCCTCTAGAAACCCACAAGTCCTGGGGTTTTTTTCCAGCCAAAAAACATCCTAGCCGAAAAACGTTGATTTCAGGCTGTGTGCATGGACACATAGGATAACATGCTGGGGGGTTTACTGGCTGTAGAAAAAACGTCAATAGCCAAAAACAGCCGCTGTAAAAACGTCCCGTGTGCATGAGGGCTCACCCTTTAAAAAGATCCTTTTGCCAGTCATTTCAACCAAAATGTTGTAAATAGTGTAGTCCTATAACAGAAGAAGGGGAGGAAAGAGGAACCAATGAATCAATGAGTCATCTATTAGTTCCAGATAAAAGCAGAGGTCAGAGGAAGCAACTGATTCAAGTAACTTTGTTTAACCCTTTCACCCCCCCCCCCCTCCTCTGCCATGCACTGACTTTCTCTTCAGTGACCTGTATATTAAAGCGGAGTTCCACTCAGCCAGTCAAAAAATAAAAGTCAGTAGCTACAAACACTGTAGCTGCTGACTTTTAAAAAACGGCCACTTACCTGTCCCTCGGTCCCGCAGTGTGTCCCCCGCAGCTCGTTTCACCGGCCGTCCTGTATTCCAGGAGGCCGGCATCTTCAGTGTGGGCACCCGGCTGTGACTGCTTGCGGCTTCACAGCTGGGTACCCACTGCGCATGCTCGAGTAGTGCTGCACTTCGTGAATGGCCCTGTAGTCTTCTGGGACCTGTCACGTGTCCCAAAAGACTACAGGGAGGAAGGACACCTAGGCGATCGGACCGGAAGTGGGAGCGGGTACCTGTCAAATTGGGGTACCCGCTTTCCCCCCACTCCCCAAAGGTGCCAATCCTTAATGGGGGGCAGGGGAGCAGTCCTTAAAGCGGGTGGGTGAAGCTCCACTTTAACCTCCTCATTGAGGGATCGACTTCAGTACAGCCAGCCTGCCCACAGATGGATTGAAATGATTCATTTAGGGCCAGCTTAGAAAGTGATTTCACTTAAAGTGGTTGTAAATTCTGTTTTTTTAATTTTACCTACAGGAAAGCTTGTCATAAAGCTCACTTGTAGGTAAAATGAATATCTCCTAAACGCGACTGTTCAGGAGATATTCTCTCGTCATTTAATCCAGCGCATGCGCTCTGAAGGAACAGCATACCCATGCCGTTTCTTCAGATCAGTGTGCCATGGCCCGGGACTCACACGCGCATGTGCAGGAGCGACGTCATCGTGGTCTGGCCTGTCAGAATGCCGTAGCTCGTGAACCCGGAAGCAGGACGGGTGAAGATGGAAGCCTCTACAATGGTGACAAAATGTATTAAAAATATGAGTTTTATCATTTTTTTATTGGATATGTTTTATAGCAAAAAGTCAACAATATTGTTTTTTTATTCTCAAAATTGTTCCTTTTTTGTTTATACTTCAAAAAATAAAAATGCAGAAGATAATCAAATACCACAGAAAGAAAGCTCTATCTGTGGGGGAAAAAAATGACATAAAGTTAATTTATGTACAGTGTTGCATGACCACGGAATTCCCAGTTAAAGTAAGCGCTGTATCGCAAAAAAAATGGCCTGGTCAGGAAGGGGGGTAAATCCTCTGGAGGGCAAGTGGGTAAAAAATATAATGTTTGGGGGTTATAAGTAATTTTGTGGAAAAAAAAAAACCTGATTGTTACATGTGAACAAAAAGTGGCAGAAAAAGCCTGATCCTTAAGTAGTAACATAAAGCTGACTCGCTCAGATTCATGTATTAGGCTCCATGTACACTGCAGCTGATAAACTCACGTTTAGGAGCTTTTCTGCATTTTTTTTCAGCAGCCCCTGAACTCTCCCTAATGTTTTCCTATGTGGCCATGTACACTATGTCGTTTACAGGCAGTTGGGTTTACAGTTGTTTTTTTTTAACACAACAAACTTGTGTTCAGGAGTAGATTTTATCAGCGTTTCAAACGCCAAACACTTGTAAATGCGGCTAACCGCGTTTATAAGCGTTTGCAACTTTTTTTAACTCTTCCATTTCCAGATGCTGTCCAGAGCCTTTTTTCATCATGAAAAATGCATGCAATGCATTTTCCAGATACTCAAATGGACCTGGTACACCATACTTTGAGGTTTTGCATAAAAGAAAATATGTTAGACACTGCTGCAATAATTTCTACACAGAAATGAGCTGGAACACATCCAAACACCACAAAAAAAAGACAGCTAATCTCAACACATACTGCTCTCTCTGTTTCTGCTCTCTCTATTTCTCTCAAAATGTCTGAAATAGTTAATTTATTACTGTTTTTCAGTGCATTCTGGGCATTTTGGAAGGTCTCCTGAGGTTATCTTTAAAAAACGCTTCTAAACACAAACGTTCATAAACGCGGTATGCAAATGCAGCTAAACAGCCGTTTTTTAACCTACGTTTTCCAGCAGTCAGTTTCGATCATTCAGAAGTGTCCTGTGTATATGGAGCCTTGCACTGGTGTGTAGGTGACACTTCTGTTGTAGTAACAATAAGAACAGGCAGTATAAACAAACCTAGGAGGCGTTATGCTGTCAGCAGGACACAAGGGTTTCACAAGGCTCATATTGCTATCACGAGAACCTCCAACATTCAAACCTAAAAAATTTTTCAAATAAGTCTGGAAATTACCTTTTCATATTATTCTGCACTGTATGTCAATACATCTCTTTATAACCACGATCTTGTCATTGCAGTATCTGTGTGTACATAAAGATACGCCTCTTACACTCACATATCCACTTTCAAAACATAACTTTTTTTTAAATATTGGACAGAATAGGGGAACCTCTGCTGGGCTTTTTTATTGCTGCCTGTCCCCATTAGGGAGATTTCCAGACTTCTTGTACTGTTTGATCAGGAACTGAGAGGTGGGGATTTCCATAATGGTGACACAGACAGCAATAGTTGGAGTGGTTCAGATGCATATCAGGTGCATTACATTTTATATTCACCTAGTATTATTATTTATTCCAGGTACTTATATAGCGCCGTCAATAAAACGTAGCGTTTTACATATATATTGTACATTCACATCAGTCGCTAACCCTCAAGGGGTGTGCAATCTAAGGTCCCTAACTTACATTCATATATACACATACTAGGGACAATTTAGGCTAGGTTCACACAGGCAGTTTGCGTTTGAGCCGTTTCTGCATTGCGTTTTGCGCTTTTCACGTGTTTTTTTTCTCTTGTTGCTAGGCAGATTTAAAATGGAAAACACATCAAAAACATGGCAAAAACGCAACAAAAACACACTACATGCTTTCTGCAGCATTTCGATTAAAGTCTATAGAACCAAAAATGCAACTTTTTGCATTCAAAAAAGTCCCTGACCCTTTCCAAAAAAACGCACCGGGTGAAAACACGCAGATGTGAACATGTCCCATAGGAAATTATGTTAAATGGACTGTACTGTGTTTCTGCAATAAGCTACAGAAAATGCTTAGGTGTGAACTTAGGGTAAGACAGGGTTCTATTAACCTACCAGCATGTCTTTGGAGTGTGGGAGCAAATCCATGCAGGCACAGGGAGAACATACAAACTCCAGGCAAGTGGTGCCTGGATTTGAACCAACAACCCTAGTACTGCCAGGCAGAAGTGCTAACCATTTAGCCACTATATATGCACCTTAGGGCTTCTAGGTGAGCAGTGTGTCACAATAGAAAATCTACCTACGTATAGCTGGCCATAGACGGAATGAAAATTGGCTGGTTCAGCAATAACCAGCCAGATTTCATATCATCTATGGGCAGGCTGGTTATACTCACCAGCCTGTCAGTTTTTTTTCATGTGATTACTGCCGGTGACTACAGCCACCATCAGTGATCATTGTATTTTAACAGTGGGGAAACTGGAGGGATTCCACCATGAACACTGGCTGTGTTGATGAGGAATTCAAGCAACTTTCTTTCCTTCAGCCCCTGGTTGAACTGTTAACAAAATGTGACTCCTCTAGAAAGAGTTAATTCCATTGTATAGCCAGTCAGTTCATGTGCTGACCAGAAGTATGCTTGTGGGTGGGGCTTAAGGCACCCTAGCGGGGACACTGAGAACTACACTGGTTACTTGTCTAAACACTAGGCAGGAGTTTGTGGTCATGTGGAATCAGCATTAAGGCATAACTCCAGACTTAGAAGAGAGCAACAACTAACACAGTTAACCCACTAGTAACCCATGGCTAACTTGTTATACTGCCAACACTAAGCACTGTAGACACCACTACAGTTAGGAAACACTACTCCCAAGTGTGTAGCATTTAGGGACCAGTACCGCAGATCCTGTACTGGCATCCACCAACCCAGCAATTCCTGTCAACTCACTCCCAGTGATGGTCCAACTGTTGCTACTGGATACATGGAATGCACGTCACTCACCACTACATGCTTGTTCTCTCCCAGGGGCCCCTCTACATTTTTCTCTCTCCTGTGACCTCCAGTCTAGGTCCCTAACTACACTGTGCCACAGATCCAGAACCAGCTGCTAGTGAAGGGCCCAGGCATAACATCCCTTCACTACCAGAATAATTGTCACCCTAGGGCAAGTCACCTATTCCCTGACTGGTTGGCTGTTTAGCAATGATACATACATGGTTATCCCTAGCAATGGCACTATAGCCTACACTAGACAGCAAACTAAATGTTGGACTAAAATGTACTCTATCTACCAGGGGCGGACTGACAACTCATGGGGCCCCCGGGCAATAGAATCATGGGGCCCCTGTGTCCTTGCCCAAACTCAAAAAAGCCTATGAAAAAGGTACCAGGGGCATCTCATGGGGCCCCCTACTGACCCCGGGCCCTCGGGCAATGCCCGAGTTTCCAAACGGTCAGTCCACCCCTGCTATCTACTCTAACCTACAGACTCCTAATATAATACCTGTTCTTTAGATAAGCCATGCATTGTACCCTTTTGGCAGGATTCAGACCAGGCTTTTAAAGGAACAACAAACGATCTCTACTGAGGTAGTGTAAAACATACAGAAAAAGTTCTTGTAACAGCTTCACATACAGTCCTGTATAGAGGTTCCCTAAGCAGGGGCGGACTGACAACTCATGGGGCCCCCGGGCAATAGGGGATCATGGGGCCCGTGTGTCCTTGCCTAATTTAAAAAAGCCTATGAAAAAGGTACCAGGGGCATCTCATGGGGCCCCCTACTGACCCCGGGCCCTCGGGCAGTGCCCGAGTTTCCAAATGGTCAGACCGCCCCTGTCCCTAAGGGTCATTTGGGTAATCATACCTGAGTAGCAGCAGGCCCGCAGTCCTTTAGGGGCAAGAGTCCATCAAGACAAATAATCCAGAGAGGTAGCAAGAATTCCCTATAGAGTCTATTACTGGCAGTAATCCATAAAGGCAATAAGTCTATAGCTGTCCATAAAGTCCTCAGGTTCCCAGTCCTTCCAGGAACCCCAACTGCCCCCTTCCTTGAGGAGGGTATTCCAGCAGAATAACAGTTTACATCTTTGCTGTAATTTAGCAGAAGCCCTCTGGGGGCACAGAAGAACCCCTATGTATATGGGATGACCTGCAGGGGGTGGTGGATTTCAGAATTTTGGCAGGAAAAGTTGGCCAGCAACATTAACTTATTCCTCTCATATCCATCTACTTAGCAGGTTAACCCAAGAACACAGTACACATAAACATTGTAACAGTTTTAATTGCAAAACCGCCAGCTGGACCCAGATGCATGAGTCAGTGCAGAAAAAAAAACGTTAACCCTTTGGAAACACCTGATTACATGCTGACATAAAGAGAAAGCAAAGTGACAGAGAAATGAACTCATCACTGTGCTGCTTCTCTCTTCACTGTTCAGTCATAGGCTGGGGCAGGCCCAAGATGACCTGGGTTTAGAGGAAGTGGATTGAATGATGCTGGCTATCAGACACAGGACATCCAGTAGCAGAAAAGACGTATTGTGGGGAAAATCTTTGGATTAAAGGTGAATATTGCAGCAAAACCCGGTTTAGTTTTTTTTATTCTCATTGGGCTACTCATTTCCTCTAGGTATTTTTGACTGAAGTTCTGTTTTAAATGTAGCACCCTCTTTTAGATAGGTTGCTAAGTAAATTTAGTTTTTGGTTCCATTGTAGCAATTAATTATGTAGGTCTGTTCAGAGCTTCCTCAGCTGTGAGTTTGATTTCTCCCACATGCTTCTGACAAAAGCTTCCAGAGCCTAGGGCAGGGAGATTCAAATGATTAGTTTAATATTTGTCATGTCCCAGCCAATCCCAGGAAGATGATGTCCAGAAGGTGGCTGGGGAGGTGATAAATATATGGGAGGCCTGAGCAGATGGTTCTTTTGCCTTCATAGGTAGATTTCAGTTCTCCTTGGGGGCTGTTGCACCTGGGAATTAGCTAGAGACACAGGAAACTGCAGTGCAGGCTTCAGCAGCTACCGGGCTGAGGGCCTGGATAAGATTGCCAGAGGATTTCACTTGCTGGGGAGCACTGCACTGAAGTACTGGGTCTAGAGAAGGATCTCCCTTACTTAAGATCTACCTGTGGATGCTGGGTGGCAGGAAGCTTCTGGGACACTGTGAGTAAAGACCTGCTGGGGACTGATATCTGTGGTTTTACGGATTGCTGCTGTAGGGGCCTAGGTACACTGGCCATTCCCCAATACATCCAGAAAAGTTGCTATTTGAAGATTAGAGAAAAGTTTGTCCTCCTACAGTTGCTACTGATCACTCTCTTGCTAAAGTTCTTTGGCAATAAATACTAAAAAGACATCCCGAAGACCAAATTGTCGATGTGTGTGGGACTGAGCTTGTGTGACTTGCAGCCTCTTGCAGCCTACTATGGGAGACCAGGGTATATTCTCAGTGGCCCCTTCGGGAGTAAGCACTACATAAGCATTCCATTTGGTTGAATACATAGTCTTATAAGACATTTTGGATCAAACATCCTTGGCCCAGTATTTTGAGTGGAAAAACAGATTGTTCTAATATTGACTTTTACTGCCCCCCCCAACCATTACCCCTTTGGGCAGCAGCCACGAATGTACACATGGGGTGTACACGTGCCCATGGGATTAACAGCAATGCAACGCATCCTTACCACTTGTCAAATTCTCTGATCCGAATTAGGATAATTTTTCAGAGATAAAACAAGTGTGGACAAGCCATTAGTGTGTTGGGATGACTTTCAACACATTTATGGGAATGGCCAGAACAAGAAGTGTTGAACATTTCTGGAGAATGATGTTATAAGGTGTGATTGTCCTGCTTAGAAATATTGAGATTTTTTTTCATTTTTTAGGCTCTTGGCTTCCGTCTTCTACCTACAAGGAGAACTTCAGGGATCATGTAGTAGATAGATCTGCCATTGTGTACTCCATAGTGTCCTCTGCTGGATGTGGACTGGACCCCAGCTGTCAGAAATGTCTCTGCCCCAGATAAAACAAGATGACCTGAAGAGCTACTCTGTAGTGGATACAAGCACAGAAAAGGTCTATAAATCCACCTATGGACCCACACATATCGATGTCCTCATAAAACTTTTGTCTTTGTCTGGACTTAACGACAGGTAAGCTGATCTATGGTAAAAACCAGCATTGCTGGTATTATGTGTAATTGATAATACTGCAAACACTTAATGGCTTACTGCATTTGGGACCATCCACACCAGCCTGCTCATTTGTGAAGCATTTAGGCAGCCTAATCATTTAAATAAGCTGCCCAATGCACCATTCCGTATTGACAATTGTGTAGGCTCCATTTTTTTTTATTGCAGCCCACTGCAACTGCACGGTAGTGTGTTACCATGCATTGGGAAATCTTTTTGGGGGTGCCATTCAGAATGAAAGGCAATAAGTGAAAAATGTGACTCTGCACACCATTAGTGAGCTAAACTAAAGCTGCAAGCATGAAAGTTAAAAATCACTCAACATACATGTATAAAAATATACTGCACTGATTCATATACCAAAAAACCATTAACATCAAATACCAAATTGTGCTAACTATAGACATGTGTGTAATTATAATCCAACATCATCGCATAACAGTCCTTCATATAAATGTCCATGAATAAAACTGTCCTACAATCCATCAACCGCGATCAAGTCCACGTAGTTAAAATTGTGTAATAGCTGATACTTCTACCAAAACCCTTTTGGGTACACGCTTACCTTATGGATTGGCCCTCATGAAGGTCTTTGTGAATCTTTAATCAAATCAATTGTATTCCAAGCTGGACTCATCTAGGGCTCAAGCAATCCTCCCCAGAACTCTCTCTTAGTAACTCCAGCAAACCTCTCACTTCATGTGATAAAGCATGGATCAGCGCTCAAAAGTAAACAAAAATAAAACAAATACTGACATAGTGCTCACTCTGGTTGCAATAAAAAAAACCTCTCTCACATCAAGCCACTCCCTCTTCGTGTTGTCATTTTGATGTACCTGATGATGACATAATAACAAAACCCATAGGACATGGCTTGGTAGCACTCAGAGAGAGAGGTTTCCATGCAGCCAGAGTGAGCATTATGTCGGTTTTTGTATCTTTTTGAACACTGATCCAAGCTTTATCACCTGAACTGAGAACGATTGCTTGATTCACCGAGTGAGAGTTCAGAGGAGGATTGCTTGAGCCCTGGGAGACTCCAGCAGGGTTTATGGAGTCTGCCTGATTTAATTAATGGTGCGATAAGACCTAATGTAGGCCAGTTCATAAGGTGTGCGTGTGCCTAAATGTTTTTTGGTAGAGATGTCTGCTATTACACAATCTGATCTATGTGGATTTGATCATGACTGGTGAATTGTGTCATAGTTTTGTTCCTGGATATTTATATGAAGGACTGTTATGCGATGATGTTGGATTAAAATTACAAACATGTCTATAGTTAGCCCAGTTCTGTTTTATGTGAATTTGGTATTTTATGTTAATGGATTTTTTGGTATATGAATCAGCACAGCATATTTTTATACACAAGAAAGGCACTGCAGCACACCAAAGCATTTAATACGCGTCTTCTCTTACACACATCTGCAACATCTATTACAGTGCACTCAAATCAGAACTGGGGAAACTTAAAGCGGAGCTCCACCCAAAAGGGGAAGTTCTGCTTTAAGGACTGCTCCCCATTAAGGATTGGCACCTTTGGGGGGCAGGGGGGAGCGGGTACCTGAATTTGACAGGTACCCGCTCCCACTTCCGATCCGATCACCTAGGCGATCGGAAATGGAAGGTGTCCTCCCTCCCTCCCTCCCTCCCTGTAGTCTTTTGGGACATGTGACAGGTCCCAGAAGACTACAGGACTATTCATGAAGCGCAGCGCTTCTCACGCATACGCAGTGGGTACCCGGCAGTGAAGCCGCAAGCTATCACAGCCGGGTGCCCACACTGAAGATGCCGGCCTCCTGGAATACAGGACGGCCGGTGAAACGGGCTGCAGGGGAAACACCACGGAACTGAGGGACAGGTAAGTGTTTGTTAAAAGTCAGCAGCTACAGTTTTTGTAGCTGCTGACTTTTATTTTTTGACAGCGTAAGTGGAACTCCGCTTTAAACAGAGCTGCATGTGAGCTATATTTCAATAACAGTGTTCTAGAATTTACCATAAAAGTGCAGTCGTTATGGCTGAGTTCACATGGGAGGCAAAGGGGTGGTAAAACCAGGTAGTTGACCCACAATTTTACCACATTTCATCAAGGAAATAATGAATATATTAAATTACTTACCTTATGTCTGCTCACCCAGCAGCTGATGCTTACCTCCACTGTCCGATGATCCCGATATGTGGTTAATTCCTCAGCATGCAGGGCCAATGGAAAAGCAGGCCTTTTGCACCAGGCCATTGACTTTGCTTAGACAAAGATAAAGTAATTGTTTTGCTTCCTCAGTCTCCTTTTTCAATGATTGGACTGTAATGTCATAAGACTGTAGCCAGTAACAAGGTGAGAAGCTGCAGCAGGGGCTGATCTGTGTCAGACGTTTGTGAACACAGCCAAGAACTGCACAAAAATCTGGACTTACATGAATGTGTCAATTATGAACTTCAACATCGCAGTCTAGATGCTGACCCTACATTTTGACTAAAATGCAAAGATATCATTGTTATGCTCTTTGGATTTATGTACTGGCCTCTGGGTAAGTGAAGCTCAGATGAACCTAACCTTATGTCAACTAGAGCTCACACAAGGTCTTAACTTATATAGAGGAGCTGCCAGATAATAGACAAAACAAATGTACTGCACACACTGTATGAATGTGGTTTAACTATAGGCAATGAGCCAAATCCAGTTATTTATCTTTTTGTATTCACTATCAACATGTTTTTTGTCCAGTATTCCCTCCCCCCCCCCCCCCCCCCCGGGGTTTCATTTAGGGCCCATTTATATTGTCGATGGTGTTAATACATGCACTGCAAGGAGCTACAAAGCATTGTTCAACTTTACCATAATAAAAAATAGTGTGGAGGGGGCTTAAGGTGCCTTAGTGGGGACACTGGACACTGTGGAACTTCACTTGCTAATGTCTAAACCAGGGGCGGACTGACCATTTGGAAACTCGGGCACCGCTCGAGGGCCCGGGGTCAGTAGGGGGCACCATGAGATGCCCCTGGTACCTTTTTTATAGGCTTTTTTGAGTTTGGGCTAGGAGACAGGGGCCCCATGATCCCATATTGCCCGGGGGCCCCATGAGTTGTCTGTCCGCCCCTGGTCTAAACTATAGTCAGGGAGCTGTGGTCATGTGAAATCAACACTGAAGTGGTTGTAAACCCTCACATGTACCCAGGGAAGTGACTGGCCCCAGATGACACACAGATATGAAACATATCCTCCTACATGAGTTCTACCTGTTTATCTATAGTCTTCTCTTCTCTACATCTGTTCAAAGTGCTGAATTTTTAAGGCTAGTCTGGGAGTTCAGAAAAAAGTGGGCGGAGAGCTGAAGTTAGACCCTGCAGAGCTCAGTGAGGGCTCTGAGAGCTGATTGGAGGAAAGAGACACTCCCCCTCCACTTAGATCACAGGAACAGAGCTGAAGCCATCAAAACCCGCATTTTGCCGCATTTATGATTTTTTAGCTTTTTTTGACCAAAAAAAATTTTTATTTTTGGTCAAAAAATGTCCAAAAGCGCCGGTTTGCAGTGTTTTGTTATGTTTTTCAGCGGTTTTCAGTGTTAGAGCATTTTTGCAACTAAAACACTCTAGAAACCCACTAGTCCTGGGATTTTTTTCCACCCAAAAAACATTGATTTAAGTCTAGGTGTGCATGGACACATAGGATAACATGCTGAGGGGTTACTGACTATAGAAAAAAGTGTCAAAAGCCAAAAACAGCCGCTGTAAAAATGTCCAGTGTGCATGAGGACAAAGGCTACCCATCGGGGAGGAATAACAAACATGTTATACCTACCTGCTCTGTGTAATGATACTACACAGAACTGCCCCAAACTTCCCCTTCTGGGGTTCCCTGCTGGCGCTCCTGGCTATTCCACTTCTTAGCTCCTCTTCTCAGTGTGAACCTGCAGACGCACCCCCATAGGAAGCAGCTTGTGTGAATCAGTCTACATTCACTGTATCAGTGCACATTCACTAATATATACCATATGATCTTAAAAATACACTCTCTCCCTTTTAGGTCCCGACAAGCGGTCCTCAACCATATCGAGTATATCAGCAAGATAAAATCAGAACATGTGACACCAATAGTGGGGATTTATCGAACACCAAACACATTGGGTATTGTAACACAATGGATGCCAAATGGATCACTGCACTCTCTTATTTACCAGGTGGGTCATAGTCATTGGATGTACAATGAAAGAATGCTTCAGGATCTTTTCACACAGACTGTCAATTTTGATTTCAGGTGATACACAGAAATGAAACAAATCCTCCTACATAAGTTGTACCTGTTTATCTGCAGCCATCTGTCCCCTGCATCCATTCAAAGTGCAGAATGTTCACAGGATCTCTCAGCTCTGAAAATCAGGGGGCGGGGAGCTAAGTTACACTCAGTGAGAAGAGCTCTGGGAGCTGATTGGAAGGAACCAATCACACACCCTCTTCACACAGCTTGCAGGAACACAGCTGATGCTGTCAATCTGCTGGAGAACCCTCCCCTGTCACCATTGCTGACAGCAGAGGAATGAGGCAGCAGACAGAAATGACACTTAAGTTTCTGGATTGAGACAAGTACACATTATAGAGGGATATGCTGTGTTCACATTCCATGTCTGAGGTTTACAACTGCATTTAGCTGCCCACAGATGGATCAAAATTTGACTGGTTCAGCAGGAAGCTAGATTTTGATCCATGTGTGGCCCTATCTGTTTATAGAAGTCAGTTATTAGATCGGCTTCTGCTGAACAGGTTTGTTGCATAATAAATATAATAGTGCTTACGAGCTACTATGGTGAATAAATCATGTGCATACAGTATAAATCTTAGAAAATAATAAATTATAATTATTATAATTAATATAATTGTTGTGGTTTGCTGACACTGTTACACATACTCATATACCTGTGTGAATAAACTAGTGAAAATGCATTTGATATGTGTCGCGCTCCACTAAATAAATTAATTAAGTGAACTATAATATATAAAGCGCAATAGTGCTCAAATGATGATAATAATATTATCCGTATAATATGTGATCCAAGACCAAAATTCATAAATAAAAATATATATTTTAAAAGTGATAAAATAATATATATTATTATTATTATTATTATTATACAGTATTTATAAAGCGCCAATAGTTTGCTCAGCGCTGTACATTACAAAGGGGGACAGAACATGTGACAGAACAATACCAATACAATGCAAAACATGAGGGGATTATATATTTATAATATATAAATAATATATACGTTTTTAAAAGCGATTTTTTTTATTCTGATTATAATCACAGAGTGGACACAATATTGGATTGGAAAATTAAATTTTATTGGACACCATTTATTTTAAAACACTTTTTTATTCATCAATTCATATTTATTTATTCAACACTTTGATAATTTTAATATATATATATATATATATATATTATTTTTTCACTTTTAAAATATATATTTTTATTTATGAGGTTTGTTGCATAACTTTTGTTGATCAGCCGGCTGCAGCCGATCAGTGTATTCTGACAGTACAGAGTCCCAGGAGAATCCTTCCATCCACCTCTCATGGGTGGATGCAGGAACCTGTTTGTCTTAAGCTTAGTACACGCTATAAGAAAAACGATCGTCCAAGTTTCTACAAAGGTGTGTATCATGATGAGGCCAAGAATGATATCAACTTCTACTAAAATTCTGCAACAAAGACAAACTTAAGGAAAAGTAGCTATGATTATTGCAACAGAAAAAAGTATGATACTGTTCACTGTTTTTCTCTCTTTAACCCTTTTGCTGCCAGGGCTGTGTTTTGTAATTTTTTGCTCACATGTATAAAAAATTATTTCAGGCCTGAAGATTACACAAACTCCCTAAACATTATATATATTTTTGGAAAGCAGACACCCTAGAGAATAAAGTCCCATTTTTTTTTATGTCACGTGATATTAGGTTAGGATATCAGATTAAAGGTTTCAGTAAAAAACATCTACATTTCTGTAAAAAACACACTAAAGTGAATCTTAGGGCAAACAAACGCAATAAATTGCCCAACTTTTTGGTAAAATATAAAAGATGAGGTTGCACATAGTAAATAGATACTCAACATGCAAAACCTTAAATTTGTGTGCGCCTACAAAATGGCGATAAACTTCAGTACCTTGTATTTTCTATAGGTGACGCTTCAAAAGCCCCCTCTAGGACATCAGTTTAGTGTTACGGAGGATGTCTTGTGCTAGAATTATTGCCCTCTAGCGTGCACGGCGATATGTAACATGGGTATCTCAATTGTCGTTTTCACGTGTGCATTTATGTTCGTACGTGTGTATATGTGGGGGTGGGGCTCAATTTTTTTCAGGGGGATGTTATATGCTTGGGTGTAACTTTATTTTTTTGCAATAAAAACATTTTTTTACTTAACCTTCTTTTTTCATCCCTATGTCTTCTATGAGATGATTTTTAGGTGACAGGTTCTCTTTCTTTTAGACCCTGCATGTCTCCTTTGGTCTCCACTAGATGTGTTGCAATGCCGCGTTTTAGCGCATTTTGCCTCGTTTTAATGTGTTTGTCAGCGTTAGAGTGTTTTTACAGCTAAAAACTCTTCTAGAAACCCACTAATTCTGTTTTTTTTGTAAAATAAAAGTCCAAAAAGGCCGGTTTGCTGCGTTTTACCGCGTTTTTCAGCGTTAGAGCATTTGTACAGCTAAAAAACTCCTCTTGAAAACCACTAGTTTTGTGTTTTTCTTCCAGCCAAAAAACGCCCCTGCCAAAAAATGCTGATTACAGCCTATGTGTGTATGGACACATAGGATAACATGCTGGGGAGATTACTAGCTGTAGAAAAAATACACCAAAAGCTAAAAACAGCAGCTGTAAAAACATCCAGTGTGCATGAGAACTTAAACTGATTTCAAATGCAAGCTAAATCCACTTGTTTTTTGTTCTTTCTATATAAATACAACACAGTACAACTTAATATCTATACAGTGGATGTAATTCTCAATATCTGTTCTTTCAAAAAATTCTACACCATTTATAAACAAAAATCACAGAACATTTTGTCTTGTGACGCTGCATGTACATTTGTTCTATGCAAATAGGGGCAAAAACAAAAGCTACTAGGCTATTTTCTTACCAGGGTGAATGCTTTTTGTTTATATACAAGAGAAAAACAGGGCAATACCACATTATGGCCACTAAATGGTGATTACAATCATAGTAAATAAGTATTTCCTGTGATCATCATCTCCATCTAGTGGCTATAATGTGGTATTTTCCTAATGTACTCTATTCTGCATGAATGAATAACATTTGACCTGGAGAGAAAATAGCCCAAAAACATTAAAGGATACGTTCACCTTTTAGACAAAAATGATAAATGCACATTTTTTTGCAGGTAAAAAAAATGTGCATTTATTATTTTTGTCTGTAGGAGCCTGGAAAGCATTGCACCAGTGATCAGTAGATCGCTGATGCCATGCAGGTCTCCTGCAGATCTGTCAGAATATCTGCTTGTCGTACGGGATGTATGATCAAGCAGATATACTGACAGGAAAAATCAATGAACTACCACGGTGTTTCATGGTAGTTCATTGAAAACTACAAGCTGACAGCTGCTAAGGCTGTCTAGACTTACAGTTCATTCATTCATTCACGGAAGTTGCTTTCAAATTTGACAGATAGTACGGGGAGACTTCTACCCGCATTATCTGTCAGAGGGAGGGGAGCCGGGCAGTGGCTTCGGCTATGGGAACATGTTACATGTTCCACCCTAAAAATGTGACATGTTCGTGAACTTAACCTTTAACTCTTGATGCACAAAGCTTCACAGGAGGAAAAGCTCTGACAATTTTTATAAATACATCTCTAAGTAACCAAGTGAGGGAAAAACAACAAAGTGATTTACTTCCCCCAATATAATTATCATAGATGTTTTGGCTAAAGCTTGTATGTCATTAGAATTACAATAAAATATGTCCTTTCTGCTTTTTTTTTTTCTACTAGTAATGGCGGCAATCAGCAACTTTTAGCGGGACTGCAACGGACATTCTGACACTGGGGGGAACTAACTTGGTGTCACTGACACTCCAGTGACACCAATACAGTGATCAGTGCTAAAAAAAAGCATTGACACTGTACTAATGACACTGAGCAGGAAGGGGTTAACATGTGAGGGGCGATCATATGGTTAACTGTGTGCTAGCAGTGTTTTACTAGTAGGCGGGGGTGTGTTCTTCACTGTAAGCACACTGATCAGGATGGCTGCAGTGTGCTCGAACTGACAGGGAGGGAGATTGTTTGTAAACAAAACAATCTTCCTCCTCGGGGATGCTTGGTAATCTTGGCGCCAGTGGGTAATAACCGGCTGGGACCCAGTGATTGACATCCACAGCCGCAAATGGCGGCGCGGGTAGGGCGTGCGCGCCCCCTAACCAGAGATGCAGAATGACGTATATATACGTGATCCTGTGCACAGGTGCTGCCCTGTAGCAGTATATCTGCTATAGGGCAGCCCTCAATCGGTTAAGGACATAAATGTACTTGAAAGGAAGAAGAAATTCACCTTTAGCTCAGTACTCACGTACTGTAAATGTCATAAAAGTCCAGGCCCTAACTGTCAAATATATGAGAACAAAATAACAGTAATGATGTCATGCTTGCCTCAACTTTCATAATAAACACAATAAGAACTAGCTCTAACCTCATCAGAATGTGAATACTACTGTACATACTTCCTTAATCATAGGAAAATCCCTAAACCTTTTTATATCAGGTATGACAAAACTTTCAGACAAATATGTTTTTTTGACTGTAGCTAGAATGCAAGTGGTTAAGGTAAACTCACAAGTCTATTGTGGTTACTGTTCATCAGGTAGTAGTAAAGTTCTATGCCCAAGTACATCATAATGTATTTGATGCCCTTTATAGAAAAAAAAATACATGTATAACTGCATTGTTGGTGTCAGGAGCATGCCAAGGTCAAAGAGGTTGTAAAGGCTAAGGCCTCATGTAGACTGGATGTTTTTGAAGTTGCTCTTAGGGGTGTCTGGCGGGTTTTTTTTTCTGCCTCTAAACACCCCTGCAAGTTAACCTATGTGTCCATGCACACATAGGCGTTTAGTGGAGCTTAGAGGCAGAAAGAAAAAAACTACTGCCGGCATGTCCAGGAGCAGCAGCGTTTTGGCAGAAAAAGCACTTGATGCATGTAAATGCACCAAAGCTCTAAGCGCGTTTAACACTTGAGAATTTTTTCATATCAATGGCCAATGATATGCCCAAGCACTTGATGCATCTGAACGCACCTAAATGCTTTACATTTCAAGCGTTTTTTCTGCCAAAACACTGCTGCCGGGAGGAAAGGCTTCTAGGAGAGATATCAAAAAGTGTGCATGAGGCCTTAAAGGTTTTTTACCTTAATGGCAAGAATTTATTAAGGTAAAAACTTAAGTGTAGCTCCCCCCTAAATGCCTACCTGATCCCAATCGCCCGCTGTGCCCAGAAGAAGCGCTGCTGCTCTCTTTCTCCCTCCTCACTGGACACAGTGAGAGCAGCAGGAGCCATTGGTTCCTGCTGCTGTCAATCATTTGCCAAAGGATTAGGGGGGTGGGGCCAAGCCATTTGCTAGGGGGAGGACTCAGAAGGCAGGAGCAGCCAGGAGTGCAGGCAGGGGACCCCAGAATAGGAGAATTAGGGCTGCTCTGTGCAAAACGTTTGCAAAGAACAAGTATAACTTTGTTATAAAAAAAAAAAGATCTTTTACAATCACTTTTGATAGAAATTCTGTATATAGCCCTACAGAACAGACACATGCACATGTGTTTATCCACATGTGTTAATCTGCTGCTCCCTGCTAACAGGAAACAGGAACTTTATTATAGAGAAAAGACATACTGTAGAGTTTAATCATAGATGCAGCTACAAACTTATAAACATCAATGACCCAGTGCCACTGGAAGCCATGCATGCCCATGCCATCACACTGCCTCCACCATGTTTTACAGATGACATTGTTTTCTTTGGATCATGAGCTGTTCCAAGCCTTCTCCACTTTTTTTTCTTCCCGTCATTCTGGTACAGATTAATCTTAGTTTCATCCATCTAAAAAAGCCAGACCAGTTCTGTAAAAGCATTCTTTGGATGTTTTTTGGCAAAGTCTAATCTATTCTTCAGGCTTATGAATGATTTGCACCCTGTGGTATTTGCTCTCGTGAAGTCTTCTCTTGATTGTAGACTTTGACAATGATACGCCCACCTCCTGGAGAGTGTCCTTCACTTGACTGGATGTTGTGAATGGGTTTTTCTTTACCATAGAGAGGATCCTCCAGCACTGTTTTCAGCCGTGGACGTCCATGCCTTTTTATGTTGCTGAGCTCACCAGTGCATTCTTCTTTCCTTAGATTGTACCAAAGTGTTGATTTGGCCACTCCCAATGTTGCTGCTATCTCTCTGATGGATTTGTTTTAATTTTGAAGCCTTACAATGCCCTGTTTCACTTGCATGGATAGCTCCTTTGACCGCATAATGTAGGTTCACAGCAATAGGTTCCAAATGCAAAAACTTAGAAACCAACTCCAGACCTTTTACCTGTATAATTGATGAAGAAATAACAAAGGAGTAGCCCACACTTGGTCATGAAACAGCTTTTGACTCAATTGTCCAATTACTTTTGGTCCCTTGAAAAAGGGCTGGTGGCTACTCTTAAGAGTAGTCATTCCTAAACCCTTCCTTTAATTTGGATGTACATACCCTCAAATTAAACCTGAGAGTGTGCACTTTCAGCCCATATCCATTATATAATTATAGCATGAATATGTTTTGGTAAATACCTGAAAAAACTAAAATTGTGCCTGTGTCCAAATATATATGGACCTAACAATATATTCAGCTCCATTGTCTGTGTTCAATACAAATGGCATTTTGCCAGATTTGTTGCTTACTTTAGCCAAATACTGTTCAAGTTTCTCTGGTACTTCACTTTTGTTGTGTAACAGATAAAGTGTGGTATACCTGGAGTAATCATCTATAAATGTAAGAAAATACCTCTTCTTCTTTCCTGGAGTCAAGTTTTTCTTTGGACCAAAAAGATCTGAATGAATTAAGTAAAGAGGTTTCCTGGTACTGCTCTTGGAAAAGCTTTACTTGTCATTTTTCCTTTTATACAGCTGGTGTATTTCATTGTTTGATCACATGCACTCATTTTTGTTCCACTTGCAAAGTCATTCTCAGTGAATTTCTTTATTACGTCAGGACTTCTGTGCCCACGTTGTCTGTGTCATGTGTGAATGCAGTTTGAATGAATGTTTTAACTGAAGCCTGGATGAAGGGAGAGTTCCTTTGACATGTTGGTTTTCTTTTAGTTCAATACCAATAAATGAATTTGGACTCTTTTGTCTTTTGGTCTGCGTCTCCTTCCATGTATGCATGTGTTCTCTGGTAACCACTGAGGGTAGCCTTGTGTGCTGTAAGCAGCCTAACCTGAGTCACTGGGCTCTTCAAATGTTTTCACCCTCTCACTACTTTGTATAAACTCTCTTGGATGCCTTTTTTAATTGGAGTCTACATATCTCTCTTGTTAGGGCTTTCTACTAACATAGCAGTGGTATCAAACTACATTTTAAGAGGACATCACTGAAGAGTAATTCTGTTTGTTGGGTGTGTGCAGCATGGTGGCAGGCAGGAAACACACAGAGTCCCCATTTGCCAAAGAGGATGTATTGTAAAAGTACAACCAGGCTTGGCGGGGAGGCTTGCCCAACCGGGAACACTCACAACAGTACATAATAGACAGTGGTATGTTGACTCAGTATTGCCAATAGTGTCTGCCATGAGGAGTGGAGTGCAACCTGGCCTGTCCAACCCAAAGGAGAAGCTTTCTGAGACGGTAGACATAGTCCGGGCTCTCCCCACTCCACCAGAAACTTTCCCTATTGCTAGTGCTGTCCCTGACAGATGGGGAACCTGTCCCTACACTAGCCACTCGCATAAAGCATGCCACAACCTGGGGTCAGAGTGATAAATAGACTCTGCTTGACCCAAGATGTCTGCCAGGGTCACATGAGACCACAGCACCCAACCGGATCACTGTCCCGTGTGACCAAGGAAGTCATAGAGAAACCCAGTTTCCCCGCACTTCCACTCCCCTCTGCATAGCCTCTGCAGTCCAGCGCCACCTGCAGTGGAGAACACAGACGACACCTGTCCATATGCTGGGTTTTCTGATTAGTTTTGGACCACTCTTTTATAGTTCTTCTTACAACTGAATAACATGGAAAACATAGTAGACATGCTTTATTTTAAGTGCATGTAAACTTTAACAATGAACTTCTTTTGTTTGCTCCCTAATGGACTGTTAAAAATACCATTGAACCTATGTGACCCCTATTGATCCATTTGATCTGTGACACAGGGTTCTTTGTCCTAGCTGTTAATTTTTAATTCTATGTAGAATCCAGAAATAAACACTTTTCAGATATATACCATTTAAAGTGTTTTGGTATACCTGTTCAATAAGTGCAAAATAAAAGAGACGTACCTGTTAATCCTGCCGTTGTTGAACACGCCTGCACACGCACACTTTTTATAGCCATGAGATGTGGAAGAAGTGTTCTGTAGTCCATACACACTTCCTGTCCTAGGGTGACAACACTGCTTCTCCCAAAATAAATTAAAAATCATAAATATATACCAAGAAATATAAAATATAAATAAAATAAAAAATACAAAAATTCCCCAAATCCAAAATGTCCAATAATAAATCCAAAGATAAATCCCAAAATAAGTCCAAAAACAATGTCCAAAATTCCAATCTTTTTCCTCCAAATACGAAAGTTGACCTCTATTTCATCCAAAAACGTACCTCAAAAAAAAAAAAATATAAATAATCTAGTACAATTCAATTAATTAAAAGAAATTGAATTGCACTAGATTATTTATATTTATTTTTTGAAGGTACGTTTTTGGATGTAATAGAGGTCAGCTTTCGTATTTGGAGGAAAAAGACTGGAATTTTGGACACTGTTTTTGGACTTATTTTGGGATTTATCTTTGGATTTATTATTGGACATTTTGGATTTGGGGAATTTTTTTATTTTATTTATATTTTATATTTCTTGGTATATATTTATGATTTTTAATTTATTTGGGGAATTTATTATATCACAAAAAGGTTTTATATATATTTTACTACACTTTCTAGGGTGGAAGGTATTAACTTTTTGAGGGTAGAAAAAGGAGGGTACACATTTAATTAACACTGCTTCTCCGTTAATACAGTATGGTGAGAAAGCATTGTTACCCTAGAATAGAAAGTGAGCTACTGATAGAATCATCAGGTAAAAAAATATAGGAAAGAAAACAGAAAAGAAAACAAATGCAGCCAGAACATATAAGTATTGATAAACTGAAAATTCTCACAATTTTGGGGGTTAAGAAATGTTTCTGTTTTGTCTGGTTACAGCGTGATTTATATCCTGTGCTTCCGCTGAGTCTATGTATTAGGATCCTGAGGGATGTTGCTGAAGGTTTGACTTTCTTACACAATCTTCACCCTCCTATAGTGCACCAGCGTCTGAAGCCCTGCAATATACTTTTGGATGCCCAGTACAATGTAAAGGTAAGTCAGTTGGATTAGAAATTTCTGTTAAAAGATTCAAGGACACTAATAAAGATGTTAGGAGGTGTTTTAAAGTCTTTTTCCAGCACATTTATCTCTATTGAAATTGCAAATCAATGTTCTCTAGGTTTATACTAGACCAGTGATGGCGAACCTTTTTGAGCCCGAGTGCCCAAACTGCAACCCAAAACCAACTTATTTCTTTCAAAGTGCCAACACTGCAATGAAACCTGAATATCGAGCTTTTGGTTTAGAAAAAACAACTCGTACAGTAGTGCAAACTAATTAACAGTACAGGGATGACCAAAGACTGCGGACACAGTACAGGGATGACCAGAGACTGCGGACAGTACAGGGATGACCAGAGACTGCGGACACAGTACAGGGATGCCCAGAGACTGCGGACACAGTACAGGGATGACCAGAGACTGCGGACAGTACAGGGATGACCAGAGACTGCGGACAGTACAGGGATGACCAGAGACTGCGGACACAGTACAGGGATGACCAGAGACTGCGGACAGTACAGGGATGACCAGAGACTGCGGACACAGTACAGGGATGCCCAGAGACTGCGGACACAGTACAGGGATGACCAGAGACTGCGGACACAGTACAGGAGATGACCAGAGACTGCGGACAGTACAGGGATGACCAGAGACTGCGGACAGTACAGGGATGACCAGAGACTGCGGACACAGTACAGGGATGACCAGAGACTGCAGACACAGTACAGGGATGACCAGAGACTGCGGACAGTACAGGGATGACCAGAGACTGCGGACACAGTACAGGGATGACCAGAGACTGCGGACACAGTACAGGAGATGACCAGAGACTGCGGACACAGTACAGGAGATGACCAGAGACTGCGGACACAGTACAGGAGATGACCAGAGACTGCGGACACAGTACAGGAGATGACCAGAGACTGCGAACAGTACAGGAGATGACCAGAGACTGCGGACAGTACAGGGATGACCAGAGACTGCGGACAGTACAGGGATGACCAGAGACTGCGGACACAGTACAGGGATGACCAGAGACTGCAGACACAGTACAGGGATGACCAGAGACTGCAGACACAGTACAGGGATGACCAGAGACTGCAGACACAGTACAGGGATGACCAGAGACTGCGGACAGTACAGGGATGACCAGAGACTGCGGACACAGTACAGGGATGACCAGAGACTGCGGACACAGTACAGGAGATGACCAGAGACTGCGGACAGTACAGGGATGACCAGAGACTGCGGACACAGTACAGGAGATGACCAGAGACTGCGCACACAGTACAGGGATGACCAGAGACTGCGGACACAGTACAGGGATGACCAGAGACTGCGGACACAGTACAGGGATGACCAGAGACTGCGGACAGTACAGGAGATGACCAGAGACTGCGGACACAGTACAGGAGATGACCAGAGACTGCGGACACAGTACAGGAGATGACCAGAGACTGCGGACACAGTACAGGAGATGACCAGAGACTGCGGACACAGTACAGGAGATGACCAGAGACTGCGAACAGTACAGGAGATGACCAGAGACTGCGGACAGTACAGGGATGACCAGAGACTGCGGACAGTACAGGGATGACCAGAGACTGCGGACACAGTACTGGGATGACCAGAGACTGCGGACACAGTACAGGAGATGACCAGAGACTGCGGACACAGTACAGGGATGACCAGAGGCTGCGGACACAGTACAGGGATGACCAGAGACTGCGGACAGTACAGGAGATGACCAGAGACTGCGGACAGTACAGGAGATGACCAGAGACTGCGGACACAGTACAGGAGATGACCAGAGACTGCGGACACAGTACAGGAGATGACCAGAGACTGCGAACAGTACAGAAGATGACCAGAGACTGCGGACAGTACAGGAGATGACCAGAGACTGCAGACAGTACAGGGATGACCAGAGACTGCGGACACAGTACAGGGATGACCAGAGACTGCGGACAGTACAGGGATGACCAGAGACTGCGGACACAGTACAGGAGATGACCAGAGACTGCGGACAGTACAGGAGATGACCAGAGACTGCGGACAGTACAGGAGATGACCAGAGACTGCGGACACAGTACAGGAGATGACCAGAGACTTCGGACACAGTACAGGAGATGACCAGAGACTGCGAACAGTACAGAAGATGACCAGAGACTGCGGACAGTACAGGAGATGACCAGAGACTGCGGACAGTACAGGGATGACCAGAGACTGCGGACACAGTACAGGGATGACCAGAGACTGCGGACAGTACAGGGATGACCAGAGACTGCGGACACAGTACAGGAGATGACCAGAGACTGCGGACACAGTACAGGGATGACCAGTGACTGCGGACAGTACAGGGATGACCAGAGACTGCGGACAGTACAGAAGATGACCAGAGACTGCGGACAGTACAGGAGGTGACCAGAGACTGCGAACAGTACAGGGATGACCAGAGACTGCGGACACAGTACAGGGATGACCAGAGACTGCGGACAGTACAGGGATGACCAGAGACTGCGGACACAGTACAGGAGATGACCAGAGACTGCGGACAGTACAGGAGATGACCAGAGACTGCGGACAGTACAGGAGATGACCAGAGACTGCGGACACAGTACAGGAGATGACCAGAGACTGCGGACACAGTACAGGAGATGACCAGAGACTGCGAACAGTACAGAAGATGACCAGAGACTGCGGACAGTACAGGAGATGACCAGAGACTGCGGACAGTACAGGGATGACCAGAGACTGCGGACACAGTACAGGGATGACCAGAGACTGCGGACAGTACAGGGATGACCAGAGACTGCGGACACAGTACAGGAGATGACCAGAGACTGCGGACACAGTACAGGGATGACCAGTGACTGCGGACAGTACAGGGATGACCAGAGACTGCGGAAAGTACAGGAGATGACCAGAGACTGCGGACAGTACAGGGATGACCAGAGACTGCGGACATAGTACAGGGATGACCAGTGACTGCGGACAGTACAGGGATGACCAGAGACTGCGGACAGTACAGGGATGACCAGTGACTGCGGACAGTACAGGGATGACCAGAGACTGCGGAAAGTACAGGAGATGACCAGAGACTGCGAACAGTACAGGGATGACCAGAGACTGCGGACACAGTACAGGGATGACCAGAGACTGCGGACAGTACAGGGATGACCAGAGACTGCGGACACAGTACAGGAGATGACCAGAGACTGCGGACAGTACAGGAGATGACCAGAGACTGCGGACAGTACAGGAGATGACCAGAGACTGCGGACACAGTACAGGAGATGACCAGAGACTGCGGACACAGTACAGGAGATGACCAGAGACTGCGAACAGTACAGAAGATGACCAGAGACTGCGGACAGTACAGGAGATGACCAGAGACTGCGGACAGTACAGGGATGACCAGAGACTGCGGACACAGTACAGGGATGACCAGAGACTGCGGACAGTACAGGGATGACCAGAGACTGCGGACACAGTACAGGAGATGACCAGAGACTGCGGACACAGTACAGGGATGACCAGTGACTGCGGACAGTACAGGGATGACCAGAGACTGCGGAAAGTACAGGAGATGACCAGAGACTGCGGACAGTACAGGGATGACCAGAGACTGCGGACATAGTACAGGGATGACCAGTGACTGCGGACAGTACAGGGATGACCAGAGACTGCGGACAGTACAGGGATGACCAGAGACTGCGGACACAGTACAGGGATGACCAGAGACTGCGGACACAGTACAGGGATGACCAGAGACTGCGGACACAGTACAGGAGATGACCAGAGACTGCGGACACAGTACAGGGATGACCAGAGACTGCGGACACAGTACAGGAGATGACCAGAGACTGCGGACAGTACAGGGATGACCAGAGACTGCGGACACAGTACAGGGATGACCAGAGACTGCGGACAGCACAGGAATGACCAGAGACTGCGGACAGCACAGGGATGACCAGAGACTGCGGACAGCACAGGGATGACCAGAGACTGCGGACAGTACAGAGATGACCAGAGACTGCGGACATAGTACAGGGATGACCAGAGACTGCGGACAGCACAGGGATGACCAGAGACTGCGGACAGTACAGAGATGACTGCTGACCTTTGGGGAGGTGGGGAGCGGGTACCTGAATTTGACAGGTACCCGCTCTTACTTCCGCAGAGTTTTTTTTTTTTATCTTACCTGTTCCTTTATCCAGCTGCGCGTTGTCTTCCCGGCTTCTGTAGTCTTCCCGGCTTCTGTAGTGTGGGCGCTCGTCGGACAGCCGGATGCCCAGTGCGCATGCGCGAGAAGCGCTGCGCTTTGTGATTGGTCCGGCGGCTTCTGGGATCTGTCATGTGTCCCAGGTACCGCCTTACCATTCACAAAGAGCACTGCTTCTTGTGCATGCGCACTTGGGACCCGGCTGTCACGCACACTACAGCCGGGAAGACAGCGCGCCGCTGGATTCTCCTGGCGTGCCCACAGATAAGGCTTGGCGTGCCGGCTGTGGCACGCGTGCCACGGGTTCGCCATCACTGTACTAGACATATGCAACATACTGGGTATAGTAATAGTATTAGAATGGTAAAAAGCTTGAGATTGGTTGTCCTGTTTCTCATACCCTATGTTTTTGCTAAAACAGCACTGAAGTTGGTACATCTCAGTACTAACAAGCATTCATTGAAGGTTAGCCTAAAACTGTCCATACAGAGGTGGACTGGGCAGCCTAAGATTTCCACTTCTTAACCAGGCAATCTGATATGATTTGGTGATCCACAGTGATCTCCACATCTGGACACCAATGGAAAATGTTAAGAAAGCCAAATACACCCTTTTATGTAACCCTAAGACCTCGTTCATAGCATACGTGCATAAAAACTTATGGGGAAAACGCGCAGATTTCACTTGCAGAGACACGACATCAGTTTTCATGCATCCCCTCATCACAGTCAGCCATTCTGCCCCTCCTCATCACAGTCTGCCATTCTCTCCCTCTCAACACAGTCAGCTATTCTGCCCTTCCTCATACAGTCTGCCATTCTGTCCCCCTCATCACAGTCTGCCATTCTCTGCCCCTCATCACAGTCTGCCATTCTGCCCCTCCTCATACAGTCTGCCATTCTGTCCCCCTCATACAGTACTCCATTCTGTCCCCCTCATCACAGTCAGCCATTCTGTCCCCCTCATCACAGTCTGCCATTCTCTGCCCCTCATCACAGTCTGCCATTCTCTGCCCCTCCTCATACAGTCTGCCATTCTGTCCCCCTCATACAGTCCGTCATTCTGTTCCCCTCATACAGTCTGCCATTCTGTCCCCCTTATCACAATCCGTCATTCTGTCCCCTTCATACAGTCCACCATTCTGTCCCCTTCATACAGTCCACCATTCTGTCCCCTTCATACAGTCCACCATTCTGTCCCCCTCATCACAATCCGCCACTCTTTCCCCCTCATCACAATCCGTCATTCTGTCCCCTTCATACAGATCACCATTCTGTCCCCCTCATACAGTCCGCCACTCTGTCCCCCTCATCACAGTCTGCCATTCTGTCCCCCTCATCACAATCCGTCATTCTGTCCCCCTCATACAGTCCACCATTCTGTCCCACTCATACAGTCCACCATTCTGTCCCCCTCATACAGTCTGCCACTCTGTCCCCCTCATCACAGTCTGCCATTCTGTCCCCCTCATCACAATCCGCCATTCTGTCCCCCTCATCACAATCCGCCATTCTGTCCCCCTCATCACAGTCCACCATTCTGTCCCCCTTATCACAGCCTGCCATTCTGTCCACCACATACAGTCTGCCATTCTGTCCCCCTCATCACAATCCGCCTTTCTGTCCCCCTCATCACAATCTGCCCTTCTGTCCCCCTCATCACAATCCGCCGTTCTATCCCCCTCATACAGTCCGCCATTCTGTCCCCCTCATACAGTTCGCCATTCTGTCCCCCTCATACAGTTCGCCACTCTGTCCCTCTCATTATAATGCGCCATTCTGTCCCCCTCATCACAATCCACCATTCTGTCCCCCTCATCACAATCCGCCATTCTGTCCTCCTCATCACAGTCGACCATTCTTCCCCCCTGATATCATCCACCATGCTGCCCCCCCTTATATAGTCCACCACTCTGTCCCCCTCATCACAATCCGCCATTCTGTCCCCCTCATCACAATCCACCATTCTGCCCCCTCATCACAATCTGCCTTTCTGTCCCCCTCATCTCAATCCGCCATTCTGTCCCCCTCATCACAATCCGCCATTTTGTCCCCCTAATCACAATTCGCCATTCTGTCCTCCTCATCACAATCCACTATTCTGCCCCCCTGATATCATCCACCATGCTGCCCCCCCTTATACAGTCCACCACTCTGTCCCTCTCATCACAATCCACCATTCTGCCCCCTTCATCACAATCCACCATTCTGCCCCCTCATCACAATCCGCCATTCTGCCCCCTCATCACAATCCTCCATTCTGCCCCCTTCATCACAATCCACCATTCTGCCCCCTCATCACAATCTCTCATTCTGTCTCCCTCATCACATTCTGCCCTTCTGTCTCTCTCATTACAGTTCACCATTCAGTTCCCCACATCTCTGCCCACCACCTGTCTCCCCCGTCATTCAGTTCCCCGCCATCAGTGCCTATTCCAGCATCACAAACCTACCACAGCAGCAGCGTAATCTAGTCATCATCCAATCATGTGCAATTAAAAATGCATTTTTTTTATTTTCCTTGCACCTGATTGCGTATTCTTTACAAACTGAAGCTTCAATACATTCATTAAGCTCTGGGAAAAATGCGTGCAACTGCACATGCAAAGTACACAGTCTATGGCCTGGTTCTTAAAGGCTTCATCTTAAATAGGAGCAGCAAGATTTGACAAAGCATTTGCAGAGCTTTCGGCAAGCTTTGCTGAAGCTTTTAACCGCTTGCCTACAGGGCACTTATACCCCCTTCCTGCCCAGGCCAATTTCCAGCTCTCAGTGCTGTCACACTTTGAATAACAATTGTGCGGTCATGCAACACTGTACCCATATGAAATTTTTAGCATTTTTTTGTGACAGATAGAGCTTTCTTTTGGTGGCATTTAATCACCTCTAGGTTTTTTATTTTTTCTTAAACAAACCAAAAACTGCTGAAATTGTTTTTTTAAAAAAACGTTTTTTCTTAGTTTTTGTTATAAAATTTTGTAAATGATTTTTCTCCTTCACTGATGTGCGCTAATGAGGCTGCGCTGATGGGCACTGATTGGCTGCACTGATGGACACTGATAGGTGGCACTGATGGGCACTGATGAGGAGGCACTGGTAGGTGGCACTGATGGGCATTGACAGGCATCACTGTGGGCACTGAAAAGCAGCACTGATATATGGCACTGATAGGTGGCACTGATAGGCGGCACTGACTGGCAATGTTAGGTGGCACTGACTGGCACTGTTAGGCGGCACTGACTGGCACTGATAGGCGACATTGACGGGCACTCATAGGCGGCACTGATGCACATTGATAGGCAGCACTAACTGGCACTGATAGGCGGCACTGACTAGCACTGATAGGTGGCACTGACTGGCATTGATAGGTGGCACTGACTGGCACTGATGGGTAACAATGAAAGGCAGCTCAGATAGGCACTGATATGTGGCATTGATGTGCACTGGTAGGCACTGATATGTGGCCTTGATGTGGCACTGATGGGTACTGGCATGTGGCACTGTTCAGCACTGACAGCTGGCACTGATGGACACTGACAGGTGGCACTTCTGGGGCCACACTGATCATCAGGGCACACTGATCATCAGTGCCCAGATGATCATTGTACATGTCCCCTCCGCGGAATGCTGATTACCGGCTCTCCTCTGTCAGCGTGACAGCTCATGAGGAGAGAAATGCCGATAACCGGCATTTCCGTGTTTACATGTGATCAGCTGTGATTGGACACAGCTGATCACATGACCAAGCCGACATCTTCGTCTCTTTCTGTAGATCGGTGATCCACTGTGTCAGAGGGACACAGCGCACCGCAGATCACCAAGCTGCACGCTCCCTGAGCCACGCATGCACGGTGAGAATGGGAGGACATCATATGACGTCCTCCCAGAACAAGAGAACCACCTTGCGCCCGTCATTGGACTATATGGCGGGCGGGAGGTGTTTAAAGTACCATTCAACTGCAGTTTATACTGTAAATATTGAATATTGGGATTTTTTTTTAGAAAAGACATGTCACAGAATACATTTTAGCCTAAACTTATGACAAAATTTTTTAAACATTTTTTACTGGATATGTTTAATAGCAAAAAGTCAAAAATATATATATTTTTTTCAAAATTGTCGGTCTTTTTTTGTTTATAGCGCAAAAAAATAAAGACCGCACAGGTAATCAAATACCTCCAAAAGAAAGCTCTATTTGTGAGAAAAAAGGATATAAATTTAATTAGGGTGCAGCGTTGCATGAACGTGCAATTGTCAGCTAAAATAATGCAGCACCATATTGCAAAAACTGGCCTGGTCAGGAAGGGGGGTAAATCCTCTGGAGGGCAAGTGCTTAACAAAAGACTGAAAGCAGGCAGGCTATTAATGCAGTAGAGATATGCAATGTTGCTTTTATAATAAAATAAACCTACCAGGAGTTACGTCATCCATTTTCACCCATGGAGAAAATGCCATCAAAGGACCTGGACGGTTAGAGAGGTGATAAGTTTAGTGCCTTTAGTTCCCCTTTTTTTTTTTTTTTTAAAGAAAGTTTATTTGCCTTATACATCACAATGACAATAAGTACGACAGTTGCATAATGACATTCCATTAATTACATCATGCATAGATCATAAGACAAGGTCAGGTATCTAGAACCATATATCACATGTATGATGTCATATAGGATACTGTGTTCAGAATCAGAAGAAGTTTATGCTGGTAGGTTAATTGGCTCCTGTCTAAATTGTCCCTAGTATGTGTATGAATGAATGTATGTTAGGAATCTTAGATTGTACGCCCCTTGAGGGTTAGGCTCGCCATACATGGGTCGAAATGCGACCGATTTTTCATCCGAAAATGGGACTTAAGAATAATCGGACAATTTTCGCTGTTAGTGGGTCAATGGCACCGGCTGATTTTCGTGGTTCCTCCCCTTTTCGGTGATTGGAAAATTCATGAAAAACGACAAATTTTCGGCTCATTGATGGCCAAATCGTACAATCATTTTTCCGAAAAGAATATGCGCAGGAGCCGTGACTTGGAAGGAACAGAAGTTTTGCCTGTTATATGGAGTGAACTTTATGACTTGGTTGGCCGATTTTCAAAATCATTGATGGCACCATCAAATTACTGAGCGAACAACGTTTTCGATGTTCGGACGAAAAATTGTTTGTAATTCAAACCATGTATGGCCTGCATAAAAGACTGATGTGAATGTACAATATATATGTAAAGTGCTGCATACATTGACGGCACTATACAAGTACCTGTAATAAATAAAATAAGTTTATGAGCTAATACCTTTACTTCCACTTTAATCAACTGCTTCAACAGTATCTGAGTAGAAAACTACAGAGCAGTAGAAAAATAGGTAGAATCTAATACTTATATTAGTAATCATTAGGAAAGTGTCAATTTTAAGTCTAAGCAGTGTGTAGTGCAACCAGGGGCAGACTGACCATTCGCACCCCATAAGATGCCCCTGGTACCTTTCATAGGCTTTTTTGGGTGTGGTTTGAGTATGGGCAAGGGCACAGGGACCCCATGAGTTGTCAGTCTGCCCCTGATTGCAACCTTAAAGGCTTAGTCCACCTTCATAAAAAAAATACCCTATGCAGTCCATAAACATCATTCCATAATGATAAACTAATCCGATATAAGAAACTATGCATTTATGCTCCTTATCTGTAGGCCAATTGTGCAAAGAGTAAGGCCTGCCCCAAACACTTCTGACAGTTTCCAAATCCCCATCCTGTCTTCTTTCTAGTATGCGGCACCCCCTAGCAATACAGGAGTGAGTTCTGTTCATCTCTCGAGCCCTGCACATAAGCAGTGCACTCGCTCTCCTGCCACAGACCCTGAACTTATCTGTGGCAACAGGAGTAAGTAAGGAGCATCCTGAAAACTTACCCTGAAAATGTAATGTTAATACACATAAGTATCACATACAGTTTTATTTAATGGACTGACATATATATCTATATATATATTTTTTTTTTAGTGTTTTTTTTAATTAATTTATTTATTTTAAGCTTTCAGATGTCCAATTGATGAACTTAACAAAGCTTTCAATTTCGTCGGATGAGGATAATAATACACACAGAGTTTATATGTCACCTCAGAGGCTACAATGTCATGAACCAACAACGGCAGATGATATTTACAGGTCAGCATTTTTTTTATGGAACTTTCTCTTTTATTACCAATGTAAATAGGTTTTTCAGCCAATGTGCCCATACTGTATTTTGTTCTGATTAGATTATACACTAGCAGAGCTGGCCTACTGTTAGGGATTTTGTATATAGCCCTACAGAACAGACAGTGCACAGCCCACATGTGTTTGTCTTCTTCTTCTCTGCAAACAGGAAACAGGAACCTTATTCAGAGAAAAGGGAGAGTATATTATAGATGCAGCTACAACACTGCCATCTACTGGTTGAATAATATATCTCTACTTAACACTGACACTGTTGTAGTTGTACCAAAATGTACATGAACATTGTATTCCAACACCTTCCAACCACCGTGTCTGCCCAATAACTTTAGGCAGGTTTGCTGGTAGAGGTCCTAATTAAAGCTCATAGTTTCAGATGTACAGAGTTTGAGCTAAATGTTTATATTGCAGAACATATTTGAGATTGTTTTAATTCCATGTGTAAGGAGTCTTAACAGTCTAATCTAGCATAACACATTGTGTTCATATATTCACAATTATACCATATAAAGGACCTAATTGATGAATGTGTTTTAGGCTCTGTTTACACTAGTGCGACTTCAGATATGACTTGAGTCGCACAGAATTGCACGACAAATCACATTGGCGAGATTCACTAAAACTGGAGCGGGCAAAATCTGGGGAAGCTTTAACCAGAAACCAATCAGCTTCCAGGTTTTACTGTCAAAGCTTAACTGAACAAGCTAGAAGCTGATTGACTGCCATGCACAGCTGCACCAGATTCTGAGTGCTCCAGTTATGGTAAACATCCCCCATTGGTTTTAATGGTATCCTTTTACATCAATGCAAGAGCGATTTTGGAATAGGGTCCTGTACTACATTGGTGCAATTCCAGCATGATTTTGGCCCCAAACCTTATTCAAGTTGCATCATAGTTGTATTACATAATTGCACTGAAAGTTGGATCAAAATTGGATTGCAGCAGTGTGAACCTAGTCTTAAGGTACCATTAGGCATAAGATGACAGTTGTAGACTGCATACTGATTTTATATATGTAGGACTCTAGAAGAGAAACACAACTTTGGGAAAACCAGGTAAACTCCAGACACGAACTTGAGGAAAACAAGCTGTTTATTACCAGCTGGGACTCAGTCAGACTCATGTCTGCAAAGCTGAGTGCCTTGAAATATCTCTATTTCTTCTTTGTTCTTATTAAGATATGTGCTAAACAGTACAACATATAACATTTAGCATTTGTTTAATTTCACTAACTGCCTATATTTCCACAGGATGTGTATTGGGGGGAGTGAGCTAAAAGTTAGTTCTTTATTTTTGGAAATTAGAAATATTAAGACCTAATGGGGAACTGCAATATTTGGGTGCTGCCACACTAAAGCTGTCCATACACGTTTCATTTTCTGGCTGAATGAGGGAAAATAAATCAGTTCCCCCTTCCACACTGTTTAGTGACTAGTTTAATGCAAGAGCCACTACTTGCTTTTCTATTCAGTCAGACGCAGCACCCACGACAGCCTGAATACCTGAATGTAATGGTAACGCATATTGAGCCCTCAAAAGGTTGTGTGGAATGGCAAGGACGCCATGTTGTTCAGATTCAGCCATGACAGTTTGTAGCACAAGTTAGTGAATACCAGCAGTGGTTCTCTTCTCTTCATCCACCCAAGAAACCTCTGGTGCAGTATACAAACTGCTAGCTGATGCCAGAACATTGTTATCCATACATTGATCAGACACACAGACCTCTCCATTACCCAATCCACAATTCCAGTCTGAAAACCCTAATCGAAGTGTCCCCCTCGCAAGCTTGAGCAATCCGGAGACCTAACAGACCTTGGATTGTAAATACCATAGTGGAATACAAATTTCTGATAGACGGCTTTTCAGCCAAGATTCTAAAAGTTCAGAATATTTCATAACTTATGAAATCATTATAGCACAGCCAGAATATAGACATTTTCCCTCCCTTAGTGATTGGGTAGCATTTTGAACCCAAACACCTCTATGTTAGGAGGGAGCAGAGGGGATTAGGCCTCCATACTCCTCCTATGAGAAACAGATATCCGAGACCTGTCACATCTATATCCATTTTGAAGCTAAATTCATGCTGGACAATAATTTGCATGGTAGCAGACTGTAAATGGTAGCTATTTAGATATATAAATACTTATAGGAAATTGTATTTGGGAGTTGGTCATAAACTTGGTGACCTCCCAGCACCCATCCCTTAAGCCGGATGATTGGTCTGATGAGATGATCTCTGTCAACACCCATTTGATACGACAGAAAAAGGGAATGACAGGACCTGTGGGCAAGTTCTCATTTTACCATCAATGAAGGAACATCTGTCAAGTTATGAGAGCTTAGAACATCTTTCTTATTGATTGAAATCTGCTAAACTGAAGGACTTTGCAAGTATTGTCCATTTGTAACTCTCCGTTGTTTTATGGTTTCTTTATTTCTTTGTAACATATTCTTCTGTAAATATTTTATTTGTTATTTATTACCTTTTCAGAAAAGTTTTAAAATTGTCTCTAAAGCTTTTAATGCAAACTAAAAGAATTTCTGTCTCTGAAGAGTGCCACTGTATAATAATCCTCTGAATATACCTGTCTGTGGTGACAGTGTATGTTAAAGACATTTACTCTAAATCCATAGTTCTTATTGTAAGAATATGAGTTTCCCCTCTTAGTAAAAAGGGGGTGGTGGCAGTTTGGAGTTAAAGAGTTAATTGCTAATTAACCTAACTCAGTGACAATTGCTCTCAGGCTGCTGGAATCTAGATTGTGGTCCCACAAGCTGGAAAATCTTTGTGCAGGGTGCAGATGAGAGTGGCATTGTTACACAAGAGTGAGATTGGCCAGTCCTTTATTATAAATTGGTAAGAAGGCCAGGAGTTGGGCACCGCATTTGTCACACTGAATAGTGACTGCATCTAATAAGATGCAGTCACTGTTCAACCAATAATTCTCTACCAAGCTCAGTCAATTTTTTACACTGACTTTTATGAGCCAGATAGTGCTGAAAGAGCCACCTATGGTTTGAATTTTGGTGGATTCCTTAGGAATTGGCTGAAATCTGAGCCATGTATGGCCAGCATAACATTGGTGGTTAGTGGAGAATTGCCTCCAAACATTTGTATTTAGTAACAAATCCCTTACACTAGTGAGATATGTCCTCTTATATTGGTGGTTCCAGGTAGTAGGATACCCTTATATTATGGTCAGGTAAAGAGGTGCTCCCTTAACATATATGTTCAGTGAGAGAAAAATGCCCCATTTCACTGGTGGCCAGTGGAAAGAATTTTCCCTATATTGGTGGCCAGTGGAAAGAATTTTCCCTATATTAGTGGTCAGTGGAAAAAATGCTACTCTTACAAACAGATTGTTGCCATGCCCATTGCTCTGCCAAGTAACGTCTCTGAAATTATACAGGCACCTTCAGGGTGGATCCACTGCTCAGCGATCTCTCAGTAACCACTGGAGGAACCCTGGTTAGTGTTCTACAAAACCCTAGTTAGGGTTCTACAAAACCCTGGTTGGCTGTTTCAAACATCATGGCCAACTTCAAACAAAATCTTCGTTATATTCAAAATTTGATTGTCAAATCTGATGGGTTTCCTCCAATCCACTCTTTAATTTTCCTTTCTTTCCTATCCTTCCCCCTTCCCTTTGCTACCATAGCTTTTCCCTTTCCTCCCCACTTGCTTTCCCTCTCTCTTACAGACTTATTCAGGTAGGCAACACAAATGGTAATGATTATGTACATCAACATTTAGGGTTCTCTTTATAAATGTCTTCAGGATTCACACAATTTACACATAGGAATCCTGAGTGAAAGGTATGTTGCTCTAGGACAGGGGTGTCAAACTGGCGGCCCTCCAGCTGTTGCAAAACTACAAGTCCCATCATGCCTCTACCTATGGGAGTCATGCTTGTAACTGTTAATCTTGCAATGCCTCATGGGACTTGGAGTTTGGCAACAGCTGGAGTCCCACTAGTTTGAAACGTGTGCAAATGCATTATAAATATACCCTTTTGTCCACTTTCCAAAATGTATTTTCACTTAGCTAAGTGAAGAAGGGTAAACCCTGTTCAGTTCAATCGTCCAGTCATGTGCAAGCACAAATCCTGTTTCTTAATTTCCTTGACCCATGATTTGCTATTCAATACAAACACAACTTCTTTTTATTTATAAGCTATGTGATTATTCCTGTCCTCCTTTATTCGATTATTTCAATGATTCCAGATTGAAAATGGTATAAAATGGTAAGTAAATGACTGTGGCAAAATTGAAACTTATGCCTACACTTGTCAGGGTTATGATTCAAAAAATTAAACTCTGGGCATCACCTCAAGGAACAGGTATTTGTACAATGATGTGTTTTTTTTTACCAACTTCAAATACAGAAACCATGTGACAGTGACAAACTATGCACAAATATTACCATAAAGAATAAGATCTGAAAATGCGACCAGATTTACATACTTTTCCAGAAATGTTGTTAAATTTATGTATATTTTTGTTTTTAGCTTTGTGATCACTATGTATGAAGTTCTGAGCAGAAAATGTCCATTCCATGGTAAGGACTTATTGCTTTATTTAAATGTAAAAAAAATATATCAATGTGCAATTACTAGCAACAACTAATCACATTTCACCTACCATTAGTTGCCTTCTCTGGTTTGCTAAACTTTTCATTTTGAAAGATGCTTTACTGCTGCCATCCAGAACTTTTAACTGTCAAAAGTTCATTCCATACTCCAGCAGACATGCCAGTTGGTCTGATCACCAAGCGGTAGACCTTTTCCAATTAAACCATACCAAAGTATAGATAATTCTGAAAAATGATCTTTTCAGAAGTATAGACAATTCTGAAAAATTAAATCTAGATGTTCAGTTTCGATTCAAGTGCCCATTACAATCCCACATACAAAAAGATCTATATAAAGTTGACTTCCAGGCATATTGGAGGCACACCCAACCCCAAACCCCAGCCCTGGAGGCTTCCCAGGTGGTAATTTATGCTTTATATTTTTTTTATACTAACCTTTTTCAATGTCTTCATGCTGGTCAAGTGACCCACAGAGGGACCATTTCAGATCTTCTCCAGTGGTGGGTAATTGCAAAGCAATGTGGTGATGCCCCCTTGAGTGGGTTCATGATGCTCTGCACTCACAGTATGTCCTTAGTCTTCAGGGCAGGATCTCGCTAAGTGTTATTCAACCTGGAAGACTGAGGAAAGCTAGTGGTGAAATGTATTTACTGCAGAGGACAGAGTTGTTGGCTCTGGATTGGCAACTCTGCAAATTTTCAAGATGCCCAATGCTTCTAAAGCTGGTCATACACTGAGCAGATTTCAGCGGTTCCTGATGAACCATCTAAAATTAGCTTTGTAAGTGACCTTATCAGCATGACCATGTAAAACGAACATAGCCACCCTCTAACAGATAGTGGGATGACAACAGCAATAATAAAAGGGTTTGGAGATTTGGAGGAGGATGAGATTTTAGAAAGTATTTTTTGTGTTAAAAATACACACATGAATAGAATTTTGATTTAAAGCGGAATTTAATGTCACTTGTAGGACTATGTGAATTTTCTGTGGGATTAGGCTACATCCTTACCTTTGCGTTCATTTTCCATGTTTGTTACAGGAGTTACCATTTATCCCTAGGGAAAATATGGTTACTGTAAACTGCACTCAAAGACGCAACAAATCATATTTTTTTATATCAATGATCTACACTAATAAAATCGGAGTGATTATATATCTAACCCAATCCATAAATGTGAGATAATATGTTTCCTATGTTAGAACTGCTTTCTGGGCTCACTCTTACATTGGCTTCCATACTGCTGTCCTGTTATTTTGTTTATATTTCATGTTAAGTAAAACATTTTAGGAATTGAGCCAGTTGTAGCTGGTGCTTTCGAACAAGATGAGAATGTTGCAGAACGGGTTTTGCAAGTTGCCTCTGTTACTGGAAATGTTTGTCTGGCTTTGCAATAAAATACAAAATACAATTGCTCTTCATTGTACAATTTTCATTCTTATAATCATTCTTTAACACTGGAGGGCCACCCCAAATGAAACATGATGGATTAATATATTACTAGGTCTGTTTGTAACAATTGGAGAAAGGAAAAAATAACCAGTTGGGTTTCATCTTATATATGGGTTTCTTGGGGTGACTGTAGCCTTATTAGTAGACTTACAGCAAAAACAATTGATTACTATCCATGATCATTTTTTTATTTGCACAAATATCCACATTTTCAGGATAAGCTTTTGGGGTGTACCTCCTTCTTCAAAGTCCAAGCAGTAGGGGTTGATTTACTAAAACTGGATAGTGCAGTTCTGCATAGAAAGCAATTAGATTCCATTTTTTTTGTCAAACCTTAATTTATCAAGCTGAAATTAGAAGTTGATTGGCTACCATGCACAGCCACACCAGATTTTGTACTCTGCAGTTTTAGTTAAACCCGAAACCCCAAAGTTTTGGCAATATGTTAAAATGGTTGTAAACCTCAGACATTAAATTTAAACAAAGCATATCATTCTATAGTGTGTACTTTTCTCAATCCAGAGCACTAAGTGTCATTTCTGTGTGTTGCTTAGTTCCTCTGCTATCAGCATGAATCACTTCTAACAAGTTTTTCTGACACCAAGAGAAAAATGGTGATAGGGGACGGACCTCCAGCAGATTGACAGGGAAGATTCTGTTCCCATCAGTGGGGGATCCAATCACAGATCCCCTGCTGATCAGTGCAGAGCGGGCATTGGACACATATGTGTCCACTCAGCTCTACGGGTGGCTAGGTGTAACTAGACTCCTCTCTCTGTTTACACCCAACTACCTTCTGATCTGCCTAAATGGAAGAGGATGGATCCCCTAATGTTTTCTTTTAGCAGACTGGATCAGACCCAGAGGTAGGTGAGTATAAACAGACGCAAGTCCATTTATATCTGCCTGTCCAAAGGGATGATGGACCTTTTGATCAGGTCTGCCTGACAAACTGACAGGCAGACATGATCGGATCACCGATGCAAAAGGGGCCTTAGGCGTTTCTTTTTAATTTTGTGAATTGATTACGTTTCTCCATAGGAAAAAAAAACGGTTGTTTCTTGTGTTTTGAAGCTTGGTGTGAGCCAAACTGTGTATAGATGAATTAGTTCATCCAGTTGTGTAGTGGAAATCATGGCAGTTACAAGGAGAAAACGTCCATCTTCTGTTCTAGATAAGAAGGCTGCATGTAACATTTGATGAAGTATCATGTACCTTTATCCTTTTGATTTTCGTCCTTTTAACTGCCACAGCTTGATAGCTTGTATAGGGGAAACAAACCAAGCTCGATTTACTAGTCTGCTTGAGGAAAACCTGATAGCAGACACTCATATTACACATGTATTCCCCTATTCTTCAGTTAGGTAAGGGAGTGACTAGCTGCTTTTTTAGCTATTGGCTGATATCATTCTTGCGTCAAGCACAATGGCTTATTGGTTAGAACTTTTGCCTTGCAGCCCTGGGGTCCCCAGATCAAATCCTGGCAAGATTTCTTCCCACAGTCCAAAGACATGCCAATAGGATAATTTTCTCCTCTCTAATATTGTCCCTTGCATGCGTAGACTGATGTGAAGGTAAAGTGCTGTGTAAACTAATGGCACTATATAAATAATAAATATATAAGCACACTGACAAATGAGACAATCTTTTCTTTTGTCAACCCCCCTTCCCCCAATAGCCATTCAAAAACAGTAAGGTATTTAAAAGCTAGGTTTAAAGATGTGGATATACAATGGCCACATCTGTCCATATTCATTGATCCTGCAACAACTTTTGTTGGCACCAATAGAATTTAATTGCCATATGTAGCACCCTCCTAGTCAGCTAGGGGGAGGTAGACACCTATTGTTAGTGAGGAGGGCTGAGTAGCAGCCTGGATGTGATAGCTAGCAGGGGTCAAATTTTGGTCAGAGCTGAGAGGCTCTGCAGACCAGCCCTCTGGAATTTCCCCCTGCTCTAGAACTTTGGAGAAATGTATAGACACAGTGTGTGGATCTGAGGAGCGGCTGATCAGCACTTTTCAGGGATCTTAGCCTATCCCCAACAGTAGGCTTGGAAGGGGCCAGGACAACCCTTAAAAGAGAGCTTTCTCAGCAGCAGGAGAGTTCGGGTGGAAGATGGAAAAGTGAGGCTGGAGAGCAGGAGCCTGAGAGGGGGCCCAGATGGAGAGGGGTTCACTTACAGGCAGTGGAGCTTGGAAGGAGGAAAGCACTGACCTTTACTATCCCCCAGAGCGAGGACCATCTGTGTAGCAGGGTAGGAGTGGCTCAGCTAGAAGGCCTGGTAGCAGCCACCAACCCACCAGCTGGACAGGAGAAGGACTGAGTGAGTTGACCTGCACCTCCTGGGCCAGAAAGGGAAAGGAGGCACTCTAGTAGTGAACTGGATTAGCTTGCCAACCAGGACTGTTTCACTGAATTTGTGGCAGACACCAGATCCCCTGCCCAGGGATTCCTCTAGACAGCTGGGTGAAAAAAAGAGGATTTATCTGGGGTCTGGGATGGTACTACAGGAGATGCTGGCTAGCTCTCCAAGAGAGACTGTTTTGCTGTAAAGACTTTAACACTAAATAGTTCCAGGAAGTTGTCCTCAGTTTCTCGGTTCCATTCGTTATCCCATACACCCCTTACCGCATCCAAGTTCAATTTTCCTAATAAAATCCCCAAAAAAACAAGCTCAAGGATTGGTTACTGTCTCCTCAATGCAAGTCTGTGTGAGAAACATGTGTTCCCTGACTGTACAGGATTATAGGGGGACCCAAAACCTCAGCAACTCCTAAGGGGGTAGTGCTACACACAGGGCTTTTTTTTCAGCTAGAACACGGGGGAACGCAGCTCCAGCACCTTCAGCACAGAATGTATGTAAGCGAAAGGAGTGCTGGATTGTGCTGGAAAGTGAAGGTCTTTTGTTGCTGAGGAGATATATTGTTGCTTAGGGGGGTTGTTATTACTAGGTGGGATCGATTGCTGCTGGGTTGAATCTATTGTTGCCTGGGGGTATTTAGTTGCGGGGGTCTATTGTTGCTGGCTGCTGACAAATCTATTGCTGCTGAAGGGTGTCTGTTGTTGCTGGGGTTGATCTATTGTTGCTGAAGGGGATCTATTGTTGTTGAGGGGTTGTTTTGTTGTAAGGGGATCTATTGTTGCTGGAGGAACTATCGTTGCTGGTTTGTATTTATTGTTGCTGGGGATATTTTGTTTTGGGGGGGTCTGATGTTGCTGGCTGCAGGGGATCTATTTTACTGCTTTCTGTTATCATTAACGAATTCCAAAGAAATTACTTACCACCACAAAATGATACTTTGTTCTGTATTGTGTAAAAGGGGTGGCACTACAAGGTGGGTAGGGCGTGGAACTAAGGGACAGTACTCGAAGGTGGGTGGAGAGCAGGGACAAGGACTGGCTTGGAAGGGGGGTGTTCCTGCACCTATTCTCTGAGAAAAAAAGCCCTGGCTACACATACAACTGTGTGGCCCAATACGAAAAAAAAGATGATGTGAATAACATGATTTTGTTACTATTTTGGCAGTATTACTAAACCCCCCATACATATCCCAAATCTGTCATAAAAAAAATCAACAGTGTTCAAAATAATATCACCATGTAGACTTACATGGTGGACTGAAGGATCCAGTGCATATTAGGAAGTGTGTAGCTGGGGGGTAGTTGTAAGCTTCTCTTCCTGTTGAGCCTTGAATTTTCTACAATAATGACACCATTGTGCGTGGCCATGATATATCATCGATATATCATACATCTGCCCCAAGGTGAGGAACAAATGTAGTATTTTGCATGGTGTTTCTTTGTGTACTACCCTACCAAGGGTACCAAACCAAGGACTTCCAAAAAAGATAGAACTGTAGACCAGAGATGATGTATCATAAATATTGTATTCTTATGTATATGATATTTGTGATTGAATTCATACATTACACACAGCTCTATGAACCTCATATATACTGTATATGGGCTAACAAAAATTATATTATTGAACTGTAAAGCAAAGACCCCTGCATTTTAGAATATGTGAATTATGTAATATTTGGAATCTGTGTATTTCATGTTCATTCCACAGCTGCCATATATAACATAGACTACTCTGCTATTTTTAACTGTGTGACAAATATATATACATTGTGCAACTAAAACAAACTTATTCTAGTTGTTGTCTTTGTAAACTCGAAGTATATACAGTATATTGTCAACTTTCTTTCACTCTGACTGAAAAAAACCCCATTCACATCATCCTGTTATATTTTACTGTTTCCTTGTATAAATCAAATAGAAAACTTTAAAAGAGAAGTATGGTCAAATCTTTTTTTTGGTCATACGTCTCTTTTGGATCACAGGAGTGCATTTACTTTTGCTCTTCTGTGACCAAGAATCAGCAGACAATGGGCTAAAGCCCACTGTTGTCTGACGACACTGAGCCACTCCAGTCTCTGGAAGGATCCCGACCATATTGTCAGGATCCACCCAGCTGCTTGATGGACAGCTGACTCTGGTTCTCAGCACATGGCTGAGAGCCAAAGCCAGCTGCGCTAGGCCCAACTTCAGCCTGGCACTCCAGTGAGCATTGGAGGGGCAGAGCAGAGAGTAATGACTAACAATCACTTTTCTCCTCTCTGAGAAGGTTCATGCAACCACACGTGTACCCAATCTTTGCTGTATGTACGAATGTGAGTTAGGGACCTTAGACTGAAAGTCACCTGAGGACAGGGACTGATGTGAAGGTACAATATATGTGTAAATTGCTGCATAAATTGCCAGTGCTATATAGGTACCTTTAATAAATAAATAAATAAAAAATTCACCAAAGAATAAAAATGAAACCTGCATAGGTAAATATAGATTGTCAAAAAAGGATCAAGAATAGATTGCTTATAGAGTTTCTATTTCAGAGCAAATAAATACAGATAAAAAAACAAATAACGTAAATGCCAAATAGGCCCCTCCTTGGTCCATGTCTATTCAGGACCAAAATTTACATCACAATTCTTGGTTTAAAGTGTTCCTAGTAAGTAAATGAAGTAGAATTTAATCATTAGTTCATGTTGCATCAAATCCAGATAGAAAAATCCTCAGATCGGAGCAATCTTCGAACAGTATACAACATTCATAAACATACCTCCAAGCTTTCTGAGATCAAGTTCGGATGGAAGACAGTGCTGGACTGATGCCGCTGGAGGCTGCCTAGAAGCAAGTAACTGTTTAGAGGAAATGTCTTCCAATGGGTTATATTCCAGTTGTAGTTGTCGAGTAATAGGCTCTGTTGGGATCTAGGGCTGCTACCTTTCGGATAATGACAATGGAGGCATCAGCGCAGGGAACACTTGGGTGATTGGAGAGGAGTGCCCGATGTGCAAAAAAGTCTCACTTGATGAATTTTATAGTTTATTGAAGATAAAAGTAAACAAGCAGAGGCATCACGTTTCAGAGAGAAAGATACATGGTAAAAACCCATAGTCAGTACATAGCATTCATATAAAGTGCAAAGTAAAAATGTGTGTTTAATATAGTTTAAAAAAAAAGTGGAATCCTCATTTAGTCTCTAAAAAAAATATTGTGGGTGGTATATAAAATTGAAACATTTAAAGTCCTTATTAAAATAAAATTGACTTGCAAAATTAGATATAAACTATCTGAATAAAGATGACTTGTGAGCTAAAGCTTTAGTTTGTTATTTTGTGCTTGATATACTTTTGAATGAGTTACAGTGCCTAGAAATAGTATTCATACCCCTTGAAATTTTCCACATTTTGTCATGTTACAAACAAAAACATAAATGTATTTTATTGGGATTTTTTGTGATAGACCAACACAAAGTGGCACATAATTGCGAAGTGGAAGGAAAATGATAAATGGGTTTCAAACTTTTTTACAAATAAATATGTGGAAAGTGTGGCGTGCATTTGTATTCAGCCCCCCTGAGTCAACTACTTTGTAGAACCACCTTTCGCTCCAATTACAGCTGGAAATCTTTTGGGGATGTCTCTACCAGCTTTGCACATCTAGAGTGACATTTTTGCCCATTCTTCTTTGCAAAATAGATCAAGCTCTGTCAGATTAGATGGAAAGTGTCTGTGAACAATTTTCAAATCCTGCCACAGAGTCTCAATTGGATTTAGGTCTGGACTTTGACTGGGCAATCCTAACACATTAATATGCTTTGATCTAACCATTCCATTGTAGCTCTAGCTGTATGTTTAGGGTCGTTGTCCTGCTGGAAGGTGAGCCTCCTCCCCAGTCTCAAGTCTTTTGCAGACTCTAACAGGTTTTCTTCTAAGATTTCCCAGTATTAGCTCCATCCATCTTCAAATCAACTCCGACCAGCTTCCCTGTCCCTGCTGAAAAAAAGCATCCCCACAACATGATGCTGCCACCACCATATTTCACGATGGGGATGGTGTGTTCAGAGTGATGTGCAGTGTTAGTTTTCCGCCACACATAGCGTTTGGCTTTTAGGCCAAAAAGTTCAATTTTGGTCTCATCTGACCAGAGCACCTTCTTCCACATGTTTGCTGTGCCCCCCACATGGCTTCTCGCAGACTGCAAACAGGACTTCTTATGGCTTTTTTTCAACAATATCTTCCTTCTTGCAACTCTTCTATAAAGGCCAGATTTGTGGACTGCACGATTAATAGTTGTCATGTGGACAGATTCTCCCATCGAGTTGTGGATCTCTGCAGCTCCTCCAGAGTTACCATGGGCCTCTTGGCTGCTTCTCTGATTAATGCTCTCCCTGCCTGGCCTGTCAGATTAGGTGGACGGCCATGTCTTGGTAGGTTTGCAGTTGTGCCATACTCTTTCCATTTATGGATGATGGATTGAACAGTACTCCGTGAGATGTTCAAAGCTTGGGATTTTTTTTATAATTAACCCTGCTTTAATCCTCTCCACAACTTTATCCCTGACCTGTCTGGTGTGTTCTTTGGCCTTCATGATGCTGTTTGTTCATTAATGTTCTCTAAGAAACCTCTGAGGCCTTCACAGAACAGCTGTATTTATACTGAAATTAAATTACACACCGGTGGACTCTATTTACTAAGTAGGTGACTTCTGAAGGCAATTGGGTACACTAGATTTTAGTTAGTGAGAGTAAAAGGGGCTGAATACAAATGCATGCCACACTTTTCAGATATTTATTTGTAAAACATTTTGAAAACCATTTATCATTTTCCTTCCACTTCACAATTATGTGCCACTTTGTGTTTGTCTAAAATCGCAATAAAATACATTTAATTGTTTTGGTTGTAACATGAAAAATTTCAAGAGATATGAATACTTTTCCAAGGTACTGTAAGTATTAGTGGGTAATGCAGCATTACAGGCCATGCAGGGTCATCTTGAGTGACTATGGGAGAAGGTAGAGCCTGTCATACATTCCCTACCGCATTAAAAGTACAGGAGGTGTATTGCTGACCTCACACCATGCCCCACTGAGGAAATCCGATAATCTGGACGAAATGCGTTAGATTAGACTGAGATGGTCTGGCAGACCAGAGTATTGGACTTGCCTTTACATACACAACGACACACATTCAAAGACTTACCAGTGTAATGGGACTACGGTATTTAAGGAGGCATTGGCCATCTTTTTAGTATACTCATTACTAATATAATAGCCTGCAATTACTTGTGGATGGGTAAGACCATCTGATTTTTTTTTTGTGTGATACATAGCAAGTCCAGACTGTTTGGATTGTGCAAGAATTGTGAAGTATATTGAAGTCCTGAACACACATGGGGCCAAAGAGGGGTCTATTTGGCATTTACATGTTGTATGGTGTTTCTGTCTGCATTGTATTGCTCTGAAATTGAGGCTTTTAAATGGAGCACAAATCCGTATTTTACAGCTTTCCTTATGATTTATACAAGGAAACGGATAATGGATGACGTGAAACTTTTTACAAAGACAAAGTTACAAAGACACAAACTAGAAGAATTTTGTTTTGGTTGCACAATGGATATATAAGGGAAGCAGGACAAGCAGCTAAAAATAGCAGAGTAGCTGTGTGCTATATATAGCAGCTGTGGAATCAATGCCCTTCACATAATCAAATCAAGTGCAGTGGTTTTAGCTTTATTATTATTATTATACAGGATTTATATAGTGCCAACAGTTTGCGCAGCACTTTACAATATAAGGGAGACAGTACAATTACAATACATTTCAGTACAGAAGGAATGTGAGGGCCCTGCTCATGGAGCTTACAATCTAAAGGAAGGGGGAGGTGAAATAAAAGGTGATAGCTGCGGGGCATGATCTGGCGGAGGTGATTCAAGTACAGTTCTTAGGTGGAGGTGGGGTAGGCTTCCCTGAAGAAGTGAGTTTTCAAAGATCGCCTAAAGGCAGACACGGTGGGGGCTGACCGGACATGCTGTGGTAGGGAGTTCCAGAGGATGGGAGAGGCTCTGGAGAAGTCCTGGAGGCGAGCGTGGGAGGAGGTGATGAGGGAGCTAGAGAGGAGGATATCATGGGAGGAGCGGATTGGGCAGTATCTGTGGATGAGGTTGGTGATGTAGCTAGGGGCACTGTTGTGGATGGCTTTGTATAATATGTATTACTCATTGGCAGAATAATCTCCATTTTTGGGGGGGTATATATTGTTAGAATTTGTAATGGAATAAATATCCTGCCATGAGTGTTTTATTTATGTTGTTGACACTTACACCCAGATTCTTTAATGGCTGTTGGTAATAGCTTTTTTTTAAATAAATAAGTTATGGTTAGGTTTTATCCTTTATAAACACAGATTTTTTTTCTTCCGTATGAGAATCAGGTTTATTTTGTCTAATTGTAAAATTTTTATATTTTTTAATAAGCTAAACACCAGGTGGGCACACAAAAAGTGAAACATAAAAAAGTGCATAATGTGTACACATGGTCCTCCTCCAATGAGAAAGGACCCTGACCCTGTTCCCCCAGGGCACAAAACTCTTAATGTGGACTAGGGTACTCGTTGTCCCTCTGGCCAAAACCACCATTGTTTGGGGGAACTGTAGAGGCAAGGTCCCACCCAAGTACCAGGTGGCTCCTACAAAGGGAGACCCCATGGGAGGGGGACAACCTGGCCATAAGGCACCTACACTCTAGATGCCGGGAGGGAGTGGAAGTGCGTAGTCCTGTGTATAAGAAATAATACACTGTTAAAAAGCCATAAATACATTTCCTGGTTATTTTAATGCATTTTTGTATTTACTTTTGTGACAGACAGCGACCCTTTAAAATGGGAGACATTAGTACTGAGAGGTCTCAGGCCCCAACCAAGCATCAACACCATTTTAAAGCACAGCAATCTCCCACAAAGTCATCACATGCATCTAAGTCGGTTCATCAACCTGTGCTGGCATCAGAACCCCAACATGAGACCAACAGCAGCTGGTAAGTTCGGTATCTGTTTTCAGAATAAAACCAGCCATAAAATGATCAAATCTCGGCTGGTTCAGCAAGAATTCGATCCAACTGTGGGCAGGCTGGTTGTACCCAAGTTGATCAATCAAATTTGATAAAATCAGCTGCTAGCAGTAATTGTGTTCTGTCAGGCAGGAAGGATCCCCGCCGGAAGAACACAATAGCACTGCGAGAGGGGTTCCCCAATTAACACTGACTGTTTTGATGAGGGAATCGAGCAATTTTCTTTCCTTCCACCTGTGGTGGAAGGAAAGAAAATCACATAGTCTGTGGCCTGCTTAAAGTGGTATTAAAAGCTCAGCATCTTTAAAAAAAAAATAACAAACATGCCAAACTTACCTGCTCTGTGCAGTGGTTTTGCACAGAGAGGCCCTGATCCTCTTTTTTTCATGTCCCCCACCTGGTTCCTTCCCCTTGACCAGTGCCCCAGTAGCAAGCCACTTGCTATGGGGGCACTGGTGTGTGCTCGCTCCTGAGCCCTGGTCTATGCATCCATGAGACACAGAGTTGCAGCACTGCCCCGCCTCCCTCTCTCCTCATTGGCTTACGGGCTGTGATTGAAAGCAGGCTCCCACTGCTGTCTCAGCCAATGAGTAGAGAGAGTCCCGGGACAGCTGAGGCTCTTGTGCACATCGCTGAATCAAGAGGGGGCTCAGGTAAGTATTGAGGGGGGCTGTGGGGGCAGCAGCACACAGAAGGTTTTTTACCTCCACACATAGAATGCATAGACACATAGAGCCACAGCACTTGCCCGCCTCCCCCCTTTCCTCATTGGCTCACTAGCTGTGATTGACAGCAGTGGGAGCCAATGGCTCCCACTGCTGTCTCAGCCAAAGAGGAGAGAGAGTCCCGGGACAGCTGAGGTTCTTGTGCACATGACTGGATCAAGAGGGGGCTCAGGAAAGTATTGAGGGGGCTGTGGGGACAGCAGCACACAGAAGGTTTTTTACCTTCATGCATAGAATGCATAAAAAAAACCTTCAGCCTTCACAAAACATTTTAGTGCAGTATCCTATTACAACTAATTTGGATCTATTCTTAACTGCTCCAACGACCGGCGAAAGCTGATTGGTTGCTATGGGTTACTGCTCTTGAGAGTCAGCACTTAAAGTGTATTTCCACTTTTTCAGCCAAATTGGGAATTTACCTACTTTCTGGTACAAGAATTGATATTGATGAATAGTAAAACAGCTGGTCACCCACACAAGGGGATCACAACAGAAAGCATACAGTAAGTGGAGACATATTTGGGATGACATACAACATGACAATTTTGTTTTTTAAGAAGACAGCAGGGCGACCTTGCGGCATGAGCCGTGGGTCTGCGTGGTGGGAATATACCTACTTTTATATCTGTTACATGTTTTCATTCACATAACATAATAAAAAATGTTTTTAAATTATAGCTGCCCTTCTTATTTACGCTCTTTTTCTCTTCAGCAAAATTTTACAAGATTGGGGAAGCTGTGTTTGCTATAACTAACCCTGTCAGTACTATGCTAGCAGATTTCATTATCAGTTGTAAATTATATTTGAACACTGTCTGTTAATGATTAATAAAAGGTTAATGATTTAGCAGCTGTGCTTCCCCATTGTATGTTAATGAGTGGAAGCTGAGCCTGTCCTTTGCCTTTCTAATGGGACAAAGGTAAGAAATATATTATTTTAGGTATGCTGTGTGAATGGAAACAGATAACTAACATATAGAGGGGCTCTCTCAATTTTGACTGCAAAAGTGGATGCATGTTGCAACATCATGAAAGAGAAATCTTTCTTTTTAGAACGAAAATAATTTTCAGCTAGTGCTGGCTCTGTGTGCCTCACACAGATCTGTAGGGAAGACGCAGAAATGAGAACAATGGCAGGTGAGACGTGCAAAGAACCCGCACAGACAGATAAGCAATTCAATGGGGTCAAAGACTATGGGGTTTATTTACTAAAGGTAGAGAGTGCAAAATCAGACTCGCTGCTGCATAGAAACCAATCAGCTTCTAACCTCAGCTTGTTCAATTAAGCTTTGGCAATGAAACCTGGAAGCTGATTGGTTTCTATGCAGAAGTGAGCCTGATTTTGCACTCTCCAGTTTTAATAAATAAACCCCTATATCTGACATCATGTGTGCTTTAACCGCTTCAAGTCCGGGCACTTTCACCCCTTTCCTGTCCAGGCCAATTTTCAGCTTTCAGTGCTGTCACACTTAAAGGCTGTAAAAGCAATAATTTCTCCTTCTCTCTGGCTGTATTCTTGCAGCCATTGAGAAATACTGTGTGAGCTGTGATTGGTCACAGCTTGTCACATGGTACAAAGCTGTTGTGAATAGTCTTGTACCATGTGACCTCTGTGATCATTCACAGATTTCACACGTAGTAAGCAATGATGTGAGGAAGTGACATCTTATTTACTACTGTTCCTGTGATTACTGAATGGCCAATCAGTGATCACATGAATTGGGACCTCACGCAGAGGTCCCGTACAGCGATCGGTGTTCTGCTGTGTCCGGAGGACACAGTGGGCACAGGATCGTGGTGCCGCGCACTCCCAGGGAGCTGACACAGGCAGTGAATGCGGAGGCCGCTTGTAAACGGCCACCTGCTCCTGCACTGCTCCCATCCGGCCGTTTATGTACATGGGCTGGACGGGAAGTGGTTAAAGTGTAAGCCCAAAAACAAAAATGTAATAAATTGCAGCTTACCAGTCCTTCAATGTGGTGTCTACATTAGTTTTGTTTTTTTTTCTATATTCCTGCCAGTAACACACTTTTTTTCTAGGTTAGCTACACTCATTCCTATACTGTACTTGTGGAAGATTAATTATTATTATTAGTTATAATATTATTATAACTAATATTATTATATTTATATAGCGCCAACAGTTTGCGCAGGGCTTTACAATATAAGAGCGACAGTACAGTTATAATACAATAAAAATCAAGAGGATTAAGAGGACCCTGCTCATAAGAACTTACAATCTATTAGAAATGTAACCACCCTTGAATAGCAGAATTGTCAACCTGTGTAGTGTCCTTTTAGATGGACTAGTAGATTTACATGGATTTTACATAAGTGACTAACCAATTAAACCCTAACACCAGCTAACACGCTTTAAGCAGTTATAGGCACAGTTTTTTTTCCTGCTTGGATAATGGTTTAACTATATTAATAAAAGCTGACCATTATAAGCTACTGTAAAAGGTGTGTCTCATCCCTCTTTCTGCTACTTTTGCTGGAGAGCAGCCTGTCTCAATAACCATTATTTATCTGGTAAGAGATATGGTTATTGCATATGCCTGGTATAGAACTTTATCATTCTTAAATGTTTTAAAAACTGTGATGCAGGCAAACGGCCTAAATACATATAAGAACATGCACATACACATAAAAACACAGCTTACATACATATGTGGGAAACTGCCAAATAATTATACTGTTCTGTGCAGACAGTTTTGAGATCTAGACACCTGCCAGACAGCACAAACAGGTCCTCAATCTCCACTGCAGCAGCATCATAGCTTGATCAATAACAACCCTCAGGCCTGCTCACTGCATAACGAAGCTTCAGTAGTGTATGCTGCTTTCTTCTTACCAGTGCATCCGTGTGGCTACTGACTATTGGCGCTGACCCTGTCTTTCCAATTTGGGTGCTACAGTGCAGGCATTACAGGAGGCTAACAACACAAATGTAGGACACTTGCACTATTTTTATGTACATTTATTTGTTTTTTCTGATTAGTACGTAACTACATTATTTGGTGCTTATATTATTATTATACATGATTTATATAGCACCAACAGTTTGAGCAGCACTTTACAATATAAAGGGTGACAGTACAGTTGCAATACAATAAAATATAAGAGAGTTAAGAAGGCCCTGATCAAAAGAGCTGGCATTCTAATACGGTGGGGCAAGTGATACAAAAGGTTATAACTGTGGGGGATGAGCTGATGGAAGAGAGAAGATTTCAGATAGTTGGAGGCGTGATAGGCTTCCCTGAAGAGATGTGTTTTCAGGGATCACCCAAAGGTGGCCAGAGTAGGAGATAGCCGGACTGATTAGGGTAGGGAGTTCCAGAAGATGGGAGAGGCTCTGAAGAAGTCCCAGAGATCAGCATGGGAGGAAAAGACAAGGAAGCTAGAAAGCAGGAGGTCATGGGAGAAGAGGAGAGGATGGCTTGTGTGATATATTGAGACAAAATTGGTGCTGTAGCTTGGGGCAGAGTTGTGGATGGCTTTGTATGTTGTGGTTTTTATTTTGAATTTAAAGCAGCATCTGAGCACCACAAACCAAAAACGCTATTTCATTCATTTTTCATATTCAAAGCAAACTCCTCATCCATTCCTGTCTCCATGCTTTACTTTGCTGAGAAATCAGTTTGAAAAATGTCTCCTAGCATTCTTGGCCATGGCCATCAGCCCTTAGCTCAAGCATGCAGACAGGCTGTCCACCACTCGAGAAACGCACACAAGAAGTCCCTGACCCTTTAGCAAAATCACGCAGCACCAAGTGCTTTAGCAGATGAGTGGGGGCCCCTTTAGGAAATAATGGCACCACCATGCATTTGCTGATAGGGCGACGTATTTCTGACACACAAAGTGCACACCTATCCTTAATTGTTTTATTGCCTGTAGTTATGGATATTTTATGGATATATGTTTCATCCTCAGAGTGTTTGTCCCAACTACGCGGCATTCTGCAGACTTTTTCTGTTGAGGAGAGTAAGCGTGAAATGGACAATTTTGTTAATAAAAAGGTAAGAGATCAGTTTTATGTGTATGAAAACCCTATATCTGTTTTTGACTATGTTTGGTGCCATGATATGTTGACCTTTAGGAGCATGTTAGGGTGTTAGGGTGTAACATGCTTCTTTGTACCCACCTTCCGCCTACAGCTCTCTGTGACCGCGGGCAGGGATCTTCACTGTCACAATTTGAAAAGAGTGTGGCATGTGGGGCTCCCGTCACATGGCCGTGCCATTCACTCACAGTTTCCTGTGAATGAATAAACTACAGGTAATGTCAGCCATCAGCTGACAGCTTGTAGTTCTCAATGAAGTGCGAGGGCGCTGGGGAGCATGCTCATAGTTAATTGGTTCTTCCTGCCATTCAGTAATTACCTACCCATACAGGTGGGACAGGCAGACAGCTTACTGAGAGTCTGCAGGATCCTGGTATTTGTACCCACAATCTGCTGATCACGGGTGCAATGCTTTACAGGCTGCAATGGAAACAAATTATAAATGCACATTTTTTTACCTGCAAATAAATGTGCATTCATTATTTTTTTTTACAAAAAGTGAACTTATCCTTTAAGTAAGCAAACTGATTTTGGGACTCTTTTGCAAAGTTTCTTACCTGAAGATTCTTTCAGCAACAGTAATTTCTGTTACAATCAGACAAAGCTAAACCACCCTGCATTTAGCAACAGTGCAGGCATCCTGCCTAGAATTGGGAAGGCCTTGAAAAAATGGAAAATTTTAGAAAAGAACAGGTTTTTTTCCAAAGCCATATTTTGTTTTATTTTCCAGAAAAATAAAATAAAAAAAAATAAAGGGTGAAATATGTTCTTTTACAATGATAAATAATATATCTATGATAAGGTATTCAAACTCCATAGTATGAAGACCTTAAAGCTGAGTTCCACCCAAAAGTGTAAGCTCCACTTTTCTGCCTCCCCCCCTCTTCTGCCCAGTTTGGCACCTTTTGGGGGGGAGGGGGGGGCGGGTACCTGGTTTTGAAAGGTACCCGCTCCCACTTCCAGCTCAGTTTGCCATGGTGAACTTAACTGGAAGTTTGCCCACCCCCCCCCCCCTTCCACTTCCAAGGTCCCGGAAGACTGCAGCCCATTCAAAGAGCACAGCACACTTTGCACATGTGCAGTACGAAACTGGCTTCCAGGTTTCCCTTAGTCAAGATGGCAGCGCCAGCACCTGATAGCCGACTGAAGAATCGGCTTAGGGTAAGGACACCACTGGATCCCTGGACAGTTAAGTGCCATAATATTAAAAGTCATCAGCTACAGTATTTGTAGTTGTTGACTTTCATTTTTTTTTGGGGGGGGGCAGAACTCTACTTTAATTAAAGATTTCTGAGTCCAAAATTATTGCAAGCTCTCTCAGCTGAAGACAAGCAAATCCTGGAATACAATTCAAGTAACACTGTACTTATCAATGCAGTTCTCAAACAAGAGAAATATGCATTTATGCCACTAGGGAACACTGCAGGCTTCAGTTTAGTTTGCTTGTTGGCTTCATCTTGTACCACCTACAGTTGGATGATTATTGGGATACAGTAGGTGATAGTTTCTGTCCTCCTCTCAGGCCTTAATTGACGGTTAAGAGGGTAAATTTGTGTAACAAATTAGTTTATCTTTATATCTTTTAAATTATTCCTATTAATGTTCTCCACCATCACATCTTAATTTTTACCTATAGTCTGGTCAGTAAACTGTTTTTTCTTTTCCTCCTCCCAATAGAATGGTGAAACCAACATATAGACTTTAGAAATATTTCCACAGTGCAATTTCTGCTGAGAGGAAAGCTGCAATATTGTGGGAAGAAATATTCTTTTCCAAATGCTACAAGGATGACAAAACATATCCTTGCATGCCAGAGGTGCCCCAAAGACATTAAAATACTTTATGGAAATAAATAATGGGGACCATAGCTTTTCCCTCCAGAGTTCTCCTTCCAGAAACTCTTTCTGCTGCTTCTAGTTTAATGCTGAATAAGCTGTACTTTTATTTCAAGCATAATACTTTTAGCTACACTTCATTGCACCTTCCCAGGGTAACAAAATGATGTTCAATTTGTAAAATTACTCCACACTGAATTTTTTACTTTTTCCGAAAATTTCATTTTTTTCGGAAAAAAAAAACGAGGACATTTTTTTTTCCCATGGCTTCAAATTTTCTGAAAATGTACATCTCTAATCCTGCCATGTGAGACCCTTCAGTTGGCCACTGGGCTTCCTATCTGATAGATGTGACAATACAACTGCCAATAAAAGTAGTGCACATGGCAGACTAGCAATGCTACTTCTTATTGGGAGGTAAAGGCTTAAGGTGGCCATATCAAAGTTTGGCTGGTTCAGTAGGGATCTGCCAGATTTCAATCCATTTATGGGCGGGCTGGCTGTACAGAAGTTGATCTTCTGATCAACTTCTGTACCACCAGCCTGTCAGGTTTTTACTGATCGCTGTTAGACTACAATAGCTCAGTGCGGAGGATTCCCCCATCCACATCAAGTGTTTGGATGGGGGGATCAGGTCAGAAACCTGCTGGTTGAACAGAAAAAACTGACCCATTTTTGGGCTGCTTAAAAGTGTATGGTCCCTTGTGCCAATTTAAGAATTAAATAATAACTAGACTTAGGCTTTAAAAGTCAGCATATGGAGAACTGAACAGTTAATGCTGTTGTCTAGAATTCTGCAAAGTTTAGTTTACCGAATAGAAGGAAGTTATTGTCTAAAGCCACATAATTATTAACCATCAGAACATTCAGTGAAGCTCAGTAGGTTTGCCAACTATTGTTGTTAGGCTGAATATACAGTTGACTTGATTGATTTGATGGTATGTTAATCTTTAAAAAAAAAGATTAACTTTTTAACATTGTTTTGTAAGTACTTAAGAAATGCATGTTATTTTCTGCAGACATTAATATAATTGCAACACATTAGCTTTGTTTGTGTTTAATAAAAAAAAGGAGGATAATGGAAATCATGATGAAGTTATAGCAGGTTTACCAACCTTAAAGTAGAATCCCAGCAATTTAGAGAGAAAAAAATCTTTGTCCAATAGTTTTATGTCGTTTGTGTCCCCAGTGGGAAGATCCACTCTCACTATCTGCCATGATAACAACTGACTTCAGAAGGTGAGGATAAACCCACATTGTACCGTTGTCACTGGGACAAGCAGGGTGGAGATGCTTTGCAATTGGGACACCTGTGATATCTTTCAAAGCTGCAATTTCCCCTCACTGCGTTGAGGTTTCCACTTACTTACTGCCATGTTTCTAGGACAGGAAGTAAAGTATAATTTCTTCATTTGTGGCACAGAGAGCAATAAGAACCTAGAAGAAGTTTGAGCCCCTTCCTTCTCTATCCTAAACTAAAATAAATTATGCCTGAAGTTTTACTTTAAATTTGGTGTATATGTAGAGCATGCTAAAATTGGATTTTTTGTCTGACTTTCTCATTTAAATAAAATCTAATTTTGCATAACCTAGCAGTAAGAACATTAGCAATTGCTAACAGACAGACCTAAAAAAAGAAAACTGCTTTGTGAAAACATGCAGTGGTCATAGTATTTCTTGTGATGAAATCTGTACAATCATTATGAAAGCACATTACAAATACTGACTGCAATATCTATTTGTTCCAGCAGATGGCAATGCAGGTCTCCCAGTCCCAGACACGCACAGTGGAATATGACATCAGATACCTGGATGTAAGTAGATAAAGTGAAACTTAAATGTGTCCGAGAACTACAAACCTAAAACACTATTTCATTGATTCAATTCATTTTTTATATTCAAAGCAAACTCAGCCATCCATTTATGTCTCCATACTTCATTTTTTGGAAAAATCACTTTGAAAAACATCCCCTTAGCATTTCTAGCCATGGCCATTTTGAGAAAGGGAAGGTGATTCATGTAGCCTTTACTTCCTGGAATCCATCTGCCCTTAGTACAGTCACACATTAGCTATGCTTAGCTGAGAACACTACTTGCCTTTGAGGTGTCATTACATTGCACTGACAGCCATTGCAGATCGCAAGGCTAGTGCTATTTGAATGCGGTGCGGGAAACGTTCGCAGATTTCTACATTGCATTATAGTGTGAGGGCTAAGAGTTTGGTGTGTGGGGGCCTGGTTCTGTCTATGACAGCAATCACCTGGCAGGATGAACAGGACAGATCTCCGGACCCTTGGGTACTCCATGCCTGGCTGGTGATCAAGGATGGTGGATCAGTGATGCCTGATTTCTGCCTCCTCCTCCTCCCATTCCTTCCTGTAGCTGGGCTCCTCATTTTGCACCCCTGGTTGTCCCTTCTATCACCCTAGGCACAGTCCCAGCATCTCTTCTCCCAGCCCGGATGTCCCGGATGTCAGCCCCAGTGTTATGTTCCTGGCTCAGGCTCTGAACACATGATTTACCTTCTTAATGTTGTAAAGTCGGGTGAGCATGCTGACCCCCCCACGCATTGAGGAAGGTGAGTTTGTGAGATAAAACAACTTGATCCTAAAAATGGAGCCTTATATATAGTGGAAAAACAACAAACTTCCCAATCCCAAAAATGGGATAATACTCGTACACCAAATGTTTAAATAGTGAATCCCAATAATGGGATAATCATACATCAAATAACAATAAATAATAAGTGACAAGTGCTTTAAAAAACAACACACACAATATTCACATGTGAATTCAACAAATCTATAAATATGGATAAAAATGAAGAAATTAAAAAATAGAAAAATATGTATTCGGTGAAAAAACAATCATATAAATAAATGTCCAATAAGGTGCAAAAGATTTCCACAGCTAAGGTGCTTCACTATTCATTGAATATGCAAAATGGTGCCGTGTGGGGTGCGCACCAAACAGATCCTTCAATGGCTAAAATGCCCCCTCACCTCCTTCATATGACCCAATGGGCCAATGCGCCTTTTGGATCACACCTGGATCCTACACGGTTAGGATCTCCTTGCTACCCGACCTCCAAACAGGCTCCACAAACAGCATAAGGATGTCCCCTCTCCCTCCTTCGTATGACCCAATGGGCCAATGCGCCTTTTGGTTCACACCTGGATCCTACACGGTTAAGACCTCCTTGCTATCCGACCTCCAAACAGGCTCCACAAACAGCATAAGGATGACCCTTTCCCTGGATAGGTAGATAGGTGACCTTACAAGGTGACAAATCTGAGTTTGTCAGATAGCTTCTGCTGGCTGGGCTGCAGCACAAAGTGCTACAGGCTGCTTGTCCTCCACTACAGGAGTTGGGAGCGGGAGATGAGGAGAATGGCGGAGGCAGCCTGGGGGAAGGAGGTGGGAGGGAGGTGTGTTGTTATAGGGAAGGAGAAAGATCGCTTCTATAGCTCCCATGCTCCACAGTTAAATGAGAGCACTTGTTTGGCTAGCTCCACCGACAGCCCCTTCCTTTCTGCCCACATGTTGGATTGTTCAACGCCGGCACCACAGCTCTACCGTTTCCCTCAGACTGAGGTTATGGATTTTAACACTGCCCCCACCCTTCCATCCTGGTGTCCTAAGGTGGATGCCTAAGCTGGCACTGGCCCTGGCTGTGGACACAGGTCATCATGGGCACTCTGACTGGTCTGTGGTTAAGAAGCCCCATACACAACAAACTGTTTGAACCACCATCCGTATTTTCAGCAATTTGAGTTACAGTAGCTCTCCTATTGGATCGGACTTACATGGGCCAGCCTTTGCTGTGCATCAGTGAGCCTTGGCCACCCATGACCCTTTCGCCAGTTCACCAGTTTTCCTTCCTTGGCTCACTTATGGTAGGTCCTGACCACTGCAGACCAGGAAAGTCTCACAAGAGCTGCAGTTTTGGAGTTGCTCAGACCCAGTCATCTAGCTATAACAATTTGTCTTTTGTCAAAGTCACTCAAATGCTTAATCTTGACTATTTTTTCTATTTTCAACACATCAACGTCAGGGACAACATGTTTGTATGAGGTTGCATATAGCCTAGAGGGGTGCTGCCCCAGATGGGAGGGTTAAGGTTAATGTTATTTCCCGGGTTTTCTTTGGTGGGCTTTTTGGTTCCAAACCACTGATCCTGTACCTATAAAAAGGGAGTGTGGTCTGGAGCTTTGAGCCTGGGGGAGCTGCAGTAGCCGTGGAGTGTTCGTATCCGAATTTCAGAGTTCCTGGCCCATGAGCTGTCACTACCGAGGCCAAGGTTCGAGATCACTGACCTACTGTAGCCTTCTTTCATGTAAGGGGACTGATAGTCCACCTTGAAGACATCATCCACTGGACTCCACGGACATGCCACAAATGGACTCTACCTATGCAGGTATGATGGGGCAGCACACAAGCCAAGAGATAGGGACTAGGGATGTAGGGAAAGAGCTGTATAGTACCCTGAACTCTGGTATATTTGGAATTTCTCAGTAAATCCTTTAAAACGTTGCCGTCTGCCTGTTCTGCAGTTATGAAAAAGATGTAATGCAAGTAACAGGCACATTTAGCCTACGGTTGGGGGCAGTTAAGACGCATTGCGGTATGAAGAAACAAGTGGTTATCAAGAGTAACAAAGGTTCCACCAGCAGCCTGTGGTTAAGTGTGTTCCTGTGACAGATGGGACGTTCTCTTGTAGCGAGGGAGTGTTTTCAGCATATCTCCCCTGGCGGCCCGTCTCCCATAGTAACGGGAGTGGATCAGTGCTTAGAGGTTCCCAACCTGCGCACTTGGTATGGAAATGGAAGATTTAAGTGAGTGTACGCATGGAGTCTGCACTAGGTGCACAGCGGGGTTCCATTCCGCTACTGAGAGAGAGGTAGAGATACGCTGGACAGGCAGAGAGGGCATATGTTCAATGTGTCCCTCCTAAATGCAGCAAGGGATGTAGTGGTGTATGTTAACATCAAGAGAGTTTATTGGAGCTCAGTCTAAAGTGCAAGTAAAGGTACCCCACATGGTGTAGAGTAATGGCCTGTCTCAGGTAGCCCAGAAGAACCCACCCGGGGTAGGCCTCCTGTGTGTCCCACACTTGGCTCCCAATGAGGACAGGAACATGGAGGAAGTGTTACCCGCCTACCACCTTTACATGTTCATTTGATGCTTAATATATAGGATCCCACCAACTTTCAGATGCCATTGTAAAGAGATAATCAATGTTATTCACTTTACCTGTCAGTTGTCATAATGTTATGGCTCATCGGTGTATCTTTGTTCTCTACTTGCAGATATGACTAAGGTTGATAGTTTGTTTGTCCTTTGCAGGATAGCTGGTTAACAAGCCATAGGAACAGAACTCAGAGTACCCCCGAGCAGGGCACTGAAGTATCATCACTTTGTCCTGAAAAAAAAGAAAAACGAAGTGGTAAGAATAAAAATTAAACATGCTATAAATGTACACAAAGATTCAGCTAATCCCTTCTTGAACCTCTAGATATTACCAGTGTTATGGCTTATGCTGGACCAGGTGCTGCTCATCTCCTCTGAAAGTTATGCTACTGTACATGCATGGCTTGTTGCTCCACATGTGCAATATGAGGACCCTGTGTAGCGGCTCCCAGCATAGGCTGCATCATCAATAGCCAGGGGTTGGCTGATTTAAAGCGCAATTCCAGGAAAGTTAAAGTGTATTTCCACTTTTGTAGCCAAATTTGGATAACACCTACCTTATATTTGTTTTATGTCTCCATTCACATAGCATAACTTAAAAAAAAATGTTTAAAAATTGCAGCTTACCTTTTGTAGATGCTCTGTTATGGAGCGTTCAGCAAGGAAAAATCCTACATAATTCTCTTTGTTTGTGAGGGGGGCTGAGCAGCTGTTTTTGCCACAATTAACCCTGTCTGTACTGTGCAGCAGGCAGATCTTCATTATCAATGTAACTAGATTTGAACGCTGTCTGTTGTAATAAAGGGGTAAAGGTTTTGGCCCGTTCACACGTGTGCATTTTTATGTGTGTTTTGCAGTACATAAAAACGCATGTGTCATGAAAATACATTGATTCCAATGAGGCCATTTACATCTGTGTGCTGTTTTGTAAAAACAATAAGGCATGTCCCATGTACATGCATTTACCCGCATTTTCTGGCCCAATGAAGTCTACAAAAGCATTTGAAAACACGTGTAAAATGCAATAAAAACGCGCTTAAAGAACATAAGCAAAACGCATGGCATGGAAGTGTAGACATGTGACTGGGCCTTAGGAGGCTCATAGAGCATTTGATTTTCTTTGGTGTAAAGAAAGAAAATGTCTTGATTCCCCTATCAACACAGCCAGCATTGATGGGGGAATGCCTGCCACTGTGCACTGTGCTATTGTGTTCTGGCAGTGGGGGGAAGAGGGGGGCACTGGGAGCTTCCCTGATGGGCAGAACACAATGATGTCTCCTAGTGGCTATAGTCACTGGCAGTAATTGCATGTATAAAAATCCAACAGACTGATTGTGCCTACACCTGCCAATACATGATTTGAATCTCGGCCAATCACTGAACCGGACGACTTTCAATCCATGTATGGGTGACATTAGGGGCAGAGCTTCTGCATTGTATTTTAATGTGGACAGACTCACTCTGACTTTGTTCAAAACAACCTTGCAGTCAGTCATGACAGCTTCTCCTGAAAAACGTGCAAGAGAAGAAATATGTTTCTAAAGCTTCTTGTTTTAGGCATGCTGTGTGAAAGGAAACACACATCAAACACGTAATGGAGTTTTTTCGAAATTGACTGCAAAAGTGGAAATACGATTTAAAAATAAACCCTTGCAGAGGGGCTGTGTCCTCAGAGCAACCGTAGATTGCTTATTTAGGTCTAGGGGACATAGAAAAGAAGATTGACTTGCCTGATCCACGCTGCTAGACTGGTCCCAGCAGCATCTTCTCAATGCTCCTGTGAGATGGGGAAACAGCTTTCATTGTTTGAACACTGTGTGGAAGTAAATTAATGTTTTGACTGACATTCTGCGGTTTAGCCACAAGATGTCATTGTTTTTCTAACACAGGCTCAGTGTCAGGGCAGGGCTGTGGAACGGACAGGTAGGCCTAGTGGCAGGGTAACGCACTGGCTGACGACAACCACCACCAACAGACTGAAGTCCCTCAGGGCGCGGAGTCTAAGTCCCAGGCTGCCCTTCACCAGGGCCCCTGATGGTGGGGATGGACTTGACGCAACCAGGGACCAGGTCGCGGCCCCCGAGACACCCCAGCTGCGGTAATGGCCGCCGCCAATGGCGTGTAGTTGGTGAGAATGACAATAGCGTAGTCAGACAAGCCGGGTCAATAACAACGGGACAAAACAGTACAGAACAGTAGACAGAGAATCACAGGTCACGGGCCGGGTTCAGCAACGGAAGGTCAGATCAAAGGGAAACGCAGAGAATGGTCTTAGTCACAAGCCGAGTCAGAATACCAGAAGAGTCACGAGCGTATACACAGAGCTGTAGCAAGACAAAGACACAAGACACAAGTGCAAAGAGCATGTGCAGATCCCAGGCTTATATGTACTCAGCCACACCCCTCTGGGGGATGGACCTCAGAGACCTGAAGGCATAAAAGATTCCCATCATGCTCAGCAGAAATCCAAGATGGATGCTAGCACATGGAGTAACATAACCTCTGGGAAAAGGTAGGACCTTGACACTCAGACTGCATTGATATTTGTATATTCATGAAGAGGTGGGGTTTTGCACTCAAAGTTGTAGTTTAGTGAACAGGAAGAGGAGACTGCAGCCATGTTTTGGACAATGCTGAAAGAAGGGGCCGTGTGAGCTGAGAATCCGAAGACATCCAGGTGTGAATGCGTCCTTCACTAACCAGAGTTGCAGCTGAGTGAAGCTGATGAGATTGCTGCCAGGAAGCTTATGAGATTGCTGCCAGGAATGCTGATGAGATTGCTGCCAGGAAGCTGATGAGAGCAGAGGAACTAAGCAACATATACGGCAAGACCGCATGCTTGTTGGAGAGACATTTGTTCTGTTCAGAGTCACCAGCGGATGCAAAGCAGACCCAGGTCGGTAAGATCGTGCACGCACCTGATTTCAGTGTTGGCACCTTAAGACTGAGTCCAGGCCTATAGTTAGTTAGAGTCTCTGTTTGTGTCAGGCCACAAGTGTTGTTACTGATCATTGGAAGGACTCCACAACTTAAAGTGACATTTCACATTGGAGAGCTGATAAAATCCTACAAACTCAAGCCAGACTGGCGTTTTGCTCAGAAGGAATACTCAGGCACGTGCTATAGGACCAGTTATGGGAGGGGGATTTGTGTAAGATTGTAAGCTGTTGTGCTGCACCGCAGGCTAGCCCATACCATACACCCATACACTGATTCTTGTTCTTTTAGGGTAATAACAGGTAAGGTGTGGCAGCTTAGTTGTGCCCGCCAGTAGGTAAATTACTACACTTTCTACGTTCATCCATCAGAAGGCACCGTGCTGTGCAGCACAAGGGTCTCAGCCTTTGGGCTGAGTGTATGTATATTTATTGTATATTCCAGCATTAGTGGTTTTGTTTATGCCACATCTCAGTAAAATTCTGTTGTGACAAAGCTGGTGTTGGGGTTGCTTTCCTCATTCGTGACTTCACTGTATCCTGAGGAGCCCACCCCGGTACACGGCTTACACTCCAACGGTCTAGGGTCCTGATGTCATGAAGACGAATTCAGGGTCCATAGCCCCACATTGGATGTGATGACTCCGAAGTGCAACCCCACTGCAAGGGAGGAGTTTCATATTCTGGAGTTGGGCTTTATTGGGAGATAGATAATGAATTCTATATCTCTTCAGACACATAAATTAGAAAATGCGTTTAGAATTCTTATAAAGGGAGCGCTTGCTGAGCTGAGCTAAAGCATTTCCCATGCTGTTTACCCCTAATCCTGTACTTGAGAGACTGTCAGTTCTGCTGCTGGCCAGTGGAATGGCCACTCAATTGCAAGGGAGGAACATGGTGCACCTACCCAGCAGGAGATATGCATCTTTGTATTTTTTTACATTGTAAATGTATTTATGTGTATCTGAAGACTTCAAACCTCAGCATCTGCTTCTGTGTCCCCTGGAGGCACTTTGCTCCTTTTATTAGTGAGTACTCCTCTTCCAGGTTCAACATACAGCATCATTCAACCTCTTACTGTGAACTCAGGCTATTAATGACACAGCCCCTAAGGTTGCAGCATCACACAGTCTGGGCTCACAGTACAATGCTGCATAGAATGGGGCTCACACATTAAGCACCATTCTATTCGTCAGTTAGATTAGCTCACTGGAATAGAGGACCATATTCATCATGTGACCGTGTGGAATACAACCCCAATTCCAAAAAAGTTGGGACGCTATATAAAATCTACATAAAATCAGAATGCAATGATTTGCAAATTTCGTGTGCCCATATTTTATTCACAATAGAAAACAGAAAAACAATTGTTTGAAATTACGATCCTGTTTATGTACTATTATGTACTATTATGTGGTTGACATGGTACTTTGTACTTTAAAAATACCAAAAATCCAATACAAATTATTGAAAGGAAAACAGAAAACATCAATGGTTAAAACTAAAAAAATTTACCATTTTAAGAAATAAATAAGGTCATTTTGAAATTGATGGCAGCAACACGTCTCACAAAAGTTAGGACAGGGCAACAAAAAGCTGGTAAAGTAAGTGGTTTGAACAAGGAAGAGCTGGAAGAACATTTTACAATTAGACTAATTGGCAACAGGTCAGTAGCTCAACTGGGTATAAAAAGAGCATCTTAGAGAGTCAGAGTGTCTCAGAAGTAAAGATGGTCATAAATTGCAAAGACTTAGTATGTCATATAGGGCACCCCCTAGGGAGCCACTGGTGAACTTAGTTTCCCAAGTTAGAGTGCAGACAGCCAGGCACACAGCATTTTCTGCACTCTTTCACTGGCTCGAATGAACAATCTAGGGGTGTCTTTTTGGGGGATTTTATTGTAACTGTGAACTTGGATGGGGTGAAGGCAACATAGGATACCCCCAAACTGGTGAACTGAAGACCATTCTCTATCTTGCTGATCTGCAGAAAAATGTCTCACAGAATCTCTAATGCGGACGGTGACAATGATTTCTCCCAGAAGACCAAAAGCAACACACAACTTTCCAACACTTGGGTCATCTATTAAACTGCCACAGGATCATCAGTTTCCTCCTGATATCCACCAGACACTCTTCAGTAAGGGAGACACAGATTCACTCCACCATTGGACAGCTGGACACTTTCCATCAACTTCCTCCTGGCTGTCTCCAGTGAGCTTCTCCAGACCCAAACTGATTCCAGGACTAAGCTTGGCAAATAGGCCCCCCAGCTAAGGCTTCAGCTGGGACCTCAAAGTTTTCTAGATGGCACCTCCGATAATCCTTCACATGGACAGAGGCCTTATACAAGGGTCTCCTCCAGCAGGACCGGACCCAGGAACACTGCTCCTCCTGTCTCAGTCCTCAGACTATTTATATGCTCCCCCAACATCTGCTGGGCACACCTCCCCAGGAATTGGCTGGAGTCCTGTAAACATTCACTCTGTTTACTCTTCTGTTAGACTGTTCTTTCTCCCACTATAATTCTAGAATCCTCCAGAATACACTGATAAAAAATTGGCGAATCAACCTGTGAGGCACGG